>NW_028123613.1:0-489956 GCF_965194805.1 Balaenoptera borealis
CCTTTAAAACTAAGGTAATTCTCACACATGCTACAATGTGATGAACCTTGAAGTTATTATGCTAAGTGAAACAAGCCAGACACAGAAAGGACAAACGTTCTATGATTCCACTAGTATGAGGTATCCAGATAAGTCAAATTCAAAGACAAAGTAGAATAAGGTTGCCAGAGGTTGAGGTGAGTTAGTGTTTAATGGCTATGGTTTCACATGGGGAAAAATAAAGTTCTGGAGATGGATGGTGAGGATATTTTTACAACAATGTGAATGTAGTTAACGCCATAGCACTGTACACTTAAAAATGGTTTAAATGGGTCTTCCCTCGTGGCACAGTGGTTAAGAATCCGCCTGCCAATGCAGGGGACACGGGTTCAAGCGCTGGTCCTGGAAGATCCCACATGCCGTGGAGCAACTAAGCCCGTGCGCCACAACTACTGAGCCTGCGCTCTAGAGCCCGTGCTCCGCAAGAGAAGCCACCGCAATGAGAAGCCTGCACACAGCAACTAAGAGTACCCCCCGCTCGCCGCAACTAGAGAAAGCCTGCACACAGCAACAAACACCCGACACAGCCAAAAAATAAAATAAAATAAATTTTTTAAAAAAGCTTTAAAAAATGGTTTAAGTGGTAAATGTTATGTGTTTTCAATCACAATGGAAAAATGAATGAAATAATGATCAATGTTACAATGTGGATAAACATTGAAAACATCCTAAGTGAAAGAAGCCATAGAGAAAAACCACCCAGATCATGCTCATCTTGTACACTTTAAATCCAGCAAGGTTTTTAAAGTGAGGGAAAGCCCCAGTGATGGTTCCAAGAAAAGAAAACTGGATTCGAATGGAAAAATACGTTTCCACAAAGCTGGGGCAGCTGGTGAAAGTTGAAGCAGGTCTGGGGATAGGATTATAATGTGGAAACCATAATTATTCCCCATTTTGGGGTTATGTGCTGGTTCCCTGGGAGAGTGGCCCTCCCACTCTCACAGGGTAAAACAAACTGGTGTATTTTGTGAATGTGGAAAACTTGATACTGCTATTTGAAGTTTTGTATACACTTGAAATTTACTAGAAAATAAAGTGCTTATCAAACAACCATGTCGTACCACGCCAGAAATACAGACATCAAACTTTGTTATAGAGGCCAAGCTCTACCCAGATCCAGCTCACCCACAGTGGTGATGCCAATCACCCTTGTAGGAGGCCACATACTACAAGAGGCACCGTGGGAAGATTATATTGGGAGACACTATGTCTTGGGTGCTGTGGATGACCTAGATGTAGTTGAAACAGTGGGATTTCTGAATTCTAGTTTTCCACATTCAATCAACAAAAAACTGTTACAACTAAAAAATGAATTCAGTAAAGCTGCAGGATACAAAAGAAAGAAAAATCAATGCACAAAAATCATTTGTGATTCTATACACTGATAATGAACCATCAGAAAAAGAATTTTAAAAAAATCCCACTTACAATTGCATCCAAAAAGATAACTAGGAGTAAATTTAACCAGGGACGTGAAGGACCTGCACAATGAAAACTGGAAGACACTGATAAAGGAAACTGAACAGACAAAAATAAATGGAAAGATACCCCGTGCTCATGGGTAAAAAGAATAGTGTGAAAATATGCATTCTAAGGTGGGACTTCCCTGGCCATCCAGGGGTTGGAACTCTGAGCTCCCACTGCAGGGGGCGCAGGTTCGATCCCTGGTTGGGGAACTAAGATCCCGCATCCTGCATGCCACATGGTGTGGCCCAAAATTTTTTTTTTTTAATTTTAAAAAATATGCATTCTAGCCAAATTAATGTACACATTCAACACAATCCCTACCAAAAGTCCAAAGACACTTTCCATAGAAACAGAGCAAACAATCTTAAGATGTGTGTGGAACCACAAAGGACCCAGAAGAGCCAAAGCCACCCTGAGGAAGGAGAATGGGCTGGAGGCATCTCGCTCCCTGACTTCACACTTCATTACGAAGCTACATTCCTCAAAAAGTGTGGAATTGGCACAAAAACAGGCGCACAGACCAAAGGAACAGAGCAGAGAGCCCAGGAACCAACCTACAGGTATGTGATCAGTTAATTCACAAGCAAGGAGCCAAGAACATACATCAGGGAAAGGACAGTCCCCTCAATGAATGGTGCTGGGAAAACCGGACGCCACTCGCCAAAGAACAACACTGCACTCTGTCTACACCACACACAAAAGCGGCCAAAAACCCAGTTTTCCACATCAAACCCTTCCTCTCCTGGGTCCTCTGAAGACAGACACCCTCAGCGGTCAGCAACGCACAGGAACCTTCTCCCCACATTTCCTCACATTTTCCCTCAGTGGTGTCACCTCCCGGCAGGTCCTGAGGAGACCAGACTCCTCTCAGCATGAACTGGACCCCACAGTGTCCCAAAGCTGAAGCCTCAGGGGGTCCTGAGGAGACTCGGCTTCTGTTAGTGTGGACTCGACCCCAGCTTGTCCTGAAGCCCGGCCGTCAGCGTGGATGCAACCCGCGTGTCCCAGAAGTCAAAGCCCCAGCGGGTCCTGAGGAGACAGGGCTCCTCTAAGCATGAACGTGAACAGCATGATCTGAACAGACATCCCGCCATAAAAAGATATACAGATGGTAAAAATCATACAGAAACAAGCTCAACATCATATACCATTAGGGAATTACAAATTAAAATCATGAGATATCACAGCATACCTATTTAGCACTGCTAAATTCCAAAAATATGAAAATACCAATTGTTAGAGGGTGAGGAACAAAAGGAGCTCTCCTTCATAGCTGGGGGGATGCATGTGCAGCCACTTTGTAAGGCAATTTGGTAGTTTTTTCCAAAACTAAACAAGTCTCACGTTGGGATCCTACAATCATGCTTCCAGTATTCAGGCAACTGCTTTGAAAATCTATGTCCAAATGCAAACAAGGATGCAATTATGCACAGCAGCACTTTCATAATGGCTAAAAACTTGAAGAAATCAGGATATCCTTCAAAAGATGAATGTATAAGCAAATTGGGGTACATCCATGTCAAGGTGAGTAGAATATGCCACCCCAAAATATGTCTCTCTGGCATAAGGATTATTGGTCTGCTTTAAAAAAAAAAGGGGGGGGGGCTTCCCTGGAGTCTCAGTGGTTAAGAGTCTGCCTGCCAATGCAGGGGACATGGGTTCGAGCCCTGGTTCGGGAAGATCCCACATGCCGCAGAGCAACTAAGCCCGTGCTCCACAACTACTGAGCCTGCGTTCTAGAGCCCACGAGCCACAACTATTGACCCTGTGTGCCACAACTACTGAAGCCTGCACACCTAGAGCCTGTGCTCCGCGAGAAGAAAAGCCACAATGAGAAGCCCATGCACTGCAAAGAAAAGTAGCCCCTGCTCGCCACAACCAGAGAAAAGCCTGCATGCAGCAACGAAGACCCAATGCAGCCAAAAATAAAATAATATATCCAATAAAAATATCTCAGAAAACTGAGATTGCTGTTTTATGAAAGACATTTACAATACAGAAGTCTCCATTTATAAGGGTATGTCCCTCTTTGCACCAAAAATGGAAGGATAATTAAATCTTAAGTAACTCTTTTCAATGGAGAAGTCCTGACTTAAATGTGCAAACAATCATACCCTTGTTTACTGTGCTTTGCATGATAACCTGCCATAAGTGGTCTTCCCCTCTTCCCCAGCATATTTCTTCTGTTTTTATCTGAAGAGGTATTTAAAGGGATGGTTTTGGTCATTTCAGGGAGTGACTCAGTTTTCCTTGCTATCCCCCCTGTATTCAGAAGGTATACATGTAATTAAACTTCTGCTTTTCTCCTGGTAATCTGTCTTTTATTTCAGGGGCAGGGGGGCCTCAACCAAGAACCTAGAAAAGTAGAGGGGAAATTGTCTTTCCGCCCATACACCTGCAGTGGAATACTACTCAGCAGAAAGGAATGCACCATCAGCCTATGGAAAGACATGGATAAATCCTCAGTATATACTGCTACGTGAAAGCATCCAGGCTGAGGAGGCTGCACACCGTATGACCTCATTGGTGACATTCTGGGAAAGGCAAAGCTACACAGATGATAAGCAGATCATGCGGTGGGGGTTTGAAGTATTCCATGTGACACTCTAGGATGGATACCTGTCACTGTGCATTTGTCTAAGCCCACAGATGTGTGTAGCCCAAGGGGCCAATCATAATCTATTCAAATTTAGTTATTTAGGATGTAGGAGTGTTGCAGGATGGAATACATTATGTGACAGAGTCTAACTGTATTAGAAATATATGGAAACAACTCACCGTAGGGGATGGGATCAAAGGTGCTGACCTAAGTTACCTTTGGAAATGAATGGAATCTGTAGATTAAAGGCAAAATGGACCCTATATAAACAGTGGGCTTTATTTTACGAAGTTCTTTCCAGGGTGTAGTAGCTAACAACTCTGAAACCTCTGCATGTGTAACCTGGAAAGGAGCAATGCATACATAAACGGCAGATGGTGGGAGCCAGGCTCCTCACTGTGGGAGTGGGAAGTTACAGATAAGCAAGGGGAGAGCCTCTGCCCTCATAATGCTGGATCTGGGCTTCCTGGGCGGATGTTGACTGGCCGGGGAAACACACAGATCTTCACGCTGGGAAGACCCTGCAGACACAGGAACTTCACGCCCCATCTTTCCACCCATACCTGCTGGAAACACTCAGCCCTCTATCATCAGTCAATTGCAGCGTTTAAGACAGTCTCGCCCCCAGGCAGATAAAGGAACATGAGGGTCTTGCTTATGCCTAAGCTGTCCCAGAATCCAGGCCCTGGGGGTGGAGCCAGGTTGGGGGTGCCTGGGCCTCTGACCAGCAGGTGAGAGGAAGGAGGAAGACCAGTCCTGAGGACAGAGGTTCCCTCAAGTCTGTGAGCCCAGGAGCCCCGATGGGATTCATTCCCACTGAGGACATGGGCGGGGCCTGCAGTGGTTCTGTGTTCCCCCTGGGCCCCTTTGATGAAGCCATGGCAGCACTGGGCCCAGACATCTACTGGCAGTGTCTCAAACTCTGACACAGTGGTTTTACAAAGGAACAAGAGAATGGAGCTGAGCCCCTGACGGCCACTGCTTTCTGGCTCTGAGTTGCTTCCAACTGGACGGCAGTCACCTGCACGTAGTCTGCTGTGACCTACCTGCCCCCATTGGCCTTTCCTCTCCCTCCCTGCGATGATTCCCATGACATTTCCAGCCTCGACCCCTCTCGCAGGCCAGACTCCTCTGTCCAGTCACTGCACCCCCATCTCACCTTGGGGGCTAACAGGCCCCTCAGAGGACTGGGATCCTGCAGCTCCCCACACCCAGGAGCAGCCCCACCTTCCCAGGTTGCCGAGCCCAGGCACCGGGTGTAACCGAGCAGGACCCTACGGGGCCTTCCCAGTACAGACCCCTCCCCGACATCCTCTGCTGTAGCTCCTCTCTGAAGTACCTGGATAACAGTATCTGATGCACGCTTCCTGAGTTGTTTTACAGATGCTGAAACCACCACCAAACGGAAGAAATTAACTACCTGATGATCTTGAACAGGTAGCCCCGGAACTTCTGGTGCCTAAGAATTTATAATGTTAACCGCCTGTTACCTCACCATCAACCGGAGAATTGTGCACCAGCTGATCGCATACCCTGCGACCCCCCTCCTTCACTTGGCCTTTAAAATTCCTTTGCTGAAATCCTTCAGGGAGTTTGGGGTTTTAGAACACAGGCCACCTGGCCTCCTTGTATTGGCACTCTTACAATTAAAGCTGCACTTCCCTTCACCACACCCGGTGTCAGTAGACTGGCTTTACTGCACTCGGGCAAGCGGCCCCAAGTTTCGTTCGGTAACACTGGGGTCTCCCAGGCTCCCACTCTCCTTGTGTCCCACTGACTGTCATCTGCTCCTCCAGAGTCTTGCTGCAGCAAAAATAGAAATGAAGTTTTCCCTCCCCTGAGAACAAGGAAAACAAAGGGAACAGTGAATAGGCTAGAGAAGAAACATAATCTGGCCTGAAAGAGTTAATCACTCCTTGTTTTACTTTGTCACTAATTTGTAGTAACTAGATGTGTACTTTACAAAGCTAATCTCACTCCCTGACACTATGTAATTTACCTCTGGCACCCATTACCCCTAACTCTGTGTGAGTTACATCCCCTGCCTCTCACTCCCTAACCTTATTATGTCCAGCACTTACATTCTATACGCCCTTCATAACAAGTCACCCCCTATAGTTTTTGCATTTCAGAAACAAGGTCACCGGTCGATAAACCAGAAGCAAACGGATGCAATTACCAGACTGCCGGACCCCAATTACCGGGCAGCCTGATGCCAACTATGACTGTTTTGAAATAATGCAAAGGAAAGGAGGAATGCAAGACCTTCACTACTTCGATCCTCATCCTATACCCCGGACCGCGAGAGCCCCACGTATAAAATCTTCCCTGATTCTCAAGGAGGGGTGCCCAGTTCTTGAGGCGCTAGCCGGCTGTGTCTTCCCTGTTGTCTGGCAGAAGAATAAAGCCACCTCTCTCTTCCTCCAAAATCCCTGTCTCCGTATTTCTGTTTGGCCTCGGTGCACAGGGAAGCCGAGATTTCGACAGCAGTCTGTGGCCAGTTCCCACACTAATTCACTTCTACGCCCACAGCCCTGGTCCAAGCCCGATCTTGTGCCTGGTTCCTCCACCAGGCCGTGACAAAACTCCCTGCCCGCACGGTGCACCTCACATCCCACCCCAACGTGGTCTTTCTGAAGCATAAACGAGACTGTGACTCTCCCCCACCTGTAATCCCCCCAAAGTTTCCCCACTTCCGCTAGGGTATCTGCTGGGAGAGACATCTGCCAAGGCCCTGAGAGTCCCCGGCATCCCCACGAGGCTGCTGGCTCCTGGGTTCCCTGACAATGAGCACCTCAGCCGGCCAGGCGACACGGCAGGAAACCCCAGAACCGCTCACCTCAGGAGGGGACTGGCACGGCCACGGCCTGATCAGAGAGAGCAGAGAAGGGCTCCCCAGCTGGGACACAGACTCTGCACGAGTGTCCTCTCCCTGAGCCACTACATCACCTCGTGTGACTTGAGGGAAGGAAGGACCGAGGCACACTTGGCTCCTAAGGAGGATGGGATAGGCTCAGCCACGTCCCCCCAAATTCACATGCTGAATCCCTAACCCCCAGGACCCCAGGATGTGGCTGTATTTGGAGATGGGATTTTTAAAGAGGCGATCAAGGTAAAAATGAGGTCACTAGGGTGGATCTTAATCCAATAGGATTGGTGTTCTACAAGAAGAGATTAGGACACAGATAGGCAAAGGGGGAGACCACGTGAGGACCTGGGGAGAAAATGGCTGTCTAAGTACCAAGTAGAGAGGCCTCAGGAGAAGCCAGCCTGCACACACCTTGATCTCAGACAGCATCCAGGACTGGGAGATCGGTCTGTTATTCAAGCTGCACAGTCTGCGGTATTTGTTACAGAGGTCCTGAGCAGACTCACACGCAGGGTAACTCAGGGCTCAGACTGGACAGAGCCCACTCTCCATCCCCCTGTACGGGAGTTACAGGATCCTCAGGAACTGAGGAGGGGGTCCCTGAGGAGAGGCACAAGATAGAAGGTGCTAGGCATTAACATGACTGCATTCATGTTAAACGTGCCTGAAGTCCATTCACACGAGATGGTTTTGTCCTGTATGTACATCGGCACCTTCGGTCTGAACTGCAGATCTTTAGCTTCACCACCTCCACTGAGAGCATTAGCTTCACCTACTGTGGACCATCTCCTATAGGATTTCCAGAACCACAAAGCATCGAACCTTCACAGGACCCAGAATCTGTGCACTAGCGTCTGGGCGACCCTCACAGCAGGGCCGCGCAGCTACCCATCAGGATCCATTTCCCTTTTTCCTGTTCACAGCTACCCTGCACCTCCCAGCCTTCCCACTCCTTACAGCTAGGGTGTAGTGTCTCGTGTTACCAAGGGGAACGGGTGGAGATGGTGAGGGCCTAGACCAGCCTGCATGCTAGGATGGAGGGCGTGATGCCCACGTGGTCACCCCACCCTGCTGGTTGGAGCCCTCACCTGGAAGCAGGGAGGAGAAACAAGGGGGACAGAGCCTGGGACCTGACACCCACCTGCCCTGGACTGTCACAAGAAGGGGAAAGAGACAGCTTGAGCTTCAGCCCAGTTTTGGGAGACACTTTGTCCAGCAACAAACTTGTGCCTTAAAAGCCAAGGTGCTTTACAAACCCCTCCCCAGCTGTCACAGAAAGTCAGGCTTAATCTCATCACACTTTTCTCAAACCCCAGCTCACGCTGAGACCACCTCTCAGGTGATGGTGCTTCAGAGCAGCCCCTTTACAAGATCTCTGGAGTTCAGCTCTCCCAGCCCTGCCTTCAGTTTAAGGGATAAGTTTCCTTGACAAACCTGCTCAGTTTCCTTGACAACCAAGCTTCGCAATCTCCCAAACTCTTCTCCTTCAAACATTCCTATTCTAGGCTTGATGAGCCTAAAGTGACTAGTGCTGTCATCATGTGCCAGAGAGTGACTCCTCCAAGCCCGTAGTTACTGGTTACATGATGCTACTGATGACGAAATCCCAAAAGAGCCAGCTTTGCAAGATAACCATTTCTGGACTCGGCACTGGGTCCCTTTCCACGGACAGAGTCGAGTGGCTGTTTCCACGGGCCCCGTGGTGGAAGAGCTCACCTAATGCAGCCAGGACTTCATCCCTTCCAGGTGATTCCAGGGTCCTCATTCTCCCCAGACCCCCACCCACATGGCTGCTGTCTGTGCCAGTCTATACGGGACCTTGGTAATCTCCTAAAATGAGGGTTATTTTATACACAGGTAATGGGTTGAATGCTGGCCCCAAAAGATGTGTCCCCCGAGAACACGTGAACAGGACCATATCTGGGAAAAGGGTCTTTGTATATGTAGTTAAGGATCTCAAGGTGAGGTCATCTTGGGTTAGGGTGGCCCTGAATCCAACTGAGAGAGTCCTTATGAGAGACAAAAGAGGAGAGGCACAGACACAGAGGAGAAGCCACGTGAAGACAGAGGCAGAGACGGGAGGGATGCAGCCACGAGCCTGGGGACGCCTGGAGCCCCCAGAAGCTGGAAAAGGCAGGAAGAACCCTATCCTGGAGCCTTTGGAGAGACTTCCGTCCTGCAACACCCTGATCTCAGATGTCTGGTCTCCAGGACTGGGGGAGGATGAATTCCTGTTGTTTTAAACCACCCAGCTTGTGGTCATTTGTTACAGAAGCCACAGGACAGTCACACAGACCCTGCTCTGTAGGATCCTGGAAGTGTGGGTCTCATTAAAGGCCAACAAAGGCTGGATCGCAGAGCCCTGAGAGTCAGCATTGGGACCCAGAAATCCTAAAGCAGTGGCTGGACACCAGAACGTTGAGGGGTCAGTTGGAAGCCCATCCCTAAGGGTGCCGGCTGCACATGGCCTCCCCAGGTTTTTACGCCTGTACATGCGTAAAATAAGTATTTCCATCCTGATTCAGGACCTCTGATATCACCGTTCACATTACTAATTAAGAACCCACTAGTTACACCGATGAAAACCCTATCAGGGCACTTGCTCCAGTGGTAAACAATTCTGAAGTTGGTCACAGCTGGGGAATCGTCTCCCATGCAGCCAGCAGCCCCCACACAAGGAGCGTCCTCATTGCAAAGCTGGGGGACCATGAAGAGGCGTTTCTGAGTAAATGTGAGCTGAGCCCCAGGCCAGCTGCTGCTGAACTTTTCCCACCCTTCCCAGGTAAAACACCTGAATGTGTGCAAGGACTTTAAAGCCTAGAGGAAGGGGCTTGGAGTCACACCAGCGACAGCACGCAGGCCGACTTGGTGCCTGCAGGCCAGCCAGGATGGTCCTGGCCCCGGGCACTCTTCTGGAAGCGTTCCATCTCCCTGCCTGAGGTACCCCTCCTGTCCCGGCACCCACTGCTCTTTTCCTTCCTCACCTCTGCCAGGGGAGAAATTCCAGCAGCAAGTATGGGTGACACATCCTCTTCTTTAGCAGGTGGCAGCCCGGCAACTCCTGCAGAAAGTCCAGCAGAGCCCCAGTCACACTGGGCCACTCATAGAGCCGTGGGCCCTACTCCCTCCCACCAGCCCAACCCCGAGACTGCTGACGGGGCAGAGAATATGGCGTCAGGCACAGCTGCAGGGGCTTTTGCTGCCTGGAGGGGTGTTTATATTGACCTCAACACAGGCACACCTGGGAAGGGCTGGCCGGCCGGGTCAGGCTGCCCAGGTCAGCCAATCCTCGCCCCTCAGGGACTCAGAGTTGCAGAAAATGGGCCTTGCTGCACCGGCCAGATCCAAGGAACAGGTGTAGGGTCCCGAGAGTCAGGATAGATAAGGGGCGGCAGCCCTGGCTTGTTTTCGAATCATTTTATCTGGTCCATGAGTGGGAGACAACTTCAAGAAGACCCTCTGCTAATGAGAGGAACCCAGGAGTCAGGGCAAGGAGGGGTGGTGGGTGGAGACAGAGGCCTGGTGCCCCGGCTGCAGTGGAAGCCTCTGGAAGACCCGGTGGAGGGAGGCCGCACAGAGTGAAGCCCAGGGTCACAGACCTGTCGGAGCTGCTGTTTGTTAGTTCAAGCCCTGCTCTGAGGTGCTCTGTGTCAGCTCTGAGTGACAGGGGTGCTGGGGGTGCTCTGCAATGAGGGCTATGTGCACGGTTCCCGTGTGCCCAGCCCTGCCGGGGTACCTGTCCATGGGAGCTCCATATCCAGGGAGGGGCCTGCCCACGAGAGCTCCGTGGGCTGCTGCGTACCTGCCCAGGTGAGCTCCATATCCTGGGAGGGACCTGCCCACGAGAGCCCCGTGGGCTGCCGGTTACCTGCTCAGGTGAGCTCCATATCCTGGGAGGGGCCTGACTATAAGAGCCCCGTGGGCTGCTGGGTACCTGCTCAGGTGAGCTCCATATCCTGGGAGGGGCCTGACTACGAGAGCCCCATGGGCTGCTGGGTACCTGCTCAGGTGAGCTCCATATCCTGGGAGGGGCCTGACCATGAGAGTCTCATGGGCTGCTGGGTACCTGCTCAGGTGAGCTCCATATCCTGGGAGGGGCCTGACCATGAGAGCCCCGTGGGCTGCTGGGTACCTGCTCAGGTGAGCTCCATATCCTGGGAGGGGCCTGACCATGAGAGCCCCGGGTGCTGGGAGGGGGGCGTGTGTATGAGCATCCTCTCTGTGCAGCCGGCACAGAGTTGCTTAGCAACTTCCCTGTGGGCAGTGCTGGGATGAAATGAGAACCAGGAGATGCTGCAGGCCCCATGAAACCCTGTCCATCCAGAGTGATGAGGTCAGTAGGTGGGTGCTGGCCACTGTGCTGCGTGAGGGAGGCCCCACGGGTACCTCTTGTGTCTTCCACCTGACACCATGGAGGTCTCCCCAGGACAGAGCAGACAGCCTACCTGGGGCAGGTGGGAGCTCCTGGTGACCTGCAGGGGACATGAGAGGGACGGACCAGGCAGGAGGGGGTGGGAGCCCAGGCAGAGCCATGGGGCTCGGGGCCGAGGGGGCTTTTCTGGGTCTGAGCTGGGGGGACGTGCAGGTGGTGAGTGTGGTCCAGGAAAGCTGCCATGGTGACGTGAGGCTGAACCTGCTTCAGAGTGACAAGCTTTCCGGGTGATCCCAGAACAGGATAGTGTGACAGATCCTGTTAGAAGAAGGTGAGTGAATCCCCCCAAGAGGAGGCTCTGTGAGCTGGCCCCGGGAGGGGGGCGAAGGGAACAGGTGTGGAAGCTGTGGGGAGTGGGCAGTCCCCCTGGGTGGGCGGCGGGTGCAGACCCCACTCCGTGGTCCCACAGCTTGCTTCCAGCTGGATTACTTGGCCTCTCGGAGACTCAGCTTCCTGGTCTGCTCGTGGAGTGATGGTAGCGTGGACTGACTAGTAATTTGCTCAGAACAGGGTAGAAAGGGGTCTAGTGGAAATTCTACGGAACACCATAAGTATGGGAATCGCAGGTCCTGTTTCCTGCAGGTCTGTTTTCAGGATCAGGAGAGCAAATCCGAGCAGACTTGCAGCAGAGCCTGGGGATGGGCTCCGTTCGGTGGGTGCCCCAGTTTCCTGAATCTCGGAAGGAGCAGCTCCAGCGGGCAGTGGCAGGTTCATCCCACACCTGGAAACATCCAAACCTCAAGGCCCAGCAGCCCCCAAGCCCTGTGTCTGGGCCCCCGGGAGGCAGACGGGATATGCCGGCCTCCTCCTCGGCCCTCTTCCTGCCCAGAACATTCGAGGTCCAGGCCGTCATTAGGGAGAAGCAGGGATGGGGGTGTCCCATGTGGGAGGAGGACACGGAGCAACTCGTGTACGTGGACGTCCACACCAGGAATGTGGGTCGGTGGGACGCGGGCACCGGGAGGGGCAGACGGTGGGCTGAGGAAGCAGGGTGGGGCCGGGGGTCCCGAGGAGGGGATGTGCAAGCTTTGCCTGTGCCGGGCCTCAGACTCCACGGGGCTTCCCTCCCCTGGTCACTGGGGAGGAGGAGCCGAGCAACATTGGTGGGGTGACCACTCGCATCCCCAGGCCCTGCCAGCATCAGACCTTCAGGCTCGGGGTCGGGGAGCCTGAGGAGCGCAGGTCCAGCCGTGCCCGCCAGGGAGGCCTGGAGGGGTCGGGCGGGAAGCACTGGTGTGGTCATCCCCTGTGAGGAAGCTTCCGAGCCAGTGCCCAGTGCGAGCTCTCACCTCACACGTGGGTTTCACGTCCACAGCTCAGATCACCTTCTAGCCGCTTGGTTTGTTTTCTAGACACAAAGTCCTAATATCTCCTATGTCCCCTGCCCGTGAAAAGGCACGTCTGATCTGGCACCAGGTTCAGCCTCTGGTCCCTCCTGACTGGAGGCCCAGCAGCCAGTGTCACCACGTCATGACTGTCAGGGGGTGTCAGGCATGGGGGGATGAGAGCACACGGTCCAGGCCCACGAGGGACCGTGCCGTCAACGGAGCCGGTGCTGTGGCTCTAGGTGTCCCCTCCCCCCACCCCACGGGCAGAGACCACCGCCCCCTTACAGACTGTTACCAAGTGAAGTCACATGGACCCTGCTCGGGTCCGAGCCTGGCGAGGCGCTCTGCCTCGGCGGGGAAGGTCTCCTTTTTCCATGTGGGTTCAAGTAGGCAAATAACAAAACCAAAGCTGAGACCACCACAGCACAGACTCTGTTCAGTGGCCAAAGAATGGAGAAGCGGGAACTAAGTTCACAGACCAACTTCTCGGCCTCCTGGAGAGAGTGGTTTAATTTGAAAGAGTAAAGACAAAGGGAGGAGGAGTGCGGCTACTGTTGGGGATGAAGAGGCCTTCCGGGGAAGGGGCAGGGCTTTTCCCAAGCGAGTGGGGTACCACCTCCTTTCACCCAGTTTTGGTCCTTCATGTCCAGTCATGGCCACCGGTAGGTGTGTCAATTAATATGCTGATATAGTCAATTCAACCTGTGAGGAGACTCAGGGTCTGTTGGAGGTCACATTCGTTGCCATCTTGGCCCCAGCTGGTTCCATCTGTTTGTTTGTAGTTTCCTTTCTTATCTCTGGAGCCCTTAACTTAAATACTTAGGTGAACTCCTGCTGAAGTTGGGGAGTGGAGGACAGCCCTGTGAAAGGTGGGTCCACGGGTTCTGAGCAGGGCCTGGAGCAGCTCTGACAACAAGAGGAGGAGGCTGAGACGGGCGGTCATTCTGACGCCCGCACTGGGGCCTGTGGTCGGCATGTGGAGGTGGTCAGCTGGGGCACGTGTCAGGGAATGTTCTCGGTGTTTACACAGAAGATGTGAGCGTGGGCCCAGATGCAGAGCTGCCTGCAGACGCTGCTACAGAAACCCCTGATTCTTTCCTGAGAAAACTGGTGGGGGGCATTCAGGCAACAGGACAAACTGCTTGCTCTGGACGTTCTTGTGGGGAAGTGGGGACTTAGCAACAGGGGCTCAGCCCGCATAACCCCAGAAGCCCTCCCAGGACAGCCCCAGAACCGCTTCTGGAATGGCAAGGAGAAGTGGGTCTTCCACCTACTAGACGTGGAGGAGAGGGCTGGGGTCTGCAGGGCCGCCCTCACCTTCAGGGACTGGCTGGGAGGCTCACAGGACCCAGCACATGCTTGTGGCTTGTGTGCTCACAGCTGAGATGGGTCACAGCACGCAGTAGGGATGCACGGGAGGGAGGGCCCCTGCTCCGGTCACCTCATGACCCTTCATGCCCACTCCTTCCCTCGAGGGTCTCTAGGGTGTCTCTTCCCCCAGAGACGAAGGCCAGAACCATGACAGTTACCCGCACCCCCATCCCCCCAGGGAAGCTCACTAGAGGCTTGGAACCCGGCTCGGGGCTGGTCACGTGGTGTTGTCTGCCCTCACCCTCCAAAATGCCAGTGCCCAGAAGGGGAGCCAGGGCTCAGCATGAACCAAATGGTTTGTGCAAACAGCACGGGCGCAGGGGGCTGCCCCTAACGGGAGGCGGGAGGGTTTAGATCAGGGCAGGGAGCTGCTCACCAGCTGCATTAGCTTCCCGGGGCAGCTGTGACAAATGACCACAAACGGAGGCTCAGAGCAACAGAAACCTGTCCTCTCTCAGTCCTGGAGGCCAGACGTCTGAGGTCAAGGTGTCCCAGGGCCGTGCTCCCTCCGGAGGCTCCAGGGGAGGGTCCTGCCTGCCTCTTCCAGCTTCTGGAGGCTCCAGACATCCCTGGGCTTGTGGCCGCATCCATCCCATCTCTACCTCCGTCTTCACATGGTGTCTCCTGTGTGTCTGTGTCTCTCCGCTTGTCCCTTAGAAGGACACTGTCCCTGATTTAGGGCCACCCTGATCCAGGATGACCTCATCTTCAGATCCGTAACTAATTTATACCTGAAAAGACCTTACTTCCAAATGAGGTTCCATTCTCAGATTCTGGGGGGCATGACGTGGACATAACTTCTGGGGGGCCCCCATTCAACCCACTATAGCACCCAGTTCCCAGATGCCAGCCGACCTTCCTCAGGACAGCATCAGGCTGGTGATGTTCTGTCTTTCTGCACGGAGTTACCTCTTGTTTCTGGTGGTAACAGTGAGGTTGGATGGGGGGCGCTGCGGCTGACCTCCCGGTCATTCCAGGGACCACGCTGACGTGTCCTTCCCGGAAGGGTGCGAGCATGGCCAGGGCTCCCTGTGAACACTCCACACTGACCGCTCGGTGGTCAGACACCTGCATGGGCTGGACCAGTCCCCGGACCTCTGCACCTTCTACCACATCCACAGCCTGGTGGACTCTGTGCGGGCCTGTGACCAGGAGGTGGGGACCGGCAGGATGGGTGGGAGCCCTCCTGCCTGCCCCGTGGCCTCCAGCCCACCACAGACCCTCCGGTCCTGCCATGGACACCCCCATCGCATTAACCCCCAAGAGGGCTTCTGGGAGGGGTGAGAATTCGACCATGAAGAAGACAGGGCAGGCCCTAACTGCAGCAGGTGAAGGCAAGGACTGGGGTTGCTTGGCTATTTGTCCCCCCAAAAACCCAGGATGTGGGCTCTGACTTCAGGGGTCCACCTCTACCTGGGCTCACCTGGGGGATCGCTGCAGGGAGAGCGTGTCCTTGGGTGATTTTCCAACTCTCCCCACATCAGCCTCACCCTCTGGGCCCCCCTGGCCCCATTAATAGTCTTTAAATAGTGTCTCACCCAACAGGCCTGCGTGGGAGATTTAATATTGTGTGGGAGTCCAGCGCCCAGCGCCCATGTGTCCTGGGTGTCTCGGGAGGGGAGGAGCCTCGCTCTCACGTTCCTGCCCCAGTGCACCTGGGGTCGTGGGCAGCAGACCCAGGCTTTGTTCCGGCAGAAGCTCCCTTTCTGTGAACAAGTCTTCCCCCACTCCCATTATCCTCCCTGGAGGCTCAGGAGGCCACAGCATCGGGGCACCTCCAGCACCAGGACCCCACCTTAGGGAATTTCTCAAGAGCAGAGACCAGGCCTGGGGGCGGAGGGGAGGAGGGAGCCGGCCTCTTCAGGATCCCCGGGGCTAGGATGCCTCCTACCCAGGAGGGCCTTGGACTCAGTTAAACTTCCACCCGAGGTCTCCTACCCTCCCCTGGTAGAGGGGCCCTTCAGATTCCAGGGCCCCAAGATCCTCCCCACAGACTTCTGACCCCAGCTGCAGAATCGGGGACCCAGAGACCCCCTCCCCGGCTTCTTTTTTCTTGGAGGCTCCCAGAATTCCCTGAGGATGTTATACTCAGGGTTTATTATGCTGAAGGATGCAAGTTAAAATCAGCAAGGATGGGGGGATGAGCAGGGTCCAGCTTCCTTGGCTGTGGCAGCCCAGGGAAGCCCACCTGAGTCCTGAAGTGCAGGGTTTATTGGGGTCTGTCACATCAATGTGGGGACCACTATGTGCCTGACCTTGTCCTCCAGCCCCCAGGGGCGACTCAGGAAGCCCCACCGTGTATCACGCCGTCAGCACAGACCAGCCTGGAGCGAGGCCCACGGAGCACGGACACTCCCGTCAGACTCAAGGTGACCTCCTAGAGCCAGGACAGAGGCCCGGCCTCTCTGTGGGTAGGTGAACCCACACCACACAGGCCCTGGTACAGTGTCCTTTCCGTGTGGTCAGCATGGGTGCACGCGGCTCAGCAACTGTCTGTGTGTCTCAGCCTGTAACCACAGACCACACTGTCCTGCTCTGCTCCCAAGAGCGAGGCCAATGGAGAGACAATGTGGGTGGGAACAAAGCCGGGTCATGGTCAGGCTGGGTGAGAAAGGGTCCGAGGAGCGAGAACCCGGCTGCCCTTGCCTGGTGAGCCGAGAGCTGACGGCCGCCCTGTGGGCAGCCCCTCTCCCCACATCCCGAGGTAAGGCTGCCTTTCCTGCCCCCTGGGGCAGGGTCATGCCTGTGTATACAGCAGGACGCACAGCAGTGCACGCAGCAGGCCTGATGCCTGCCCTTGGCATGTAGTCGGGGGCTTGGTGAGGGTGGAACATCCCGACAGGACGTGGGCCGACCCCGGTGAGGATGTAGGGGTGAAGTGTTTGGGAGCCTCTGGAGGGAACCCTCACCTGTCTTCACAGGTGGATTGAGGACACAGACCAAGGGTGGGCAGGCGGGGAGCCCAGTCCTGGGTCATCCCTGAGGCTGGAGGAGGGGTGTGGAGCGGGGGGTGATGGCGGTGGGGAGGAGGGACTGATCACAGGACAGTGAGGAGACAGAGGATCCGAGGCAGCGGGGAAGGTGAAGACTGTGCCTGATGGGAGGACGAAGAGACCAGCAGGCGGCGCTGTAGGCGCGGGTAGCAGGCCTGCTCCCTGCAGGGCGGCGCCTAGCCCCGCACCGCTGGAAACCACGGGATGTCCAGACAGAACCCCAGAGGATGGGGGGCCATATGGGCAGGAAGAGTTTGGAAAAGTCACCTTATCTCCACATGTCCTGGGGGAGGGTTCCCTGCTCCAGCCTCTTTCCTTAGAGTTTCCCCACCTGGGGAAGTCAGCACACTCAATAGCTGGTCGTTCAAGGCTTGGAATTTGTCGGGAGGATGAAAGGGAAAAGGGGGGAAGGAATGAGAAATAAGCTCTACATATTTGGACAGCACATGACACTCTAATTTCCAATCAGGAAGAGGAATTTCCCAAAGGCTCAGGCTGCCCCTGTAACCAGAATGGGGCTTGAAGCAATCCTGCCACTTTGTGGCCGGTTCCAGAAAGAAGTTGAAGACACTTGCTCAGGGGCACTGCAATCCACAACACCTGCAAACTTGTAAGTGACAACTATCGTCGAAAAATGTCTTGGGGTAAGTAACTGAAAAGAACTTGAAAACAAGGCAGAATTGCAGGAACCGGATTGCAAGAGGTAGATTGGACTTGCCGTTAAAGCACATGAAAGCTGCTCAATATTGCCTGTGATTCAGTTGGCCAAAAAGGGTGTACAGGTTGAAACCCATACGACCTTTGTGGCCAAGCAAATATGCAGGAAACACAAATCAACACGACAAAGATGTAGCACTTTGCCCCAGTCAGAATGGCCAACCTCACAAAGTGTAAAAACAACAAATGGAGGAGAGGATGTGGAGAAAATGGAACCCTGCTACGCTGATGGTGGGAATGTCAATTGCTAACAGCCACGCTGGAGAAGGGTATGATGTTTCCTAAAAATTCTAAAAAATAGAGCTACAGGGACTTCCTGGTGGTGCAGACGTTAAGTATCCAACTGCCAAGGCAGAGGACACGGGGTTGAGCCCTAGTCCAGAAAGATAACACATGCCACGGAGCAACTAAGCCAATGCATGACAACTACTGAGCCTGTGCTCTAGAGCCCGTGAGCCACAACTACTGAAGCCTGGTGCCTAAAGCCAGTGCTCTGCAAGAAGAGAAGCCACGGCAATGAGAAGCCCACGCACTTCAACGAAGAGTAGCCCCAACTTCCTGCAACTAGAGAAACCACACATGAAATAACGAAGATCCAACACAGGAAAAATTACTTACTTACTTAATTAAAAAACAATAGAGTTACAGAGCATACGGCACTACCACTCCTGGGGATATATTTCGAGATAACCATAAATCGATAGGACACGGGAACTTTAACTATTACTGCAGCACTTTTGCAGGATCCTCGACTTGGAAACAATATAAATGTCCTTGGAAAGAAAAAATGGATAAAGACAATATGGTACTTATTTACAATGGAATAGTACTCAGCCATGAAACCAATGAAATAAGGCCAGTTGCAGCAACTCGAGTGGACTTAGATAAGATCATTCTAAGTGACAAAAGTCAGACACAAAAACACACATGGCACAAGATACTATTTATAGGTGGAATATAAAAATGGTTACACATGAACTAAATTACAAAACAGAAACAGGGTCACACATTTACAAAACACACTTATGGCTGATAAAGTGGAAAGGTGGGGTGGGGTGAGATTTAAACCAGAGGGTTGAAATTAACACAGATACCGTTCCAAAGACCAAATAGGTAATCGACAAAATCTACTCTATAGCTCAAGAAGTGGACTCAGCACATTCTAGTCACCAGAAAAGAATATATACGACGTGTAAGAATGTTAAAAGAATTTACGAATGTCTCTCTGAAAGTGAAACAAGTGGATGTGCAGGAGCAAGAAAGACAGCATTGAAAATCACCTTTACCAAAAGATAAAAATAAATTTTAAAAAAGACAAAAAAAAGACACTGAAAGAAAATGTTACAAAATTCGTTCAAGCGATGTGATGCAACCTGGATTGACCATATCTAGACCCACAGCTGGATGAGATATAAGGGTGGACACTATTGGGGCTGAGAGGTTTGGTGAGGCTGGGGGAGCAAACGCAGAGCCTTTAAAGTAATACTGCCTGTTACCCATCCCATGGGTCCCAAATCTCCAGGTTCAAGGGCATCTTCCTACCTCGAAAACATGCATGAGAAACCCAGAAGGTGGTACACCGTGTGATCGGGAAAGGTTTCTAAAACGCACCTCATTTCTCATCTCCTTGTGCTCGGGTTCGCCATTCAAGCTACTTTACTAGCAATCTCCCTCCTTGGAGAATCGGCACGTTTAACCTCCTGTTCCGTACATGTTGCAATTTGTCCTGAGGATTAACGGGAAGAGGGGCAACCAATGAGAGACTAGATCTAGGTCGTGGGACAGGCACATGTCACTCTATTTTCCCATGATGAAGGAGAATTAACCACAGGCTCAGCCTGCCGCCCGGAAGCAGAATAGGGCCTGAGGAAAACCCTCGCTTTTGCGGCCATCTCCCAAAAGAGCGAGTTGAAAAATGGAGCTCAGGGGCACTGCAATTCACGAACCTGCACAGTTTTAAATGATAACTCTCGTCCACAAATATGTTGAGGGAAGGCAACGAAGAGGATTTGAAAGCAAGGCAGAATTACAGGAAACAGATTTCAGGAGGTCGATTCGAATCGCCTTTAAGGCACATGAAAAGCGGCAAAACGTCGACAATGATGCCCTTGGCCAAAAAGGGCGTGTGCGTTTTTCCTGAATATATTCAGGAAAAAACGCACACGCCCTTTTTGATCAACCAAGCAACCTGGAAAGGGAAATCAGCGCTACAAAGAAGTCTCACTACCCATCGGTCAAAAGGGCCATGCTGAAAAAAGTGTCAAAACCAGAAATGCAAGACAGGCCATGCAGAAACGGGAGCCTTGCTACGCTGATGGGCGGGATGTAAATTGCCAACAGCCACTCTGGAGAAGTGTACGGTGTGTCCTGAAACATCGAAAAAACACAGCTTAGAGCGCATAGGGCACTTCCACTCATGGGCGTATAAATTGGGAAAATTAAAAATCAGCAAGACACAGGCACCCCAAAGTTTAGGGCTGCTCTGTTGACAAGAACCTCCACTTCATGACACCTTATATATCCCAGGAAAGAGAAAAATGGATAAAGAAGTGGTGGTCCTTATGTACAATGGAATATCACTCAGCCATGAAATCAATGTCATAAGGCTAGTAGCAGCATGATGAGTGGCTTTAGCTACGACGATTCTAAGTGAAATAAGTCACACAGAAAAAGACACTTAACATAAGCTATCACTTATAGAGGGAATGTAAAAACCGCTACACTTGAACTGAATTACAAAACAGAACAGAGTCACACGTTTAGAAAACACACTATGGCTGCTTAACGGGAAAGGTGGGGTGGGGTGATGCATAAAACAAGGGTTTCAAATGAGCTCAGACACCGTTCCATAAACCCAATATGTAATAGAAAGACCTACTCCTTGCTCAGTGAACTGGACTCCACACCCCCTATTCACCGCACAAGAATATATCTGACTAGTAAGAATCTTAAAACCTATGTATTGATATCTCTCTGGAAGTGAGTCAAGTGGGTGTCAAGCGGCAGAAATACAGCCGTGAAAAGCAGCTAAACCCCATTATAAAAATAAATTACTTTTAAAAACCCGTGAAACAAAGACACTGAAAGAGAGAGAAATTCTTACAAAATTCGTTCAGGGGCTGTTATGCAACCTGGATTGACCATATCTAGACCCACAGCTGGATGAGACATAAGGGTGGACACTCTCGGGGCTGAGAGGTTTGGTGAGGTTGGGGGAGCAAGCGCAGCGCCTTTAAAGTAATACTGCCTGTAACCCATCCCATGGGTCCCAAATCTCCAGGTTCAAGGGCATCTTCCTACCTCGAAAACATGCATGAGAAACCCAGAAGGTGGTACACCGTGTGATCGGGAAAGGTTTCTAAAACGCACCTCATTTCTCATCTCCTTGTGCTCGGGTTCGCCATTCCAGCCGCTTTACTAGCAATCTCCCTCCTTGGAGAATCAGCACCTTTAACCTCCCGTTCCGTACAGCTTGCAATTTGTCCTGAGGATGAACGGGAAGAGAGGGAGCCAATGAGAGACTAGCTCTAGGTGTTGGCACAGGCACAGGTCACTCTATTTTCCCATCAGGAAGAAGAATTAACCACAGGCTCAGCCTGCCGCCAGGAAGCAGAATAGGGCCTGAGGCAATCCTGCGCTTTTGCGGCCAGCTCCCAAAAAAGCGAGTTGAAAAATGGAGCTCAGGGGCACTGCAATTCACAAACCTGCAGAGTTATAAATGATAACTCTCGTCCACAAATATATTGAGGGAAGGCAACGAAGAGGATTTGAAAGCAAGGCAGAATTGCAGGAAACAGATTTCAGGAGGTAGATTCGAATCGCCTTTAAAGCACATGAAAAGCGGCAAAACGTCGACAATGATGCCCTTGGCCAAAAAGGGCGTATGCGTTTTTTCCTGAATACATTCAGGAAAAAACGCATACGCCCTTTTTGGCCAACCAAGCAACCTGGAAAGGCAAATCAGCGCTACAAAGAAGTCTCGCTTCCCATCGGTCAAAAGGGCCATGCGGAAAAAAGTGTCAAAACCAGAAATGCAGGACAGGCCATGGAGAAATGGGAGCCTTGCTACGCTGATGGGCGGGATGTAAATTGCCAACAGCCACTCTGGAGAAGTGTACGGTGTGTCCTGAAACATCGAAAAAACACAGCTTAGAGCGCATAGGGCACTTCCACTCATGGGCATATAAATTGGGAAAACTAAAAATCAGCAAGACACAGGCACCACAAAGTTTAGGGCTGCTCTGTTGACAAGAACCTCCACTTCATGACACCTTAAATATCCCAGGAAAGAGAAAAATGGATAAAGAAGTGGTGGTCCTTACGTACAATGGAATATCACTCAGCCATGAAATCAATGTCATAAGGCTAGTAGCAGCATGATGAGTGGCTTTAGCTATAAAGATTCTAAGTGAAATAAGTCACACAGAAAAAGACACTTATCATAACCTATCACTTATAGAGGGAATGTAAAAACCGCTACACTTGGACTGAATTACAAAACAGAACAGAGTCACACGTTTACGAAACACACTATGGCTGCTTAACGGGAAAGGTGGGGTGGGGTGATGCATAAAACAAGGGTTTCAAATGAGCTCAGATACCGTTCCATAAACCCAATATGTAATAGAAAGACCTACTCGTTGCTCAGTGAACTGGACTCCACACCCCCTATTCACCGCACAAGAATATATCTGACTAGTAAGAATCTTAAAAAATATGTATTGATATCTCTCTGGAAGTGAGTCAAGTGGGTGTAAAGCGGCAGAAACACAGCCGTGAAAAGCAGCTAAACCCCATTATAAGAATAAATTACTTTTAAAAACCCGTGAAACAAAGACAGTGAAAGAGAGAGAAATTCTTACAAAATTCGTTCAGGGGCTGTGATGCAACCTGGATTGACCATATCTAGACCCACAGCTGGATGAGACATAAGGGTGGACACGCTCAGGGCTGAGAGGTTTCGTGAGGTTGGGGGAGCAAACGCAGAGCCTTTAAAGTAATACTGCCTGTAACCCATCCCATGGGTCCCAAATCTCCAGGTTCAAGGGCATCTTCCTACCTCGAAAACATGCATGAGAAACCCAGAAGGTGGTACACCGTGTGATCGGGAAAGGTTTCTAAAACGCACCTCATTTCTCATCTCCTTGTGCTCGGGTTCACCATTCCAGCCGCTTTACTAGCATTCTCCCTCCTTGGAGAATCAGCACCTTTAACCTCCCGTTCCGTACAGCTTGCAATTTGTCCTGAGGATGAACGGGAAGAGGGGGAGCCAATGAGAGACTAGCTCTAGGTGTTGGCACAGGCACAGGTCACTCTATTTTCCCATCAGGAAGAAGAATTAACCACAGGCTCAGCCTGCCGCCAGGAAGCAGAATAGGGCCTGAGGCAATCCTGCGCTTTTGCGGCCAGCTCCCAAAAAAGCGAGTTGAAAAATGGAGCTCAGGGGCACTGCAATTCACAAACCTGCAGAGTTATAAATGATAACTCTCGTCCACAAATATATTGAGGGAAGGCAACGAAGAGGATTTGAAAGCAAGGCAGAATTGCAGGAAACAGATTTCAGGAGGTAGATTCGAATCGCCTTTAAAGCACATGAAAAGCGGCAAAACGTCGACAATGATGCCCTTGGCCAAAAAGGGCGTATGCGTTTTTTCCTGAATACATTCAGGAAAAAACGCATACGCCCTTTTTGGCCAACCAAGTAACCTGGAAAGGCAAATCAGCGCTACAAAGAAGTCTCGCTTACCATCGGTCAAAAGGGCCATGCGGAAAAAAGTGTCAAAACCAGAAATGCAGGACAGGCCATGGAGAAATGGGAGCCTTGCTACGCTGATGGGCGGGATGTAAATTGCCAACAGCCACTCTGGAGAAGTGTACAGTGTGTCCTGAAACATCGAAAAAACACAGCTTAGAGCGCATAGGGCACTTCCACTCATGGGCATATAAATTGGGAAAACTAAAAATCAGCAAGACACAGGCACCCCAAAGTTTAGGGCTGCTCTGTTGACAAGAACCTCCACTTCATGACACCTCAAATATCCCAGGAAAGAGAAAAATGGATAAAGAAGTGGTGGTCCTTATGTACAATGGAATATCACTCAGCCATGAAATCAATGTCATAAGGCTAGTAGCAGCATGATGAGTGGCTTTAGCTACGACGATTCTAAGTGAAATAAGTCACACAGAAAAAGACACTTAACATAAGCTATCACTTATAGAGGGAATGTAAAAACCGCTACACTTGAACTGAATTACAAAACAGAACAGAGTCACACGTTTAGAAAACACACTATGGCTGCTTAACGGGAAAGGTGGGGTGGGGTGATGCATAAAACAAGGGTTTCAAATGAGCTCAGACACCGTTCCATAAACCCAATATGTAATAGAAAGACCTACTCCTTGCTCAGTGAACTGGACTCCACACCCCCTATTCACCGCACAAGAATATATCTGACTAGTAAGAATCTTAAAACCTATGTATTGATATCTCTCTGGAAGTGAGTCAAGTGGGTGTCAAGCGGCAGAAATACAGCCGTGAAAAGCAGCTAAACCCCATTATAAAAATAAATTACTTTTAAAAACCCGTGAAACAAAGACACTGAAAGAGAGAGAAATTCTTACAAAATTCGTTCAGGGGCTGTTATGCAACCTGGATTGACCATATCTAGACCCACAGCTGGATGAGACATAAGGGTGGACACTCTCGGGGCTGAGAGGTTTGGTGAGGTTGGGGGAGCAAACACAGAGCCTTTAAAGTAATACTGCCTGTTACCCATCCCATGGGTCCCAAATCTCCAGGTTCAAGGGCATCTTCCTACCTCGAAAACATGCATGAGAAACCCAGAAGGTGGTACACCGTGTGATCGGGAAAGGTTTCTAAAACGCACCTCATTTCTCATCTCCTTGTGCTCGGGTTCGCCATTCCAGCCGCTTTACTAGCAATCTCCCTCCTTGGAGAATCAGCACCTTTAACCTCCCGTTCCGTACAGCTTGCAATTTGTCCTGAGGATGAACGGGAAGAGGGGGAGCCAATGAGAGACTAGCTCTAGGTGTTGGGACAGGCACAGGTCACTCTATTTTCCCATCAGGAAGAAGAATTAACCACAGGCTCAGCCTGCCGCCCGGAAGCAGAAGAGGGCCTGAGGCAATCCTGCGCTTTTGCGGCCAGCTCCCAAAAAAGCGAGTTGAAAAATGGAGCTCAGGGGCACTGCAATTCACAAACCTGCAGAGTTATAAATGATAACTCTCGTCCACAAATATATTGAGGGAAGGCAACGCAGAGGATTTGAAAGCAAGGCAGAATTGCAGGAAACAGATTTCAGGAGGTAGATTCGAATCGCCTTTAAAGCACATGAAAAGCGGCAAAACGTCGACAATGATGCCCTTGGCCAAAAAGGGCGTATGCGTTTTTTCCTGAATACATTCAGGAAAAAACGCATACGCCCTTTTTGGCCAACCAAGTAACCTGGAAAGGCAAATCAGCGCTACAAAGAAGTCTCGCTTCCCATCGGTCAAAAGGGCCATGCGGAAAAAAGTGTCAAAACCAGAAATGCAGGACAGGCCATGGAGAAATGGGAGCCTTGCTACGCTGATGGGCGGGATGTAAATTGCCAACAGCCACTCTGGAGAAGTGTACGGTGTGTCCTGAAACATCGAAAAAACACAGCTTAGAGCGCATAGGGCACTTCCACTCATGGGCATATAAATTGGGAAAACTAAAAATCAGCAAGACACAGGCACCCCAAAGTTTAGGGCTGCTCTGTTGACAAGACCCTCCACTTCATGACACCTCAAATATCCCAGGAAAGAGAAAAATGGATAAAGAAGTGGTGGTCCTTATGTACAATGGAATATCACTCAGCCATGAAATCAATGTCATAAGGCTAGTAGCAGCATGATGAGTGGCTTTAGCTACGACGATTCTAAGTGAAATAAGTCACACAGAAAAAGACACTTATCATAAGCTATCACTTAAAGAGGGAATGTAAAAACCGCTACACTTGAACTGAATTACAAAACAGAACAGAGTCACAAGTTTACAAAACACACTATGGCTGCTTAACGGGAAAGGTGGGGTGGGGTGATGCATAAAACAAGGGTTTCAAATGAGCTCAGATACCGTTCCATAAACCCAATATGTAATAGAAAGACCTACTCGTTGCTCAGTGAACTGGACTCCACACCCCCTATTCACCGCACAAGAATATATCTGACTAGTAAGAATCTTAAAACCTATGTATTGATATCTCTCTGGAAGTGAGTCAAGTGGGTGTAAAGCGGCAGAAACACAGCCGTGAAAAGCAGCTAAACCCCATTATAAAAATAAATTACTTTTAAAAACCCGTGAAACAAAGACACTGAAAGAGAGAGAAATTCTTACAAAATTCGTTCAGGGGCTGTGATGCAACCTGGATTGACCATATCTAGACCCACAGCTGGATGAGACATAAGGGTGGACACTCTCGGGGCTGAGAGGTTTGGTGAGGTTGGGGGAGCAAGCGCAGCGCCTTTAAAGTAATACTGCCTGTAACCCATCCCATGGGTCCCAAATCTCCAGGGTCAAGGGCATCTTCCTACCTCGAAAACATGCATGAGAAACCCAGAAGGTGGTACACCGTGTGATCGGGAAAGGTTTCTAAAACGCACCTCATTTCTCATCTCCTTGTGCTCGGGTTCACCATTCCAGCCGCTTTACTAGCAATCTCCCTCCTTGGAGAATCAGCACCTTTAACCTCCCGTTCCGTACAGCTTGCAATTTGTCCTGAGGATGAACGGGAAGAGGGGGAGCCAATGAGAGACTAGCTCTAGGTGTTGGCACAGGCACAGGTCACTCTATTTTCCCATCAGGAAGAAGAATTAACCACAGGCTCAGCCTGCTGCCAGGAAGCAGAATAGGGCCTGAGGCAATCCTGCGCTTTTGCGGCCAGCTCCCAAAAAAGCGAGTTGAAAAATGGAGCTCAGGGGCACTGCAATTCACAAACCTGCAGAGTTATAAATGATAACTCTCGTCCACAAATATATTGAGGGAAGGCAACGAAGAGGATTTGAAAGCAAGGCAGAATTGCAGGAAACAGATTTCAGGAGGTCGATTCGAATCGCCTTTAAAGCACATGAAAAGCGGCAAAACGTCGACAATGATGCCCTTGGCCAAAAAGGGCGTATGCGTTTTTTCCTGAATACATTCAGGAAAAAACGCATACGCCCTTTTTGGCCAACCAAGTAACCTGGAAAGGCAAATCAGCGCTACAAAGAAGTCTCGCTTCCCATCGGTCAAAAGGGCCATGCGGAAAAAAGTGTCAAAACCAGAAATGCAGGACAGGCCATGGAGAAATGGGAGCCTTGCTACGCTGATGGGCGGGATGTAAATTGCCAACAGCCACTCTGGAGAAGTGTACAGTGTGTCCTGAAACATCGAAAAAACACAGCTTAGAGCGCATAGGGCACTTCCACTCATGGGCATATAAATTGGGAAAACTAAAAATCAGCAAGACACAGGCACCCCAAAGTTTAGGGCTGCTCTGTTGACAAGAACCTCCACTTCATGACACCTCAAATATCCCAGGAAAGAGAAAAATGGATAAAGAAGTGGTGGTCCTTATGTACAATGGAATATCACTCAGCCATGAAATCAATGTCATAAGGCTAGTAGCAGCATGATGAGTGGCTTTAGCTACGACGATTCTAAGTGAAATAAGTCACACAGAAAAAGACACTTATCATAAGCTATCACTTAAAGAGGGAATGTAAAAACCGCTACACTTGAACTGAATTACAAAACAGAACAGAGTCACACGTTTAGAAAACACACTATGGCTGCTTAACGGGAAAGGTGGGGTGGGGTGATGCATAAAACAAGGGTTTCAAATGAGCTCAGATACCGTTCCCTAAACCCAATATGTAATAGAAAGACCTACTCCTTGCTCAGTGAACTGGACTCCACACCCCCTATTCACCGCACAAGAATATATCTGACTAGTAAGAATCTTAAAACCTATGTATTGATATCTCTCTCGAAGTGAGTCAAGTGGGTGTAAAGCGGCAGAAATACAGCCGTGGAAAGCAGCTAAACCCCATTATAAAAATAAATTACTTTTAAAAACCCGTGAAACAAAGACACTGAAAGAGAGAGAAATTCTTACAAAATTCGTTCAGGGGCTGTTATGCAACCTGGATTGACCATATCTAGACCCACAGCTGGATGAGACATAAGGGTGGACACTCTCGGGGCTGAGAGGTTTGGTGAGGTTGGGGGAGCAAACGCAGAGCCTTAAAAGTAATACTGCCTGTTACCCATCCCATGGGTCCCAAATCTCCAGGGTCAAGGGCATCTTCCTACCTCGAAAACATGCATGAGAAACCCAGAAGGTGGTACACCGTGTGATCGGGAAAGGTTTCCAAAACGCACCTCATTTCTCATCTCCTTGTGCTCGGGTTCGCCATTCCAGCCGCTTTACTAGCAATCTCCCTCCTTGGAGAATCAGCACCTTTAACCTCCCGTTCCGTACAGCTTGCAATTTGTCCTGAGGATGAACGGGAAGAGGGGGAGCCAATGAGAGACTAGCTCTAGGTGTTGGGACAGGCACAGGTCACTCTATTTTCCCATCAGGAAGAAGAATTAACCACAGGCTCAGCCTGCCGCCCGGAAGCAGAAGAGGGCCTGAGGCAATCCTGCGCTTTTGCGGCCAGCTCCCAAAAAAGCGAGTTGAAAAATGGAGCTCAGGGGCACTGCAATTCACAAACCTGCAGAGTTATAAATGATAACTCTCGTCCACAAATATATTGAGGGAAGGCAACGAAGAGGATCTGAAAGCAAGGCAGAATTGCAGGAAACAGATTTCAGGAGGTGGATTCGAATCGCCTTTAAAGCACATGAAAAGCGGCAAAACGTCGACAATGATGCCCTTGGCCAAAAAGGGCGTATGCGTTTTTTCCTGAATATATTCAGGAAAAAACGCATACGCCCTTTTTGGCCAACCAAGCAACCTGGAAAGGCAAATCAGCGCTACAAAGAAGTCTCGCTTCCCATCGGTCAAAAGGGCCATGCGGAAAAAAGTGTCAAAACCAGAAATGCAGGACAGGCCATGGAGAAATGGGAGCCTTGCTACGCTGATGGGCGGGATGTAAATTGCCAACAGCCACTCTGGAGAAGTGTACGGTGTGTCCTGAAACATCGAAAAAACACAGCTTAGAGCGCATAGGGCACTTCCACTCATGGGCATATAAATTGGGAAAACTAAAAATCAGCAAGACACAGGCACCCCAAAGTTTAGGGCTGCTCTGTTGACAAGACCCTCCACTTCATGACACCTCAAATATCCCAGGAAAGAGAAAAATGGATAAAGAAGTGGTGGTCCTTATGTACAATGGAATATCACTCAGCCATGAAATCAATGTCATAAGGCTAGTAGCAGCATGATGAGTGGCTTTAGCTACGACGATTCTAAGTGAAATAAGTCACACAGAAAAAGACACTTATCATAAGCTATCACTTAAAGAGGGAATGTAAAAACCGCTACACTTGAACTGAATTACAAAACAGAACAGAGTCACAAGTTTACAAAACACACTATGGCTGCTTAATGGGAAAGGTGGGGTGGGGTGATGCATAAAACAAGGGTTTCAAATGAGCTCAGATACCGTTCCATAAACCCAATATGTAATAGAAAGACCTACTCCTTGCTCAGTGAACTGGACTCCACACCCCCTATTCACCGCACAAGAATATATCTGACTAGTAAGAATCTTAAAACCTATGTATTGATATCTCTCTGGAAGTGAGTCAAGTGGGTGTCAAGCGGCAGAAATACAGCCGTGAAAAGCAGCTAAACCCCATTATAAAAATAAATTACTTTTAAAAACCCGTGAAACAAAGACACTGAAAGAGAGAGAAATTCTTACAAAATTCGTTCAGGGGCTGTTATGCAACCTGGATTGACCATATCTAGACACACAGCTGGATGAGACATAAGGGTGGACACTCTCGGGGCTGAGAGGTTTGGTGAGGTTGGGGGAGCAAACACAGAGCCTTTAAAGTAATACTGCCTGTTACCCATCCCATGGGTCCCAAATCTCCAGGTTCAAGGGCATCTTCCTACCTCGAAAACATGCATGAGAAACCCAGAAGGTGGTACACCGTGTGATCGGGAAAGGTTTCTAAAACGCACCTCATTTCTCATCTCCTTGTGCTCGGGTTCACCATTCCAGCCGCTTTACTAGCATTCTCCCTCCTTGGAGAATCAGCACCTTTAACCTCCCGTTCCGTACAGCTTGCAATTTGTCCTGAGGATGAACGGGAAGAGGGGGAGCCAATGAGAGACTAGCTCTAGGTGTTGGCACAGGCACAGGTCACTCTATTTTCCCATCAGGAAGAAGAATTAACCACAGGCTCAGCCTGCCGCCAGGAAGCAGAATAGGGCCTGAGGCAATCCTGCGCTTTTGCGGCCAGCTCCCAAAAAAGCGAGTTGAAAAATGGAGCTCAGGGGCACTGCAATTCACAAACCTGCAGAGTTATAAATGATAACTCTCGTCCACAAATATATTGAGGGAAGGCAACGAAGAGGATTTGAAAGCAAGGCAGAATTGCAGGAAACAGATTTCAGGAGGTAGATTCGAATCGCCTTTAAAGCACATGAAAAGCGGCAAAACGTCGACAATGATGCCCTTGGCCAAAAAGGGCGTATGCGTTTTTTCCTGAATACATTCAGGAAAAAACGCATACGCCCTTTTTGGCCAACCAAGTAACCTGGAAAGGCAAATCAGCGCTACAAAGAAGTCTCGCTTACCATCGGTCAAAAGGGCCATGCGGAAAAAAGTGTCAAAACCAGAAATGCAGGACAGGCCATGGAGAAATGGGAGCCTTGCTACGCTGATGGGCGGGATGTAAATTGCCAACAGCCACTCTGGAGAAGTGTACAGTGTGTCCTGAAACATCGAAAAAACACAGCTTAGAGCGCATAGGGCACTTCCACTCATGGGCATATAAATTGGGAAAACTAAAAATCAGCAAGACACAGGCACCCCAAAGTTTAGGGCTGCTCTGTTGACAAGAACCTCCACTTCATGACACCTCAAATATCCCAGGAAAGAGAAAAATGGATAAAGAAGTGGTGGTCCTTATGTACAATGGAATATCACTCAGCCATGAAATCAATGTCATAAGGCTAGTAGCAGCATGATGAGTGGCTTTAGCTACGACGATTCTAAGTGAAATAAGTCACACAGAAAAAGACACTTAACATAAGCTATCACTTATAGAGGGAATGTAAAAACCGCTACACTTGAACTGAATTACAAAACAGAACAGAGTCACACGTTTAGAAAACACACTATGGCTGCTTAACGGGAAAGGTGGGGTGGGGTGATGCATAAAACAAGGGTTTCAAATGAGCTCAGACACCGTTCCATAAACCCAATATGTAATAGAAAGACCTACTCCTTGCTCAGTGAACTGGACTCCACACCCCCTATTCACCGCACAAGAATATATCTGACTAGTAAGAATCTTAAAACCTATGTATTGATATCTCTCTGGAAGTGAGTCAAGTGGGTGTCAAGCGGCAGAAATACAGCCGTGAAAAGCAGCTAAACCCCATTATAAAAATAAATTACTTTTAAAAACCCGTGAAACAAAGACACTGAAAGAGAGAGAAATTCTTACAAAATTCGTTCAGGGGCTGTTATGCAACCTGGATTGACCATATCTAGACCCACAGCTGGATGAGACATAAGGGTGGACACTCTCGGGGCTGAGAGGTTTGGTGAGGTTGGGGGAGCAAACACAGAGCCTTTAAAGTAATACTGCCTGTTACCCATCCCATGGGTCCCAAATCTCCAGGTTCAAGGGCATCTTCCTACCTCGAAAACATGCATGAGAAACCCAGAAGGTGGTACACCGTGTGATCGGGAAAGGTTTCTAAAACGCACCTCATTTCTCATCTCCTTGTGCTCGGGTTCGCCATTCCAGCCGCTTTACTAGCAATCTCCCTCCTTGGAGAATCAGCACCTTTAACCTCCCGTTCCGTACAGCTTGCAATTTGTCCTGAGGATGAACGGGAAGAGGGGGAGCCAATGAGAGACTAGCTCTAGGTGTTGGGACAGGCACAGGTCACTCTATTTTCCCATCAGGAAGAAGAATTAACCACAGGCTCAGCCTGCCGCCCGGAAGCAGAAGAGGGCCTGAGGCAATCCTGCGCTTTTGCGGCCAGCTCCCAAAAAAGCGAGTTGAAAAATGGAGCTCAGGGGCACTGCAATTCACAAACCTGCAGAGTTATAAATGATAACTCTCGTCCACAAATATATTGAGGGAAGGCAACGCAGAGGATTTGAAAGCAAGGCAGAATTGCAGGAAACAGATTTCAGGAGGTAGATTCGAATCGCCTTTAAAGCACATGAAAAGCGGCAAAACGTCGACAATGATGCCCTTGGCCAAAAAGGGCGTATGCGTTTTTTCCTGAATACATTCAGGAAAAAACGCATACGCCCTTTTTGGCCAACCAAGTAACCTGGAAAGGCAAATCAGCGCTACAAAGAAGTCTCGCTTCCCATCGGTCAAAAGGGCCATGCGGAAAAAAGTGTCAAAACCAGAAATGCAGGACAGGCCATGGAGAAATGGGAGCCTTGCTACGCTGATGGGCGGGATGTAAATTGCCAACAGCCACTCTGGAGAAGTGTACGGTGTGTCCTGAAACATCGAAAAAACACAGCTTAGAGCGCATAGGGCACTTCCACTCATGGGCATATAAATTGGGAAAACTAAAAATCAGCAAGACACAGGCACCCCAAAGTTTAGGGCTGCTCTGTTGACAAGACCCTCCACTTCATGACACCTCAAATATCCCAGGAAAGAGAAAAATGGATAAAGAAGTGGTGGTCCTTATGTACAATGGAATATCACTCAGCCATGAAATCAATGTCATAAGGCTAGTAGCAGCATGATGAGTGGCTTTAGCTACGACGATTCTAAGTGAAATAAGTCACACAGAAAAAGACACTTATCATAAGCTATCACTTAAAGAGGGAATGTAAAAACCGCTACACTTGAACTGAATTACAAAACAGAACAGAGTCACAAGTTTACAAAACACACTATGGCTGCTTAACGGGAAAGGTGGGGTGGGGTGATGCATAAAACAAGGGTTTCAAATGAGCTCAGATACCGTTCCATAAACCCAATATGTAATAGAAAGACCTACTCGTTGCTCAGTGAACTGGACTCCACACCCCCTATTCACCGCACAAGAATATATCTGACTAGTAAGAATCTTAAAACCTATGTATTGATATCTCTCTGGAAGTGAGTCAAGTGGGTGTAAAGCGGCAGAAACACAGCCGTGAAAAGCAGCTAAACCCCATTATAAAAATAAATTACTTTTAAAAACCCGTGAAACAAAGACACTGAAAGAGAGAGAAATTCTTACAAAATTCGTTCAGGGGCTGTGATGCAACCTGGATTGACCATATCTAGACCCACAGCTGGATGAGACATAAGGGTGGACACTCTCGGGGCTGAGAGGTTTGGTGAGGTTGGGGGAGCAAACGCAGAGCCTTTAAAGTAATACTGCCTGTTACCCATCCCATGGGTCCCAAATCTCCAGGTTCAAGGGCATCTTCCTACCTCGAAAACATGCATGAGAAACCCAGAAGGTGGTACACCGTGTGATCGGGAAAGGTTTCTAACACGCACCTCATTTCTCATCTCCTTGTGCTCGGGTTCGCCATTCCAGCCGCTTTACTAGCAATCTCCCTCCTTGGAGAATCAGCACCTGTAACCTCCCGTTCCGTACAGCTTGCAATTTGTCCTGAGGATGAACGGGAAGAGGGGGAGCCAATGAGAGACTAGCTCTAGGTGTTGGGACAGGCACAGGTCACTCTATTTTCCCATCAGGAAGAAGAATTAACCACAGGCTCAGCCTGCCGCCCGGAACAAGAATAGGGCCTGAGGCAATCCTGCGCTTTTGCGGCCAGCTCCCAAAAAAGCGAGTTGAAAAATGGAGCTCAGGGGCACTGCAATTCACAAACCTGCAGAGTTATAAATGATAACTCTCGTCCACAAATATATTGAGGGAAGGCAAAGAAGAGGATTTGAAATCAAGGCAGAATTGCAGGAAACAGATTTCAGGAGGTAGATTCGAATCGCCTTTAAAGCACATGAAAAGCGGCAAAACGTCGACAATGATGCCCTTGGCCAAAAAGGGCGTATGCGTTTTTTCCTGAATATATTCAGGAAAAAACGCATACGCCCTTTTTGGCCAACCAAGCAACCTGGAAAGGCAAATCAGCGCTACAAAGAAGTCTCGCTTCCCATCGGTCAAAAGGGCCATGCGGAAAAAAGTGTCAAAACCAGAAATGCAGGACAGGCCATGGAGAAATGGGAGCCTTGCTACGCTGATGGGCGGGATGTAAATTGCCAACAGCCACTCTGGAGAAGTGTACGGTGTGTCCTGAAACATCGAAAAAACACAGCTTAGAGCGCATAGGGCACTTCCACTCATGGGCATATAAATTGGGAAAACTAAAAATCAGCAAGACACAGGCACCCCAAAGTTTAGGGCTGCTCTGTTGACAAGAATCTCCACTTCACGACACCTCAAATATCCCAGGAAAGAGAAAAATGGATAAAGAAGTGGTGGTCCTTATGTACAATGGAATATCACTCAGCCATGAAATCAATGTCATAAGGCTAGTAGCAGCATGATGAGTGGCTTTAGCTACGACGATTCTAAGTGAAATAAGTCACACAGAAAAAGACACTTAACATAAGCTATCACTTATAGAGGGAATGTAAAAACCGCTACACTTGAACTGAATTACAAAACAGAACAGAGTCACACGTTTAGAAAACACACTATGGCTGCTTAACGGGAAAGGTGGGGTGGGGTGATGCATAAAACAAGGGTTTCAAATGAGCTCAGACACCGTTCCATAAACCCAATATGTAATAGAAAGACCTACTCCTTGCTCAGTGAACTGGACTCCACACCCCCTATTCACCGCACAAGAATATATCTGACTAGTAAGAATCTTAAAACCTATGTATTGATATCTCTCTGGAAGTGAGTCAAGTGGGTGTCAAGCGGCAGAAATACAGCCGTGAAAAGCAGCTAAACCCCATTATAAAAATAAATTACTTTTAAAAACCCGTGAAACAAAGACACTGAAAGAGAGAGAAATTCTTACAAAATTCGTTCAGGGGCTGTTATGCAACCTGGATTGACCATATCTAGACCCACAGCTGGATGAGACATAAGGGTGGACACTCTCGGGGCTGAGAGGTTTGGTGAGGTCGGGGGAGCAAACACAGAGCCTTTAAAGTAATACTGCCTGTTACCCATCCCATGGGTCCCAAATCTCCAGGTTCAAGGGCATCTTCCTACCTCGAAAACATGCATGAGAAACCCAGAAGGTGGTACACCGTGTGATCGGGAAAGGTTTCCAAAACGCACCTCATTTCTCATCTCCTTGTGCTCGGGTTCGCCATTCCAGCCGCTTTACTAGCAATCTCCCTCCTTGGAGAATCAGCACCTTTAACCTCCCGTTCCGTACAGCTTGCAATTTGTCCTGAGGATGAACGGGAAGAGGGGGAGCCAATGAGAGACTAGCTCTAGGTGTTGGGACAGGCACAGGTCACTCTATTTTCCCATCAGGAAGAAGAATTAACCACAGGCTCAGCCTGCCGCCGGGAAGCAGAATAGGGCCTGAGGCCATCCTGCGCTTTTGCGGCCAGCTCCCAAAAAAGCGAGTTGAAAAATGGAGCTCAGGGGCACTGCAATTCAAAAACCTGCAGAGTTATAAATGATAACTCTCGTCCACAAATATATTGAGGGAAGGCAACGAAGAGGATCTGAAAGCAAGGTAGAATTGCAGGAAACAGATTTCAGGAGGTCGATTCGAATCGCCTTTAAAGCACATGAAAAGCGGCAAAACGTCGACAATGATGCCCTTGGCCAAAAAGGGCGTATGCGTTTTTTCCTGAATACATTCAGGAAAAAACGCATACGCCCTTTTTGGCCAACCAAGTAACCTGGAAAGGCAAATCAGCGCTACAAAGAAGTCTCGCTTCCCATCGGTCAAAAGGGCCATGCGGAAAAAAGTGTCAAAACCAGAAATGCAGGACAGGCCATGGAGAAATGGGAGCCTTGCTACGCTGATGGGCGGGATGTAAATTGCCAACAGCCACTCTGGAGAAGTGTACGGTGTGTCCTGAAACATCGAAAAAACACAGCTTAGAGCGCATAGGGCACTTCCACTCATGGGCGTATAAATTGGGAAAACTAAAAATCAGCAAGACACAGGCACCCCAAAGTTTAGGGCTGCTCTGTTGACAAGAACCTCCACTTCACGACACCTCAAATATCCCAGGAAAGAGAAAAATGGATAAAGAAGTGGTGGTCCTTATGTACAATGGAATATCACTCAGCCATGAAATCAATGTCATAAGGCTAGTAGCAGCATGATGAGTGGCTTTAGCTACGACGATTCTAAGTGAAATAAGTCACACAGAAAAAGACACTTATCATAACCTATCACTTATAGAGGGAATGTAAAAACCGCTACACTTGAACTGAATTACAAAACAGAACAGAGTCACAAGTTTACAAAACACACTATGGCTGCTTAACGGCAAAGGTGGGGTGGGGTGATGCATAAAACAAGGGTTTCAAATGAGCTCAGATACCGTTCCATAAACCCAATATGTAATAGAAAGACCTACTCCTTGCTCAGTGAACTGGACTCAACACCCCCTATTCACCGCACAAGAATATATCTGACTAGTAAGAATCTTAAAACCTATATATTGATATCTCTCTGGAAGTGAGTCAAGTGGGTGTAAAGCGGCATAAACACAGCCGTGAAAAGCGGCTAAACCCCATTATAAAAATAAATTCGTTTTAAAAACCCGTGAAACAAAGACAGTGAAAGAGAGAGAAATTCTTACAAAATTCGTTCAGGGGCTGTGATGCAACCTGGATTGACCATATCTAGACCCACAGCTGGATGAGACATAAGGGTGGACACTCTCGGGGCTGAGAGGTTTGGTGAGGTTGGGGGAGCAAACGCAGAGCCTTTAAAGTAATACTGCCTGTTACCCATCCCATGGGTCCCAAATCTCCAGGTTCAAGGGCATCTTCCTACCTCGAAAACATGCATGAGAAACCCAGAAGGTGGTACACCGTGTGATCGGGAAAGGTTTCTAAAACGCACCTCATTTCTCATCTCCTTGTGCTTGGGTTCGCCATTCCAGCCGCTTTACTAGCAATCTCCCTCCTTGGAGAATCAGCACCTGTAACTTCCCGTTCCGTACAGCTTGCAATTTGTCCTGAGGATGAACGGGAAGAGGGGGAGCCAATGAGAGACTAGCTCTAGGTGTTGGGACAGGCACAGGTCACTCTATTTTCCCATCAGGAAGAAGAATTAACCACAGGCTCAGCCTGCCGCCCGGAACCAGAATAGGGCCTGAGGCAATCCTGCGCTTTTGCGGCCACCTCCCAAAAAAGCGAGTTGAAAAATGGAGCTCAGGGGCACTGCAATTCACAAACCTGCAGAGTTATAAATGATAACTCTCGTCCACAAATATATTGAGGGAAGGCAAAGAAGAGGATTTGAAATCAAGGCAGAATTGCAGGAAACAGATTTCAGGAGGTAGATTCGAATCGCCTTTAAAGCACATGAAAAGCGGCAAAACGTCGACAATGATGCCCTTGGCCAAAAAGGGCGTATGCGTTTTTTCCTGAATATATTCAGGAAAAAACGCATACGCCCTTTTTGGCCAACCAAGCAACCTGGAAAGGCAAATCAGCGCTACAAAGAAGTCTCGCTTCCCATCGGTCAAAAGGGCCATGCGGAAAAAAGTGTCAAAACCAGAAATGCAGGACAGGCCATGGAGAAATGGGAGCCTTGCTACGCTGATGGGCGGGATGTAAATTGCCAACAGCCACTCTGGAGAAGTGTACGGTGTGTCCTGAAACATCGAAAAAACACAGCTTAGAGCGCATAGGGCACTTCCACTCATGGGCATATAAATTGGGAAAAGTAAAAATCAGCAAGACACAGGCACCCCAAAGTTTAGGGCTGCTCTGTTGACAAGAATCTCCACTTCACGACACCTCAAATATCCCAGGAAAGAGAAAAATGGATAAAGAAGTGGTGGTCCTTATGTACAATGGAATATCACTCAGCCATGAAATCAATGTCATAAGGCTAGTAGCAGCATGATGAGTGGCTTTAGCTACGACGATTCTAAGTGAAATAAATCACACAGAAAAAGACACTTAACATAAGCTATCACTTATAGAGGGAATGTAAAAACCGCTACACTTGAACTGAATTACAAAACAGAACAGAGTCACACGTTTAGAAAACACACTATGGCTGCTTAACGGGAAAGGTGGGGTGGGGTGATGCATAAAACAAGGGTTTCAAATGAGCTCAGACACCGTTCCATAAACCCAATATGTAATAGAAAGACCTACTCCTTGCTCAGTGAACTGGACTCCACACCCCCTATTCACCGCACAAGAATATATCTGACTAGTAAGAATCATAAAACCTATGTATTGATATCTCTCTGGAAGTGAGTCAAGTGGGTGTAAAGCGGCAGAAATACAGCCGTGAAAAGCAGCTAAACCCCATTATAAAAATAAATTACTTTTAAAAACCCGTGAAACAAAGACACTGAAAGAGAGAGAAATTCTTACAAAATTCGTTCAGGGGCTGTTATGCAACCTGGATTGACCATATCTAGACCCACAGCTGGATGAGACATAAGGGTGGACACTCTCGGGGCTGAGAGGTTTGGTGAGGTCGGGGGAGCAAACACAGAGCCTTTAAAGTAATACTGCCTGTTACCCATCCCATGGGTCCCAAATCTCCAGGTTCAAGGGCATCTTCCTACCTCGAAAACATGCATGAGAAACCCAGAAGGTGGTACACCGTGTGATCGGGAAAGGTTTCCAAAACGCACCTCATTTCTCATCTCCTTGTGCTCGGGTTCGCCATTCCAGCCGCTTTACTAGCAATCTCCCTCCTTGGAGAATCAGCACCTTTAACCTCCCGTTCCGTACAGCTTGCAATTTGTCCTGAGGATGAACGGGAAGAGGGGGAGCCAATGAGAGACTAGCTCTAGGTGTTGGGACAGGCACAGGTCACTCTATTTTCCCATCAGGAAGAAGAATTAACCACAGGCTCAGCCTGCCGCCGGGAAGCAGAATAGGGCCTGAGGCCATCCTGCGCTTTTGCGGCCAGCTCCCAAAAAAGCGAGTTGAAAAATGGAGCTCAGGGGCACTGCAATTCAAAAACCTGCAGAGTTATAAATGATAACTCTCGTCCACAAATATATTGAGGGAAGGCAACGAAGAGGATCTGAAAGCAAGGTAGAATTGCAGGAAACAGATTTCAGGAGGTCGATTCGAATCGCCTTTAAAGCACATGAAAAGCGGCAAAACGTCGACAATGATGCCCTTGGCCAAAAAGGGCGTATGCGTTTTTTCCTGAATACATTCAGGAAAAAACGCATACGCCCTTTTTGGCCAACCAAGTAACCTGGAAAGGCAAATCAGCGCTACAAAGAAGTCTCGCTTACCATCGGTCAAAAGGGCCATGCGGAAAAAAGTGTCAAAACCAGAAATGCAGAACAGGCCATGGAGAAATGGGAGCCTTGCTACGCTGATGGGCGGGATGTAAATTGCCAACAGCCACTCTGGAGAAGTGTACGGTGTGTCCTGAAACATCGAAAAAACACAGCTTAGAGCGCATAGGGCACTTCCACTCATGGGCGTATAAATTGGGAAAACTAAAAATCAGCAAGACACAGGCACCCCAAAGTTTAGGGCTGCTCTGTTGACAAGAACCTCCACTTCACGACACCTCAAATATCCCAGGAAAGAGAAAAATGGATAAAGAAGTGGTGGTCCTTATGTACAATGGAATATCACTCAGCCATGAAATCAATGTCATAAGGCTAGTAGCAGCATGATGAGTGGCTTTAGCTACGACGATTCTAAGTGAAATAAGTCACACAGAAAAAGACACTTATCATAAGCTATCACTTATAGAGGGAATGTAAAAACCGCTACACTTGAACTGAATTACAAAACAGAACAGAGTCACAAGTTTACAAAACACACTATGGCTGCTTAACGGCAAAGGTGGGGTGGGGTGATGCATAAAACAAGGGTTTCAAATGAGCTCACATACCGTTCCATAAACCCAATATGTAATAGAAAGACGTACTCCTTGCTCAGTGAACTGGACTCAACACCCCCTATTCACCGCACAAGAATATATCTGACTAGTAAGAATCTTAAAACCTATATATTGATATCTCTCTGGAAGTGAGTCAAGTGGGTGTAAAGCGGCATAAACACAGCCGTGAAAAGCGGCTAAACCCCATTATAAAAATAAATTCGTTTTAAAAACCCGTGAAACAAAGACAGTGAAAGAGAGAGAAATTCTTACAAAATTCGTTCAGGGGCTGTGATGCAACCTGGATTGACCATATCTAGACCCACAGCTGGATGAGACATAAGGGTGGACACTCTCGGGGCTGAGAGGTTTGGTGAGGTTGGGGGAGCAAACGCAGAGCCTTTAAAGTAATACTGCCTGTTACCCATCCCATGGGTCCCAAATCTCCAGGTTCAAGGGCATCTTCCTACCTCGAAAACATGCATGAGAAACCCAGAAGGTGGTACACCGTGTGATCGGGAAAGGTTTCTAACACGCACCTCATTTCTCATCTCCTTGTGCTCGGGTTCGCCATTCCAGCCGCTTTACTAGCAATCTCCCTCCTTGGAGAATCAGCACCTGTAACCTCCCGTTCCGTACAGCTTGCAATTTGTCCTGAGGATGAACGGGAAGAGGGGGAGCCAATGAGAGACTAGCTCTAGGTGTTGGGACAGGCACAGGTCACTCTATTTTCCCATCAGGAAGAAGAATTAACCACAGGCTCAGCCTGCCGCCCGGAACAAGAATAGGGCCTGAGGCCATCCTGCACTTTTGCGGCCAGCTCCCAAAAAAGCGAGTTGAAAAATGGAGCTCAGGGGCACTGCAATTCACAGACCTGCAGAGTTATAAATGATAACTCTCGTCCACAAATATATTGAGGGAAGGCAACGAAGAGGATCTGAAAGCAAGGCAGAATTGCAGGAAACAGATTTCAGGAGGTAGATTCGAATCGCCTTTAAAGCACATGAAAAGCGGCAAAACGTCGACAATGATGCCCTTGGCCAAAAAGGGCGTATGCGTTTTTTCCTGAATATATTCAGGAAAAAACGCATGCGCCCTTTTTGGCCAACCAAGCAACCTGGAAAGGCAAATCAGCGCTACAAAGAAGTCTCGCTTCCCATCGGTCAAAAGGGCCATGCGGAAAAAAGTGTCAAAACCAGAAATGCAGAACAGGCCATGGAGAAATGGGAGCCTTGCTACGCTGATGGGCGGGATGTAAATTGCCAACAGCCACTCTGGAGAAGTGTACGGTGTGTCCTGAAACATCGAAAAAACACAGCTTAGAGTGCATAGGGCACTTCCACTCATGGGCGTATAAATTGAGAAAAGTAAAAATCAGCAAGACACAGGCACCCCAAAGTTTAGGGCTGCTCTGTTGACAAGAATCTCCACTTCACGACACCTCAAATATCCCAGGAAAGAGAAAAATGGATAAAGAAGTGGTGGTCCTTATGTACAATGGAATATCACTCAGCCATGAAATCAATGTCATAAGGCTAGTAGCAGCATGATGAGTGGCTTTAGCTACGACGATTCTAAGTGAAATAAGTCACACAGAAAAAGACACTTATCATAAGCTATCACTTATAGAGGGAATGTAAAAACCGCTACACTTGAACTGAATTACAAAACAGAACAGAGTCACACGTTTAGAAAACACACTATGGCTGCTTAACGGGAAAGGTGGGGTGGGGTGATGCATAAAACAAGGGTTTCAAATGAGCTCAGATACCGTTCCATAAACCCAATATGTAATAGAAAGACCTACTCGTTGCTCAGTGAACTGGACTCCACACCCCCTATTCACCGCACAAGAATATATCTGACTAGTAAGAATCTTAAAACCTATGTATTGATATCTCTCTGGAAGTGAGTCAAGTGGGTGTCAAGCGGCAGAAATACAGCCGTGAAAAGCAGCTAAACCCCATTATAAAAATAAATTACTTTTAAAAACCCGTGAAACAAAGACACTGAAAGAGAGAGAAATTCTTACAAAATTCGTTCAGGGGCTGTGATGCAACCTGGATTGACCATATCTAGACCCACAGCTGGATGAGACATAAGGGTGGACACTCTCGGGGCTGAGAGGTTTGATGAGGTTGGGGGAGCAAACGCAGAGCCTTTAAAGTAATACTGCCTGTTACCCATCCCATGGGTCCCAAATCTCCAGGTTCAAGGGCATCTTCCTACCTCGAAAACATGCATGAGAAACCCAGAAGGTGGTACACCGTGTGATCGGAAAAGGTTTCTAACACGCACCTCATTTCTCATCTCCTTGTGCTCGGGTTCGCCATTCCAGCCGCTTTACTAGCAATCTCCCTCCTTGGAGAATCAGCACCTGTAACCTCCCGTTCCGTACAGCTTGCAATTTGTCCTGAGGATGAACGGGAAGAGGGGGAGCCAATGAGAGACTAGCTCTAGGTGTTGGGACAGGCACAGGTCACTCTATTTTCCCATCAGGAAGAAGAATTAACCACAGGCTCAGCCTGCCGCCCGGAACCAGAATAGGGCCTGAGGCAATCCTGCGCTTTTGCGGCCAGCTCCCAAAAAAGCGAGTTGAAAAATGGAGCTCAGGGGCACTGCAATTCACAAACCTGCAGAGTTATAAATGATAACTCTCGTCCACAAATATATTGAGGGAAGGCAACGAAGAGGATCTGAAAGCAAGGCAGAATTGCAGGAAACAGATTTCAGGAGGTAGATTCGAATCGCCTTTAAAGCACATGAAAAGCGGCAAAACGTCGACAATGATGCCCTTGGCCAAAAAGGGCGTATGCGTTTTTTCCTGAATATATTCAGGAAAAAACGCATACGCCCTTTTTGGCCAACCAAGCAACCTGGAAAGGCAAATCAGCGCTACAAAGAAGTCTCGCTTCCCATCGGTCAAAAGGGCCATGCGGAAAAAAGTGTCAAAACCAGAAATGCAGAACAGGCCATGGAGAAATGGGAGCCTTGCTACGCTGATGGGCGGGATGTAAATTGCCAACAGCCACTCTGGAGAAGTGTACGGTGTGTCCTGAAACATCGAAAAAACACAGCTTAGAGTGCATAGGGCACTTCCACTCATGGGCGTATAAATTGAGAAAAGTAAAAATCAGCAAGACACAGGCACCCCAAAGTTTAGGGCTGCTCTGTTGACAAGAATCTCCACTTCACGACACCTCAAATATCCCAGGAAAGAGAAAAATGGATAAAGAAGTGGTGGTCCTTATGTACAATGGAATATCACTCAGCCATGAAATCAATGTCATAAGGCTAGTAGCAGCATGATGAGTGGCTTTAGCTACGACGATTCTAAGTGAAATAAGTCACACAGAAAAAGACACTTATCATAAGCTATCACTTATAGAGGGAATGTAAAAACCGCTACACTTGAACTGAATTACAAAACAGAACAGAGTCACACGTTTAGAAAACACACTATGGCTGCTTAACGGGAAAGGTGGGGTGGGGTGATGCATAAAACAAGGGTTTCAAATGAGCTCAGATACCGTTCCATAAACCCAATATGTAATAGAAAGACCTACTCGTTGCTCAGTGAACTGGACTCCACACCCCCTATTCACCGCACAAGAATATATCTGACTAGTAAGAATCTTAAAACCTATGTATTGATATCTCTCTGGAAGTGAGTCAAGTGGGTGTCAAGCGGCAGAAATACAGCCGTGAAAAGCAGCTAAACCCCATTATAAAAATAAATTACTTTTAAAAACCCGTGAAACAAAGACACTGAAAGAGAGAGAAATTCTTACAAAATTCGTTCAGGGGCTGTGATGCAACCTGGATTGACCATATCTAGACCCACAGCTGGATGAGACATAAGGGTGGACACTCTCGGGGCTGAGAGGTTTGATGAGGTTGGGGGAGCAAACGCAGAGCCTTTAAAGTAATACTGCCTGTTACCCATCCCATGGGTCCCAAATCTCCAGGTTCAAGGGCATCTTCCTACCTCGAAAACATGCATGAGAAACCCAGAAGGTGGTACACCGTGTGATCGGGAAAGGTTTCTAACACGCACCTCATTTCTCATCTCCTTGTGCTCGGGTTCGCCATTCCAGCCGCTTTACTAGCAATCTCCCTCCTTGGAGAATCAGCACCTGTAACCTCCCGTTCCGTACAGCTTGCAATTTGTCCTGAGGATGAACGGGAAGAGGGGGAGCCAATGAGAGACTAGCTCTAGGTGTTGGGACAGGCACAGGTCACTCTATTTTCCCATCAGGAAGAAGAATTAACCACAGGCTCAGCCTGCCGCCCGGAACAAGAATAGGGCCTGAGGCCATCCTGCACTTTTGCGGCCAGCTCCCAAAAAAGCGAGTTGAAAAATGGAGCTCAGGGGCACTGCAATTCACAGACCTGCAGAGTTATAAATGATAACTCTCGTCCACAAATATATTGAGGGAAGGCAACGAAGAGGATCTGAAAGCAAGGCAGAATTGCAGGAAACAGATTTCAGGAGGTAGATTCGAATCGCCTTTAAAGCACATGAAAAGCGGCAAAACGTCGACAATGATGCCCTTGGCCAAAAAGGGCGTATGCGTTTTTTCCTGAATATATTCAGGAAAAAACGCATGCGCCCTTTTTGGCCAACCAAGCAACCTGGAAAGGCAAATCAGCGCTACAAAGAAGTCTCGCTTCCCATCGGTCAAAAGGGCCATGCGGAAAAAAGTGTCAAAACCAGAAATGCAGAACAGGCCATGGAGAAATGGGAGCCTTGCTACGCTGATGGGCGGGATGTAAATTGCCAACAGCCACTCTGGAGAAGTGTACGGTGTGTCCTGAAACATCGAAAAAACACAGCTTAGAGTGCATAGGGCACTTCCACTCATGGGCGTATAAATTGAGAAAAGTAAAAATCAGCAAGACACAGGCACCCCAAAGTTTAGGGCTGCTCTGTTGACAAGAATCTCCACTTCACGACACCTCAAATATCCCAGGAAAGAGAAAAATGGATAAAGAAGTGGTGGTCCTTATGTACAATGGAATATCACTCAGCCATGAAATCAATGTCATAAGGCTAGTAGCAGCATGATGAGTGGCTTTAGCTACGACGATTCTAAGTGAAATAAGTCACACAGAAAAAGACACTTATCATAAGCTATCACTTATAGAGGGAATGTAAAAACCGCTACACTTGAACTGAATTACAAAACAGAACAGAGTCACACGTTTAGAAAACACACTATGGCTGCTTAACGGGAAAGGTGGGGTGGGGTGATGCATAAAACAAGGGTTTCAAATGAGCTCAGATACCGTTCCATAAACCCAATATGTAATAGAAAGACCTACTCGTTGCTCAGTGAACTGGACTCCACACCCCCTATTCACCGCACAAGAATATATCTGACTAGTAAGAATCTTAAAACCTATGTATTGATATCTCTCTGGAAGTGAGTCAAGTGGGTGTCAAGCGGCAGAAATACAGCCGTGAAAAGCAGCTAAACCCCATTATAAAAATAAATTACTTTTAAAAACCCGTGAAACAAAGACACTGAAAGAGAGAGAAATTCTTACAAAATTCGTTCAGGGGCTGTGATGCAACCTGGATTGACCATATCTAGACCCACAGCTGGATGAGACATAAGGGTGGACACTCTCGGGGCTGAGAGGTTTGATGAGGTTGGGGGAGCAAACGCAGAGCCTTTAAAGTAATACTGCCTGTTACCCATCCCATGGGTCCCAAATCTCCAGGTTCAAGGGCATCTTCCTACCTCGAAAACATGCATGAGAAACCCAGAAGGTGGTACACCGTGTGATCGGAAAAGGTTTCTAACACGCACCTCATTTCTCATCTCCTTGTGCTCGGGTTCGCCATTCCAGCCGCTTTACTAGCAATCTCCCTCCTTGGAGAATCAGCACCTGTAACCTCCCGTTCCGTACAGCTTGCAATTTGTCCTGAGGATGAACGGGAAGAGGGGGAGCCAATGAGAGACTAGCTCTAGGTGTTGGGACAGGCACAGGTCACTCTATTTTCCCATCAGGAAGAAGAATTAACCACAGGCTCAGCCTGCCGCCCGGAACCAGAATAGGGCCTGAGGCAATCCTGCGCTTTTGCGGCCAGCTCCCAAAAAAGCGAGTTGAAAAATGGAGCTCAGGGGCACTGCAATTCACAAACCTGCAGAGTTATAAATGATAACTCTCGTCCACAAATATATTGAGGGAAGGCAACGAAGAGGATCTGAAAGCAAGGCAGAATTGCAGGAAACAGATTTCAGGAGGTAGATTCGAATCGCCTTTAAAGCACATGAAAAGCGGCAAAACGTCGACAATGATGCCCTTGGCCAAAAAGGGCGTATGCGTTTTTTCCTGAATATATTCAGGAAAAAACGCATACGCCCTTTTTGGCCAACCAAGCAACCTGGAAAGGCAAATCAGCGCTACAAAGAAGTCTCGCTTCCCATCGGTCAAAAGGGCCATGCGGAAAAAAGTGTCAAAACCAGAAATGCAGAACAGGCCATGGAGAAATGGGAGCCTTGCTACGCTGATGGGCGGGATGTAAATTGCCAACAGCCACTCTGGAGAAGTGTACGGTGTGTCCTGAAACATCGAAAAAACACAGCTTAGAGTGCATAGGGCACTTCCACTCATGGGCGTATAAATTGAGAAAAGTAAAAATCAGCAAGACACAGGCACCCCAAAGTTTAGGGCTGCTCTGTTGACAAGAATCTCCACTTCACGACACCTCAAATATCCCAGGAAAGAGAAAAATGGATAAAGAAGTGGTGGTCCTTATGTACAATGGAATATCACTCAGCCATGAAATCAATGTCATAAGGCTAGTAGCAGCATGATGAGTGGCTTTAGCTACGACGATTCTAAGTGAAATAAGTCACACAGAAAAAGACACTTATCATAAGCTATCACTTATAGAGGGAATGTAAAAACCGCTACACTTGAACTGAATTACAAAACAGAACAGAGTCACACGTTTAGAAAACACACTATGGCTGCTTAACGGGAAAGGTGGGGTGGGGTGATGCATAAAACAAGGGTTTCAAATGAGCTCAGATACCGTTCCATAAACCCAATATGTAATAGAAAGACCTACTCGTTGCTCAGTGAACTGGACTCCACACCCCCTATTCACCGCACAAGAATATATCTGACTAGTAAGAATCTTAAAACCTATGTATTGATATCTCTCTGGAAGTGAGTCAAGTGGGTGTCAAGCGGCAGAAATACAGCCGTGAAAAGCAGCTAAACCCCATTATAAAAATAAATTACTTTTAAAAACCCGTGAAACAAAGACACTGAAAGAGAGAGAAATTCTTACAAAATTCGTTCAGGGGCTGTGATGCAACCTGGATTGACCATATCTAGACCCACAGCTGGATGAGACATAAGGGTGGACACTCTCGGGGCTGAGAGGTTTGATGAGGTTGGGGGAGCAAACGCAGAGCCTTTAAAGTAATACTGCCTGTTACCCATCCCATGGGTCCCAAATCTCCAGGTTCAAGGGCATCTTCCTACCTCGAAAACATGCATGAGAAACCCAGAAGGTGGTACACCGTGTGATCGGAAAAGGTTTCTAACACGCACCTCATTTCTCATCTCCTTGTGCTCGGGTTCGCCATTCCAGCCGCTTTACTAGCAATCTCCCTCCTTGGAGAATCAGCACCTGTAACCTCCCGTTCCGTACAGCTTGCAATTTGTCCTGAGGATGAACGGGAAGAGGGGGAGCCAATGAGAGACTAGCTCTAGGTGTTGGGACAGGCACAGGTCACTCTATTTTCCCATCAGGAAGAAGAATTAACCACAGGCTCAGCCTGCCGCCCGGAACCAGAATAGGGCCTGAGGCAATCCTGCGCTTTTGCGGCCAGCTCCCAAAAAAGCGAGTTGAAAAATGGAGCTCAGGGGCACTGCAATTCACAAACCTGCAGAGTTATAAATGATAACTCTCGTCCACAAATATATTGAGGGAAGGCAACGAAGAGGATCTGAAAGCAAGGCAGAATTGCAGGAAACAGATTTCAGGAGGTAGATTCGAATCGCCTTTAAAGCACATGAAAAGCGGCAAAACGTCGACAATGATGCCCTTGGCCAAAAAGGGCGTATGCGTTTTTTCCTGAATATATTCAGGAAAAAACGCATACGCCCTTTTTGGCCAACCAAGCAACCTGGAAAGGCAAATCAGCGCTACAAAGAAGTCTCGCTTCCCATCGGTCAAAAGGGCCATGCGGAAAAAAGTGTCAAAACCAGAAATGCAGGACAGGCCATGGAGAAATGGGAGCCTTGCTACGCTGATGGGCGGGATGTAAATTGCCAACAGCCACTCTGGAGAAGTGTACGGTGTGTCCTGAAACATCGAAAAAACACAGCTTAGAGCGCATAGGGCACTTCCACTCATGGGCATATAAATTGGGAAAACTAAAAATCAGCAAGACACAGGCACCCCAAAGTTTAGGGCTGCTCTGTTGACAAGAATCTCCACTTCACGACACCTCAAATATCCCAGGAAAGAGAAAAATGGATAAAGAAGTGGTGGTCCTTATGTACAATGGAATATCACTCAGCCATGAAATCAATGTCATAAGGCTAGTAGCAGCATGATGAGTGGCTTTAGCTACGACGATTCTAAGTGAAATAAGTCACACAGAAAAAGACACTTAACATAAGCTATCACTTATAGAGGGAATGTAAAAACCGCTACACTTGAACTGAATTACAAAACAGAACAGAGTCACACGTTTAGAAAACACACTATGGCTGCTTAACGGGAAAGGTGGGGTGGGGTGATGCATAAAACAAGGGTTTCAAATGAGCTCAGACACCGTTCCATAAACCCAATATGTAATAGAAAGACCTACTCCTTGCTCAGTGAACTGGACTCCACACCCCCTATTCACCGCACAAGAATATATCTGACTAGTAAGAATCTTAAAACCTATGTATTGATATCTCTCTGGAAGTGAGTCAAGTGGGTGTCAAGCGGCAGAAATACAGCCGTGAAAAGCAGCTAAACCCCATTATAAAAATAAATTACTTTTAAAAACCCGTGAAACAAAGACACTGAAAGAGAGAGAAATTCTTACAAAATTCGTTCAGGGGCTGTTATGCAACCTGGATTGACCATATCTAGACCCACAGCTGGATGAGACATAAGGGTGGACACTCTCGGGGCTGAGAGGTTTGGTGAGGTCGGGGGAGCAAACACAGAGCCTTTAAAGTAATACTGCCTGTTACCCATCCCATGGGTCCCAAATCTCCAGGTTCAAGGGCATCTTCCTACCTCGAAAACATGCATGAGAAACCCAGAAGGTGGTACACCGTGTGATCGGGAAAGGTTTCCAAAACGCACCTCATTTCTCATCTCCTTGTGCTCGGGTTCGCCATTCCAGCCGCTTTACTAGCAATCTCCCTCCTTGGAGAATCAGCACCTTTAACCTCCCGTTCCGTACAGCTTGCAATTTGTCCTGAGGATGAACGGGAAGAGGGGGAGCCAATGAGAGACTAGCTCTAGGTGTTGGGACAGGCACAGGTCACTCTATTTTCCCATCAGGAAGAAGAATTAACCACAGGCTCAGCCTGCCGCCGGGAAGCAGAATAGGGCCTGAGGCAATCCTGCGCTTTTGCGGCCAGCTCCCAAAAAAGCGAGTTGAAAAATGGAGCTCAGGGGCACTGCAATTCAAAAACCTGCAGAGTTATAAATGATAACTCTCGTCCACAAATATATTGAGGGAAGGCAACGAAGAGGATCTGAAAGCAAGGTAGAATTGCAGGAAACAGATTTCAGGAGGTCGATTCGAATCGCCTTTAAAGCACATGAAAAGCGGCAAAACGTCGACAATGATGCCCTTGGCCAAAAAGGGCGTATGCGTTTTTTCCTGAATACATTCAGGAAAAAACGCATACGCCCTTTTTGGCCAACCAAGTAACCTGGAAAGGCAAATCAGCGCTACAAAGAAGTCTCGCTTCCCATCGGTCAAAAGGGCCATGCGGAAAAAAGTGTCAAAACCAGAAATGCAGGACAGGCCATGGAGAAATGGGAGCCTTGCTACGCTGATGGGCGGGATGTAAATTGCCAACAGCCACTCTGGAGAAGTGTACGGTGTGTCCTGAAACATCGAAAAAACACAGCTTAGAGCGCATAGGGCACTTCCACTCATGGGCGTATAAATTGGGAAAACTAAAAATCAGCAAGACACAGGCACCCCAAAGTTTAGGGCTGCTCTGTTGACAAGAACCTCCACTTCACGACACCTCAAATATCCCAGGAAAGAGAAAAATGGATAAAGAAGTGGTGGTCCTTATGTACAATGGAATATCACTCAGCCATGAAATCAATGTCATAAGGCTAGTAGCAGCATGATGAGTGGCTTTAGCTACGACGATTCTAAGTGAAATAAGTCACACAGAAAAAGACACTTATCATAACCTATCACTTATAGAGGGAATGTAAAAACCGCTACACTTGAACTGAATTACAAAACAGAACAGAGTCACAAGTTTACAAAACACACTATGGCTGCTTAACGGCAAAGGTGGGGTGGGGTGATGCATAAAACAAGGGTTTCAAATGAGCTCAGATACCGTTCCATAAACCCAATATGTAATAGAAAGACCTACTCCTTGCTCAGTGAACTGGACTCAACACCCCCTATTCACCGCACAAGAATATATCTGACTAGTAAGAATCTTAAAACCTATATATTGATATCTCTCTGGAAGTGAGTCAAGTGGGTGTAAAGCGGCATAAACACAGCCGTGAAAAGCGGCTAAACCCCATTATAAAAATAAATTCGTTTTAAAAACCCGTGAAACAAAGACAGTGAAAGAGAGAGAAATTCTTACAAAATTCGTTCAGGGGCTGTGATGCAACCTGGATTGACCATATCTAGACCCACAGCTGGATGAGACATAAGGGTGGACACTCTCGGGGCTGAGAGGTTTGGTGAGGTTGGGGGAGCAAACGCAGAGCCTTTAAAGTAATACTGCCTGTTACCCATCCCATGGGTCCCAAATCTCCAGGTTCAAGGGCATCTTCCTACCTCGAAAACATGCATGAGAAACCCAGAAGGTGGTACACCGTGTGATCGGGAAAGGTTTCTAACACGCACCTCATTTCTCATCTCCTTGTGCTCGGGTTCGCCATTCCAGCCGCTTTACTAGCAATCTCCCTCCTTGGAGAATCAGCACCTGTAACCTCCCGTTCCGTACAGCTTGCAATTTGTCCTGAGGATGAACGGGAAGAGGGGGAGCCAATGAGAGACTAGCTCTAGGTGTTGGGACAGGCACAGGTCACTCTATTTTCCCATCAGGAAGAAGAATTAACCACAGGCTCAGCCTGCCGCCCGGAACAAGAATAGGGCCTGAGGCCATCCTGCGCTTTTGCGGCCAGCTCCCAAAAAAGCGAGTTGAAAAATGGAGCTCAGGGGCACTGCAATTCACAGACCTGCAGAGTTATAAATGATAACTCTCGTCCACAAATATATTGAGGGAAGGCAACGAAGAGGATCTGAAAGCAAGGCAGAATTGCAGGAAACAGATTTCAGGAGGTAGATTCGAATCGCCTTTAAAGCACATGAAAAGCGGCAAAACGTCGACAATGATGCCCTTGGCCAAAAAGGGCGTATGCGTTTTTTCCTGAATATATTCAGGAAAAAACGCATACGCCCTTTTTGGCCAACCAAGCAACCTGGAAAGGCAAATCAGCGCTACAAAGAAGTCTCGCTTCCCATCGGTCAAAAGGGCCATGCGGAAAAAAGTGTCAAAACCAGAAATGCAGAACAGGCCATGGAGAAATGGGAGCCTTGCTACGCTGATGGGCGGGATGTAAATTGCCAACAGCCACTCTGGAGAAGTGTACGGTGTGTCCTGAAACATCGAAAAAACACAGCTTAGAGTGCATAGGGCACTTCCACTCATGGGCGTATAAATTGAGAAAAGTAAAAATCAGCAAGACACAGGCACCCCAAAGTTTAGGGCTGCTCTGTTGACAAGAATCTCCACTTCACGACACCTCAAATATCCCAGGAAAGAGAAAAATGGATAAAGAAGTGGTGGTCCTTATGTACAATGGAATATCACTCAGCCATGAAATCAATGTCATAAGGCTAGTAGCAGCATGATGAGTGGCTTTAGCTACGACGATTCTAAGTGAAATAAGTCACACAGAAAAAGACACTTATCATAAGCTATCACTTATAGAGGGAATGTAAAAACCGCTACACTTGAACTGAATTACAAAACAGAACAGAGTCACACGTTTAGAAAACACACTATGGCTGCTTAACGGGAAAGGTGGGGTGGGGTGATGCATAAAACAAGGGTTTCAAATGAGCTCAGATACCGTTCCATAAACCCAATATGTAATAGAAAGACCTACTCGTTGCTCAGTGAACTGGACTCCACACCCCCTATTCACCGCACAAGAATATATCTGACTAGTAAGAATCTTAAAACCTATGTATTGATATCTCTCTGGAAGTGAGTCAAGTGGGTGTCAAGCGGCAGAAATACAGCCGTGAAAAGCAGCTAAACCCCATTATAAAAATAAATTACTTTTAAAAACCCGTGAAACAAAGACACTGAAAGAGAGAGAAATTCTTACAAAATTCGTTCAGGGGCTGTGATGCAACCTGGATTGACCATATCTAGACCCACAGCTGGATGAGACATAAGGGTGGACACTCTCGGGGCTGAGAGGTTTGATGAGGTTGGGGGAGCAAACGCAGAGCCTTTAAAGTAATACTGCCTGTTACCCATCCCATGGGTCCCAAATCTCCAGGTTCAAGGGCATCTTCCTACCTCGAAAACATGCATGAGAAACCCAGAAGGTGGTACACCGTGTGATCGGGAAAGGTTTCCAAAACGCACCTCATTTCTCATCTCCTTGTGCTCGGGTTCGCCATTCCAGCCGCTTTACTAGCAATCTCCCTCCTTGGAGAATCAGCACCTTTAACCTCCCGTTCCGTACAGCTTGCAATTTGTCCTGAGGATGAACGGGAAGAGAGGGAGCCAATGAGAGACTAGCTCTAGGTGTTGGGACAGGCACAGGTCACTCTATTTTCCCATCAGGAAGAAGAATTAACCACAGGCTCAGCCTGCCGCCCGGAACCAGAATAGGGCCTGAGGCAATCCTGAGCTTTTGCGGCCAGCTCCCAAAAAAGCGAGTTGAAAAATGGAGCTCAGGGGCACTGCAATTCACAAACCTGCAGAGTTATAAATGATAACTCTCGTCCACAAATATATTGAGGGAAGGCAACGAAGAGGATCTGAAAGCAAGGCAGAATTGCAGGAAACAGATTTCAGGAGGTAGATTCGAATCGCCTTTAAAGCACATGAAAAGCGGCAAAACGTCGACAATGATGCCCTTGGCCAAAAAGGGCGTATGCGTTTTTTCCTGAATATATTCAGGAAAAAACGCATACGCCCTTTTTGGCCAACCAAGCAACCTGGAAAGGCAAATCAGCGCTACAAAGAAGTCTCGCTTCCCATCGGTCAAAAGGGCCATGCGGAAAAAAGTGTCAAAACCAGAAATGCAGAACAGGCCATGGAGAAATGGGAGCCTTGCTACGCTGATGGGCGGGATGTAAATTGCCAACAGCCACTCTGGAGAAGTGTACGGTGTGTCCTGAAACATCGAAAAAACACAGCTTAGAGTGCATAGGGCACTTCCACTCATGGGCGTATAAATTGAGAAAAGTAAAAATCAGCAAGACACAGGCACCCCAAAGTTTAGGGCTGCTCTGTTGACAAGAATCTCCACTTCACGACACCTCAAATATCCCAGGAAAGAGAAAAATGGATAAAGAAGTGGTGGTCCTTATGTACAATGGAATATCACTCAGCCATGAAATCAATGTCATAAGGCTAGTAGCAGCATGATGAGTGGCTTTAGCTACGACGATTCTAAGTGAAATAAGTCACACAGAAAAAGACACTTATCATAAGCTATCACTTATAGAGGGAATGTAAAAACCGCTACACTTGAACTGAATTACAAAACAGAACAGAGTCACACGTTTAGAAAACACACTATGGCTGCTTAACGGGAAAGGTGGGGTGGGGTGATGCATAAAACAAGGGTTTCAAATGAGCTCAGATACCGTTCCATAAACCCAATATGTAATAGAAAGACCTACTCGTTGCTCAGTGAACTGGACTCCACACCCCCTATTCACCGCACAAGAATATATCTGACTAGTAAGAATCTTAAAACCTATGTATTGATATCTCTCTGGAAGTGAGTCAAGTGGGTGTCAAGCGGCAGAAATACAGCCGTGAAAAGCAGCTAAACCCCATTATAAAAATAAATTACTTTTAAAAACCCGTGAAACAAAGACACTGAAAGAGAGAGAAATTCTTACAAAATTCGTTCAGGGGCTGTGATGCAACCTGGATTGACCATATCTAGACCCACAGCTGGATGAGACATAAGGGTGGACACTCTCGGGGCTGAGAGGTTTGGTGAGGTTGGGGGAGCAAACGCAGAGCCTTTAAAGTAATACTGCCTGTTACCCATCCCATGGGTCCCAAATCTCCAGGTTCAAGGGCATCTTCCTACCTCGAAAACATGCATGAGAAACCCAGAAGGTGGTACACCGTGTGATCGGAAAAGGTTTCTAACACGCACCTCATTTCTCATCTCCTTGTGCTCGGGTTCGCCATTCCAGCCGCTTTACTAGCAATCTCCCTCCTTGGAGAATCAGCACCTTTAACCTCCCGTTCCGTACAGCTTGCAATTTGTCCTGAGGATGAACGGGAAGAGGGGGAGCCAATGAGAGACTAGCTCTAGGTGTTGGGACAGGCACAGGTCACTCTATTTTCCCATCAGGAAGAAGAATTAACCACAGGCTCAGCCTGCCGCCCGGAACCAGAATAGGGCCTGAGGCAATCCTGCGCTTTTGCGGCCAGCTCCCAAAAAAGCGAGTTGAAAAATGGAGCTCAGGGGCACTGCAATTCACAAACCTGCAGAGTTATAAATGATAACTCTCGTCCACAAATATATTGAGGGAAGGCAACGAAGAGGATCTGAAAGCAAGGCAGAATTGCAGGAAACAGATTTCAGGAGGTAGATTCGAATCGCCTTTAAAGCACATGAAAAGCGGCAAAACGTCGACAATGATGCCCTTGGCCAAAAAGGGCGTATGCGTTTTTTCCTGAATATATTCAGGAAAAAACGCATACGCCCTTTTTGGCCAACCAAGCAACCTGGAAAGGCAAATCAGCGCTACAAAGAAGTCTCGCTTCCCATCGGTCAAAAGGGCCATGCGGAAAAAAGTGTCAAAACCAGAAATGCAGAACAGGCCATGGAGAAATGGGAGCCTTGCTACGCTGATGGGCGGGATGTAAATTGCCAACAGCCACTCTGGAGAAGTGTACGGTGTGTCCTGAAACATCGAAAAAACACAGCTTAGAGTGCATAGGGCACTTCCACTCATGGGCGTATAAATTGAGAAAAGTAAAAATCAGCAAGACACAGGCACCCCAAAGTTTAGGGCTGCTCTGTTGACAAGAATCTCCACTTCACGACACCTCAAATAAACCAGGAAAGGGAAAAATGGATAAAGAAGTGGTGGTCCTTATGTACAATGGAATATCACTCAGCCATGAAATCAATGTCATAAGGCTAGTAGCAGCATGATGAGTGGCTTTAGCTACGACGATTCTAAGTGAAATAAGTCACACAGAAAAAGACACTTATCATAAGCTATCACTTATAGAGGGAATGTAAAAACCGCTACACTTGAACTGAATTACAAAACAGAACAGAGTCACACGTTTAGAAAACACACTATGGCTGCTTAACGGGAAAGGTGGGGTGGGGTGATGCATAAAACAAGGGTTTCAAATGAGCTCAGATACCGTTCCATAAACCCAATATGTAATAGAAAGACCTACTCGTTGCTCAGTGAACTGGACTCCACACCCCCTATTCACCGCACAAGAATATATCTGGCTAGTAAGAATCTTAAAACCTATGTATTGATATCTCTCTGGAAGTGAGTCAAGTGGGTGTCAAGCGGCAGAAATACAGCCGTGAAAAGCAGCTAAACCCCATTATAAAAATAAATTACTTTTAAAAACCCGTGAAACAAAGACACTGAAAGAGAGAGAAATTCTTACAAAATTCGTTCAGGGGCTGTGATGCAACCTGGATTGACCATATCTAGACCCACAGCTGGATGAGACATAAGGGTGGACACTCTCGGGGCTGAGAGGTTTGGTGAGGTTGGGGGAGCAAACGCAGAGCCTTTAAAGTAATACTGCCTGTTACCCATCCCATGGGTCCCAAATCTCCAGGTTCAAGGGCATCTTCCTACCTCGAAAACATGCATGAGAAACCCAGAAGGTGGTACACCGTGTGATCGGGAAAGGTTTCCAAAACGCACCTCATTTCTCATCTCCTTGTGCTCGGGTTCGCCATTCCAGCCGCTTTACTAGCAATCTCCCTCCTTGGAGAATCAGCACCTTTAACCTCCCGTTCCGTACAGCTTGCAATTTGTCCTGAGGATGAACGGGAAGAGGGGGAGCCAATGAGACACTAGCTCTAGGTGTTGGGACAGGCACAGGTCACTCTATTTTCCCATCAGGAAGAAGAATTAACCACAGGCTCAGCCTGCCGCCCGGAAGCAGAATAGGGCCTGAGGCCATCCTGCGCTTTTGCGGCCAGCTCCCAAAAAAGCGAGTTGAAAAATGGAGCTCAGGGGCACTGCAATTCACAAACCTGCAGAGTTATAAATGATAACTCTCGTCCACAAATATATTGAGGGAAGGCAACGAAGAGGATCTGAAAGCAAGGTAGAATTGCAGGAAACAGATTTCAGGAGGTAGATTCAAATCGCCTTTAAAGCACATGAAAAGCGGCAAAACGTCGACAATGATGCCCTTGGCCAAAAAGGGCGTATGCGTTTTTTCCTGAATATATTCAGGAAAAAACGCATACGCCCTTTTTGGCCAACCAAGCAACCTGGAAAGGCAAATCAGCGCTACAAAGAAGTCTCGCTTCCCATCGGTCAAAAGGGCCATGCGGAAAAAAGTGTCAAAACCAGAAATGCAGAACAGGCCATGGAGAAATGGGAGCCTTGCTACGCTGATGGGCGGGATGTAAATTGCCAACAGCCACTCTGGAGAAGTGTACGGTGTGTCCTGAAACATCGAAAAAACACAGCTTAGAGTGCATAGGGCACTTCCACTCATGGGCGTATAAATTGAGAAAAGTAAAAATCAGCAAGACACAGGCACCCCAAAGTTTAGGGCTGCTCTGTTGACAAGAATCTCCACTTCACGACACCTCAAATATCCCAGGAAAGAGAAAAATGGATAAAGAAGTGGTGGTCCTTATGTACAATGGAATATCACTCAGCCATGAAATCAATGTCATAAGGCTAGTAGCAGCATGATGAGTGGCTTTAGCTACGACGATTCTAAGTGAAATAAGTCACACAGAAAAAGACACTTATCATAAGCTATCACTTATAGAGGGAATGTAAAAACCGCTACACTTGAACTGAATTACAAAACAGAACAGAGTCACACGTTTAGAAAACACACTATGGCTGCTTAACGGGAAAGGTGGGGTGGGGTGATGCATAAAACAAGGGTTTCAAATGAGCTCAGATACCGTTCCATAAACCCAATATGTAATAGAAAGACCTACTCGTTGCTCAGTGAACTGGACTCCACACCCCCTATTCACCGCACAAGAATATATCTGACTAGTAAGAATCTTAAAACCTATGTATTGATATCTCTCTGGAAGTGAGTCAAGTGGGTGTCAAGCGGCAGAAATACAGCCGTGAAAAGCAGCTAAACCCCATTATAAAAATAAATTACTTTTAAAAACCCGTGAAACAAAGACACTGAAAGAGAGAGAAATTCTTACAAAATTCGTTCAGGGGCTGTGATGCAACCTGGATTGACCATATCTAGACCCACAGCTGGATGAGACATAAGGGTGGACACTCTCGGGGCTGAGAGGTTTGGTGAGGTTGGGGGAGCAAACGCAGAGCCTTTAAAGTAATACTGCCTGTTACCCATCCCATGGGTCCCAAATCTCCAGGTTCAAGGGCATCTTCCTACCTCGAAAACATGCATGAGAAACCCAGAAGGTGGTACACCGTGTGATCGGGAAAGGTTTCTAACACGCACCTCATTTCTCATCTCCTTGTGCTCGGGTTCGCCATTCCAGCCGCTTTACTAGCAATCTCCCTCCTTGGAGAATCAGCACCTGTAACCTCCCGTTCCGTACAGCTTGCAATTTGTCCTGAGGATGAACGGGAAGAGGGGGAGCCAATGAGAGACTAGCTCTAGGTGTTGGGACAGGCACAGGTCACTCTATTTTCCCATCAGGAAGAAGAATTAACCACAGGCTCAGCCTGCCGCCGGGAAGCAGAATAGGGCCTGAGTCCATCCTGCGCTTTTGCGGCCAGCTCCCAAAAAAGCGAGTTGAAAAATGGAGCTCAGGGGCACTGCAATTCAAAAACCTGCAGAGTTATAAATGATAACTCTCGTCCACAAATCTATTGAGGGAAGGCAACGAAGAGGATCTGAAAGCAAGGTAGAATTGCAGGAAACAGATTTCAGGAGGTCGATTCGAATCGCCTTTAAAGCACATGAAAAGCGGCAAAACGTCGACAATGATGCCCTTGGCCAAAAAGGGCGTATGCGTTTTTTCCTGAATATATTCAGGAAAAAACGCATACGCCCTTTTTGGCCAACCAAGCAACCTGGAAAGGCAAATCAGCGCTACAAAGAAGTCTCGCTTCCCATCGGTCAAAAGGGCCATGCGGAAAAAAGTGTCAAAACCAGAAATGCAGAACAGGCCATGGAGAAATGGGAGCCTTGCTACGCTGATGGGCGGGATGTAAATTGCCAACAGCCACTCTGGAGAAGTGTACGGTGTGTCCTGAAACATCGAAAAAACACAGCTTAGAGCGCATAGGGCACTTCCACTCATGGGCGTATAAATTGGGAAAATTAAAAATCAGCAAGACACAGGCACCCCAAAGTTTAGGGCTGCTCTGTTGACAAGAACCTCCACTTCACGACACCTCAAATATCCCAGGAAAGAGAAAAATGGATAAAGAAGTGGTGGTCCTTATGTACAATGGAATATCACTCAGCCATGAAATCAATGTCATAAGACTAGTAGCAGCATGATGAGTGGCTTTAGCTACGACGATTCTAAGTGAAATAAGTCACACAGAAAAAGACACTTATCATGAGCTATCACTTATAGAGGGAATGTAAAAACCGCTACACTTGAACTGAATTACAAAACAGAACAGAGTCACAAGTTTACAAAACACACTATGGCTGCTTAACGGCAAAGGTGGGGTGGGGTGATGCATAAAACAAGGGTTTCAAATGAGCTCAGATACCGTTCCATAAACCCAATATGTAATAGAAAGACCTACTCCTTGCTCAGTGAACTGGACTCAACACCCCCTATTCACCGCACAAGAATATATCTGACTAGTAAGAATCTTAAAACCTATATATTGATATCTCTCTGGAAGTGAGTCAAGTGGGTGTAAAGCGGCATAAACACAGCCGTGAAAAGCGGCTATACCCCATTATAAAAATAAATTCGTTTTAAACACCCGTGAAACAAAGACAGTGAAAGAGAGAGAAATTCTTACAAAATTCGTTCAGGGGCTGTGATGCAACCTGGATTGACCATATCTAGACCCACAGCTGGATGAGACATAAGGGTGGACACTCTCGGGGCTGAGAGGTTTGGTGAGGTTGGGGGAGCAAACGCAGAGCCTTTAAAGTAATACTGCCTGTTACCCATCCCATGGGTCCCAAATCTCCAGGTTCAAGGGCATCTTCCTACCTCGAAAACATGCATGAGAAACCCAGAAGGTGGTACACCGTGTGATCGGAAAAGGTTTCCAAAACGCACCTCATTTCTCATCTCCTTGTGCTCGGGTTCGCCATTCCAGCCGCTTTACTAGCAATCTCCCTCCTTGGAGAATCAGCACCTGTAACCTCCCGTTCCGTACAGCTTGCAATTTGTCCTGAGGATGAACGGGAAGAGGGGGAGCCAATGAGAGACTAGCTCTAGGTGTTGGGACAGGCACAGGTCACTCTATTTTCCCATCAGGAAGAAGAATTAACCACAGGCTCAGCCTGCCGCCGGGAAGCAGAATAGGGCCTGAGTCCATCCTGCGCTTTTGCGGCCAGCTCCCAAAAAAGCGAGTTGAAAAATGGAGCTCAGGGGCACTGCAATTCAAAAACCTGCAGAGTTATAAATGATAACTCTCGTCCACAAATCTATTGAGGGAAGGCAACGAAGAGGATCTGAAAGCAAGGTAGAATTGCAGGAAACAGATTTCAGGAGGTCGATTCGAATCGCCTTTAAAGCACATGAAAAGCGGCAAAACGTCGACAATGATGCCCTTGGCCAAAAAGGGCGTATGCGTTTTTTCCTGAATATATTCAGGAAAAAACGCATACGCCCTTTTTGGCCAACCAAGCAACCTGGAAAGGCAAATCAGCGCTACAAAGAAGTCTCGCTTCCCATCGGTCAAAAGGGCCATGCGGAAAAAAGTGTCAAAACCAGAAATGCAGAACAGGCCATGGAGAAATGGGAGCCTTGCTACGCTGATGGGCGGGATGTAAATTGCCAACAGCCACTCTGGAGAAGTGTACGGTGTGTCCTGAAACATCGAAAAAACACAGCTTAGAGCGCATAGGGCACTTCCACTCATGGGCGTATAAATTGGGAAAACTAAAAATCAGCAAGACACAGGCACCCCAAAGTTTAGGGCTGCTCTGTTGACAAGAACCTCCACTTCACGACACCTCAAATATCCCAGGAAAGAGAAAAATGGATAAAGAAGTGGTGGTCCTTATGTACAATGGAATATCACTCAGCCATGAAATCAATGTCATAAGGCTAGTAGCAGCATGATGAGTGGCTTTAGCTACGACGATTCTAAGTGAAATAAGTCACACAGAAAAAGACACTTATCATAACCTATCACTTATAGAGGGAATGTAAAAACCGCTACACTTGAACTGAATTACAAAACAGAACAGAGTCACAAGTTTACAAAACACACTATGGCTGCTTAACGGCAAAGGTGGGGTGGGGTGATGCATAAAACAAGGGTTTCAAATGAGCTCAGATACCGTTCCATAAACCCAATATGTAATAGAAAGACCTACTCCTTGCTCAGTGAACTGGACTCAACACCCCCTATTCACCGCACAAGAATATATCTGACTAGTAAGAATCTTAAAACCTATATATTTATATCTCTCTGGAAGTGAGTCAAGTGGGTGTAAAGCGGCATAAACACAGCCGTGAAAAGCGGCTAAACCCCATTATAAAAATAAATTCGTTTTAAAAACCCGTGAAACAAAGACAGTGAAAGAGAGAGAAATTCTTACAAAATTCGTTCAGGGGCTGTGATGCAACCTGGATTGACCATATCTAGACCCACAGCTGGATGAGACATAAGGGTGGACACTCTCGGGGCTGAGAGGTTTGGTGAGGTTGGGGGAGCAAACGCAGAGCCTTTAAAGTAATACTGCCTGTTACCCATCCCATGGGTCCCAAATCTCCAGGTTCAAGGGCATCTTCCTACCTCGAAAACATGCATGAGAAACCCAGAAGGTGGTACACCGTGTGATCGGGAAAGGTTTCTAACACGCACCTCATTTCTCATCTCCTTGTGCTCGGGTTCGCCATTCCAGCCGCTTTACTAGCAATCTCCCTCCTTGGAGAATCAGCACCTGTAACCTCCCGTTCCGTACAGCTTGCAATTTGTCCTGAGGATGAACGGGAAGAGGGGGAGCCAATGAGAGACTAGCTCTAGGTGTTGGGACAGGCACAGGTCACTCTATTTTCCCATCAGGAAGAAGAATTAACCACAGGCTCAGCCTGCCGCCCGGAACCAGAATAGGGCCTGAGGCCATCCTGCGCTTTTGCGGCCAGCTCCCAAAAAAGCGTGTTGAAAAATGGAGCTCAGGGGCACTGCAATTCACAAACCTGCAGAGTTATAAATGATAACTCTCGTCCACAAATATATTGAGGGAAGGCAACGAAGAGGATTTGAAAGCAAGGCAGAATTTCAGGAAACAGATTTCAGGAGGTAGATTCGAATCGCCTTTAAAGCACATGAAAAGCGGCAAAACGTCGACAATGATGCCCTTGGCCAAAAAGGGCGTATGCGTTTTTTCCTGAATATATTCAGGAAAAAACGCATACGCCCTTTTTGGCCAACCAAGCAACCTGGAAAGGCAAATCAGCGCTACAAAGAAGTCTCGCTTCCCATCGGTCAAAAGGGCCATGCGGAAAAAAGTGTCAAAACCAGAAATGCAGGACAGGCCATGGAGAAATGGGAGCCTTGCTACGCTGATGGGCGGGATGTAAATTGCCAACAGCCACTCTGGAGAAGTGTACGGTGTGTCCTGAAACATCGAAAAAACACAGCTTAGAGTGCATAGGGCACTTCCACTCATGGGCGTATAAATTGAGAAAAGTAAAAATCAGCAAGACACAGGCACCCCAAAGTTTAGGGCTGCTCTGTTGACAAGAATCTCCACTTCACGACACCTCAAATATCCCAGGAAAGAGAAAAATGGATAAAGAAGTGGTGGTCCTTATATACAATGGAATATCACTCAGCCATGAAATCAATGTCATAAGGCTAGTAGCAGCATGATGAGTGGCTTTAGCTACGACGATTCTAAGTGAAATAAGTCACACAGAAAAAGACACTTATCATAAGCTATCACTTATAGAGGGAATGTAAAAACCGCTACACTTGAACTAAATTACAAAACAGAACAGAGTCACACGTTTAGAAAACACACTATGGCTGCTTAACGGGAAAGGTGGGGTGGGGTGATGCATAAAACAAGGGTTTCAAATGAGCTCAGATACCGTTCCATAAACCCAATATGTAATAGAAAGACCTACTCATTGCTCAGTGAACTGGACTCCACACCCCCTATTCACCGCACAAGAATATATCTGACTAGTAAGAATCTTAAAACCTATGTATTGATATCTCTCTGGAAGTGAGTCAAGTGGGTGTCAAGCGGCAGAAATACAGCCGTGAAAAGCAGCTAAACCCCATTATACAAATAAATTACTTTTAAAAACCCGTGAAACAAAGACACTGAAAGAGAGAGAAATTCTTACAAAATTCGTTCAGGGGCTGTGATGCAACCTGGATTGACCATATCTAGACCCACAGCTGGATGAGACATAAGGGTGGACACTCTCGGGGCTGAGAGGTTTGGTGAGGTTGGGGGAGCAAACGCAGAGCCTTTAAAGTAATACTGCCTGTTACCCATCCCATGGGTCCCAAATCTCCAGGTTCAAGGGCATCTTCCTACCTCGAAAACATGCATGAGAAACCCAGAAGGTGGTACACCGTGTGATCGGAAAAGGTTTCTAACACGCACCTCATTTCTCATCTCCTTGTGCTCGGGTTCGCCATTCCAGCCGCTTTACTAGCAATCTCCCTCCTTGGAGAATCAGCACCTGTAACCTCCCGTTCCGTACAGCTTGCAATTTGTCCTGAGGATGAACGGGAAGAGGGGGAGCCAATGAGAGACTAGCTCTAGGTGTTGGGACAGGCACAGGTCACTCTATTTTCCCATCAGGAAGAAGAATTAACCACAGGCTCAGCCTGCCGCCCGGAACCAGAATAGGGCCTGAGGCCATCCTGCGCTTTTGCGGCCAGCTCCCAAAAAAGCGTGTTGAAAAATGGAGCTCAGGGGCACTGCAATTCACAAACCTGCAGAGTTATAAATGATAACTCTCGTCCACAAATATATTGAGGGAAGGCAACGAAGAGGATTTGAAAGCAAGGCAGAATTGCAGGAAACAGATTTCAGGAGGTAGATTCGAATCGCCTTTAAAGCACATGAAAAGCGGCAAAACGTCGACAATGATGCCCTTGGCCAAAAAGGGCGTATGCGTTTTTTCCTGAATATATTCAGGAAAAAACGCATACGCCCTTTTTGGCCAACCAAGCAACCTGGAAAGGCAAATCAGCGCTACAAAGAAGTCTCGCTTCCCATCGGTCAAAAGGGCCATGCGGAAAAAAGTGTCAAAACCAGAAATGCAGGACAGGCCATGGAGAAATGGGAGCCTTGCTACGCTGATGGGCGGGATGTAAATTGCCAACAGCCACTCTGGAGAAGTGTACGGTGTGTCCTGAAACATCGAAAAAACACAGCTTAGAGTGCATAGGGCACTTCCACTCATGGGCGTATAAATTGAGAAAAGTAAAAATCAGCAAGACACAGGCACCCCAAAGTTTAGGGCTGCTCTGTTGACAAGAATCTCCACTTCACGACACCTCAAATATCCCAGGAAAGAGAAAAATGGATAAAGAAGTGGTGGTCCTTATATACAATGGAATATCACTCAGCCATGAAATCAATGTCATAAGGCTAGTAGCAGCATGATGAGTGGCTTTAGCTACGACGATTCTAAGTGAAATAAGTCACACAGAAAAAGACACTTATCATAAGCTATCACTTATAGAGGGAATGTAAAAACCGCTACACTTGAACTAAATTACAAAACAGAACAGAGTCACACGTTTAGAAAACACACTATGGCTGCTTAACGGGAAAGGTGGGGTGGGGTGATGCATAAAACAAGGGTTTCAAATGAGCTCAGATACCGTTCCATAAACCCAATATGTAATAGAAAGACCTACTCATTGCTCAGTGAACTGGACTCCACACCCCCTATTCACCGCACAAGAATATATCTGACTAGTAAGAATCTTAAAACCTATGTATTGATATCTCTCTGGAAGTGAGTCAAGTGGGTGTCAAGCGGCAGAAATACAGCCGTGAAAAGCAGCTAAACCCCATTATACAAATAAATTACTTTTAAAAACCCGTGAAACAAAGACACTGAAAGAGAGAGAAATTCTTACAAAATTCGTTCAGGGGCTGTGATGCAACCTGGATTGACCATATCTAGACCCACAGCTGGATGAGACATAAGGGTGGACACTCTCGGGGCTGAGAGGTTTGGTGAGGTTGGGGGAGCAAACGCAGAGCCTTTAAAGTAATACTGCCTGTTACCCATCCCATGGGTCCCAAATCTCCAGGTTCAAGGGCATCTTCCTACCTCGAAAACATGCATGAGAAACCCAGAAGGTGGTACACCGTGTGATCGGAAAAGGTTTCTAACACGCACCTCATTTCTCATCTCCTTGTGCTCGGGTTCGCCATTCCAGCCGCTTTACTAGCAATCTCCCTCCTTGGAGAATCAGCACCTGTAACCTCCCGTTCCGTACAGCTTGCAATTTGTCCTGAGGATGAACGGGAAGAGGGGGAGCCAATGAGAGACTAGCTCTAGGTGTTGGGACAGGCACAGGTCACTCTATTTTCCCATCAGGAAGAAGAATTAACCACAGGCTCAGCCTGCCGCCCGGAACCAGAATAGGGCCTGAGGCCATCCTGCGCTTTTGCGGCCAGCTCCCAAAAAAGCGTGTTGAAAAATGGAGCTCAGGGGCACTGCAATTCACAAACCTGCAGAGTTATAAATGATAACTCTCGTCCACAAATATATTGAGGGAAGGCAACGAAGAGGATTTGAAAGCAAGGCAGAATTGCAGGAAACAGATTTCAGGAGGTAGATTCGAATCGCCTTTAAAGCACATGAAAAGCGGCAAAACGTCGACAATGATGCCCTTGGCCAAAAAGGGCGTATGCGTTTTTTCCTGAATATATTCAGGAAAAAACGCATACGCCCTTTTTGGCCAACCAAGCAACCTGGAAAGGCAAATCAGCGCTACAAAGAAGTCTCGCTTCCCATCGGTCAAAAGGGCCATGCGGAAAAAAGTGTCAAAACCAGAAATGCAGGACAGGCCATGGAGAAATGGGAGCCTTGCTACGCTGATGGGCGGGATGTAAATTGCCAACAGCCACTCTGGAGAAGTGTACGGTGTGTCCTGAAACATCGAAAAAACACAGCTTAGAGTGCATAGGGCACTTCCACTCATGGGCGTATAAATTGAGAAAAGTAAAAATCAGCAAGACACAGGCACCCCAAAGTTTAGGGCTGCTCTGTTGACAAGAATCTCCACTTCACGACACCTCAAATATCCCAGGAAAGAGAAAAATGGATAAAGAAGTGGTGGTCCTTATGTACAATGGAATATCACTCAGCCATGAAATCAATGTCATAAGGCTAGTAGCAGCATGATGAGTGGCTTTAGCTACGACGATTCTAAGTGAAATAAGTCACACAGAAAAAGACACTTATCATAAGCTATCACTTATAGAGGGAATGTAAAAACCGCTACACTTGAACTGAATTACAAAACAGAACAGAGTCACACGTTTAGAAAACACACTATGGCTGCTTAACGGGAAAGGTGGGGTGGGGTGATGCATAAAACAAGGGTTTCAAATGAGCTCAGATACCGTTCCATAAACCCAATATGTAATAGAAAGACCTACTCATTGCTCAGTGAACTGGACTCCACACCCCCTATTCACCGCACAAGAATATATCTGACTAGTAAGAATCTTAAAACCTATGTATTGATATCTCTCTGGAAGTGAGTCAAGTGGGTGTCAAGCGGCAGAAATACAGCCGTGAAAAGCAGCTAAACCCCATTATACAAATAAATTACTTTTAAAAACCCGTGAAACAAAGACACTGAAAGAGAGAGAAATTCTTACAAAATTCGTTCAGGGGCTGTGATGCAACCTGGATTGACCATATCTAGACCCACAGCTGGATGAGACATAAGGGTGGACACTCTCGGGGCTGAGAGGTTTGGTGAGGTTGGGGGAGCAAACGCAGAGCCTTTAAAGTAATACTGCCTGTTACCCATCCCATGGGTCCCAAATCTCCAGGTTCAAGGGCATCTTCCTACCTCGAAAACATGCATGAGAAACCCAGAAGGTGGTACACCGTGTGATCGGGAAAGGTTTCTAACACGCACCTCATTTCTCATCTCCTTGTGCTCGGGTTCGCCATTCCAGCCGCTTTACTAGCAATCTCCCTCCTTGGAGAATCAGCACCTGTAACCTCCCGTTCCGTACAGCTTGCAATTTGTCCTGAGGATGAACGGGAAGAGGGGGAGCAAATGAGAGACTAGCTCTAGGTGTTGGGACAGGCACAGGTCACTCTATTTTCCCATCAGGAAGAAGAATTAACCACAGGCTCAGCCTGCCGCCCGGAACAAGAATAGGGCCTGAGGCCATCCTGCGCTTTTGCGGCCAGCTCCCAAAAAAGCGAGTTGAAAAATGGAGCTCAGGGGCACTGCAATTCACAAACCTGCAGAGTTATAAATGATAACTCTCGTCCACAAATATATTGAGGGAAGGCAACGAAGAGGATCTGAAAGCAAGGCAGAATTGCAGGAAACAGATTTCAGGAGGTAGATTCGAATCGCCTTTAAAGCACATGAAAAGCGGCAAAACGTCGACAATGATGCCCTTGGCCAAAAAGGGCGTATGCGTTTTTTCCTGAATATATTCAGGAAAAAACGCATACGCCCTTTTTGGCCAACCAAGCAACCTGGAAAGGCAAATCAGCGCTACAAAGAAGTCTCGCTTCCCATCGGTCAAAAGGGCCATGCGGAAAAAAGTGTCAAAACCAGAAATGCAGAACAGGCCATGGAGAAATGGGAGCCTTGCTACGCTGATGGGCGGGATGTAAATTGCCAACAGCCACTCTGGAGAAGTGTACAGTGTGTCCTGAAACATCGAAAAAACATAGCTTAGAGCGCATAGGGCACTTCCACTCATGGGCGTAGAAATTGGGAAAACTAAAAATCAGCAAGACACAGGCACCCCAAAGTTTAGGGCTGCTCTGTTGACAAGAACCTCCACTTCACGACACCTCAAATATCCCAGGAAAGAGAAAAATGGATAAAGAAGTGGTGGTCCTTATGTACAATGGAATATCACTCAGCCATGAAATCAATGTCATAAGGCTAGTAGCAGCATGATGAGTGGCTTTAGCTACGACGATTCTAAGTGAAATAAGTCACACAGAAAAAGACACTTATCATAAGCTATCACTTATAGAGGGAATGTAAAAACCGCTACACTTGAACTGAATTACAAAACAGAACAGAGTCACAAGTTTACAAAACACACTATGGCTGCTTAACGGCAAAGGTGGGGTGGGGTGATGCATAAAACAAGGGTTTCAAATGAGCTCAGATACCGTTCCATAAACCCAATATGTAATAGAAAGACGTATTCCTTGCTCAATGAACTGGACTCCACACCCCCTATTCACCGCAGAAGATTATATCTGACTAGTAAGAATCTTAAAACCTATATATTGATATCTCTCTGGAAGTGAGTCAAGTGGGTGTAAAGCGGCATAAACACAGCCGTGAAAAGCGGCTAAAGCCCATTATAAAAATAAATTCGTTTTAAAAACCCGTGAAACAAAGACAGTGAAAGAGAGAGAAATTCTTACAAAATTCGTTCAGGGGCTGTGATGCAACCTGGATTGACCATATCTAGACCCACAGCTGGATGAGACATAAGGGTGGACACTCTCGGGGCTGAGAGGTTTGGTGAGGTTGGGGGAGCAAACGCAGAGCCTTTAAAGTAATATTGCCTGTTACCCATCCCATGGGTCCCAAATCTCCAGGTTCAAGGGCATCTTCCTACCTCGAAAACATGCATGAGAAACCCAGAAGGTGGTACACCGTGTGATCGGGAAAGGTTTCTAACACGCACCTCATTTCTCATCTCCTTGTGCTCGGGTTCGCCATTCCAGCCGCTTTACTAGCAATCTCCCTCCTTGGAGAATCAGCACCTGTAACCTCCCGTTCCGTACAGCTTGCAATTTGTCCTGAGGATGAACGGGAAGAGGGGGAGCCAATGAGAGACTAGCTCTAGGTGTTGGGACAGGCACAGGTCACTCTATTTTCCCATCAGGAAGAAGAATTAACCACAGGCTCAGCCTGCCGCCCGGAACAAGAATAGGGCCTGAGGCTATCCTGCGCTTTTGCGGCCAGCTCCCAAAAAAGCGAGTTGAAAAATGGAGCTCAGGGGCACTGCAATTCACAAACCTGCAGAGTTATAAATGATAACTCTCGTCCACAAATATATTGAGGGAAGGCAACGAAGAGGATTTGAAAGCAAGGCAGAATTGCAGGAAACAGATTTCAGGAGGTAGATTCGAATCGCCTTTAAAGCACATGAAAAGCGGCAAAACGTCGACAATGATGCCCTTGGCCAAAAAGGGCGTATGCGTTTTTTCCTGAATATATTCAGGAAAAAACGCATACGCCCTTTTTGGCCAACCAAGCAACCTGGAAAGGCAAATCAGCGCTACAAAGAAGTCTCGCTTCCCATCGGTCAAAAGGGCCATGCGGAAAAAAGTGTCAAAACCAGAAATGCAGAACAGGCCATGGAGAAATGGGAGCCTTGCTACGCTGATGGGCGGGATGTAAATTGCCAACAGCCACTCTGGAGAAGTGTACGGTGTGTCCTGAAACATCGAAAAAACACAGCTTAGAGCGCATAGGGCACTTCCACTCATGGGCATATAAATTGGGAAAACTAAAAATCAGCAAGACACAGGCACCACAAAGTTTAGGGCTGCTCTGTTGACAAGAACCTCCACTTCATGACACCTTAAATATCCCAGGAAAGAGAAAAATGGATAAAGAAGTGGTGGTCCTTATGTACAATGGAATATCACTCAGCCATGAAATCAATGTCATAAGGCTAGTAGCAGCATGATGAGTGGCTTTAGCTATGACGATTCTAAGTGAAATAAGTCACACAGAAAAAGACACTTATCATAAGCTATCACTTATAGAGGGAATATAAAAACCGCTACACTTGGACTGAATTACAAAACAGAACAGAGTCACACGTTTACGAAACACACTATGGCTGCTTAACGGGAAAGGTGGGGTGGGGTGATGCATAAAACAAGGGTTTCAAATGAGCTCAGATACCGTTCCATAAACCCAATATGTAATAGAAAGACCTACTCCTTGCTCAGGGAACTGGACTCAACACCCCCTATTCACCGCACAAGAATATATCTGACTAGTAAGAATCTTAAAACCTATGTATTGATATCTCTCTGGAAGTGAGTCAAGTGGGTGTCAAGCGGCAGAAACACAGCCGTGAAAAGCGGCTAAACCCCATTATAAAAATGAATTACTTTTAAAAACCCGTGAAACAAAGACAGTGAAAGAGAGAGAAATTCTTACAAAATTCGTTCAGGGGCTGTGATGCAACCTGGATTGACCATATCTAGACCCACAGCTGGATGAGACATAAGGGTGGACACTCTCGGGGCTGAGAGTTTTGGTGAGGTTGGGGGAGCAAACGCAGAGCCTTTAAAGTAATACTGCCTGTTACCCATCCCATGGGTCCCAAATCTCCAGATTCAAGGGCATCTTCCTACCTCGAAAACATGCATGAGAAACCCAGAAGGTGGTACACCGTGTGATCGGGAAAGGTTTCTAAAACGCACCTCATTTCTCATCTCCTTGTGCTCGGGTTCGCCATTCCAGCCGCTTTACTAGCAATCTCCCTCCTTGGAGAATCAGCACCTGTAACCTCCCGTTCCGTACAGCTTGCAATTTGTCCTGAGGATGAACGGGAAGAGGGGGAGCCAATGAGAGACTAGCTCTAGGTGTTGGGACAGGCACAGGTCACTCTATTTTCCCATCAGGAAGAAGAATTAACCACAGGCTCAGCCTGCCGCCCGGAAGCAGAATAGGGCCTGAGGCCATCCTGCGCTTTTGCGGCCAGCTCCCAAAAAAGCGTGTTGAAAAATGGAGCTCAGGGGCACTGCAATTCACAAACCTGCAGAGTTATAAATGATAACTCTCGTCCACAAATATATTGAGGGAAGGCAACGAAGAGGATTTGAAAGCAAGGCAGAATTGCAGGAAACAGATTTCAGGAGGTAGATTCGAATCGCCTTTAAAGCACATGAAAAGCGGCAAAACGTCGACAATGATGCCCTTGGCCAAAAAGGGCGTATGCGTTTTTTCCTGAATATATTCAGGAAAAAACGCATACGCCCTTTTTGGCCAACCAAGCAACCTGGAAAGGCAAATCAGCGCTACAAAGAAGTCTCGCTTCCCATCGGTCAAAAGGGCCATGCGGAAAAAAGTGTCAAAACCAGAAATGCAGGACAGGCCATGGAGAAATGGGAGCCTTGCTACGCTGATGGGCGGGATGTAAATTGCCAACAGCCACTCTGGAGAAGTGTACGGTGTGTCCTGAAACATCGAAAAAACACAGCTTAGAGCGCATAGGCCACTTCCACTCATGGGCATATAAATTGGGAAAACTAAAAATCAGCAAGACACAGGCACCCCAAAGTTTAGGGCTGCTCTGTTGACAAGGATCTCCACTTCACGACACCTCAAATATCCCAGGAAAGAGAAAAATGGATAAAGAAGTGGTGGTCCTTATGTACAATGGAATATCACTCAGCCATGAAATCAATGTCATAAGGCTAGTAGCAGCATGATGAGTGGCTTTAGCTACGACGATTCTAAGTGAAATAAGTCACACAGAAAAAGACACTTAACATAAGCTATCACTTATAGAGGGAATGTAAAAACCGCTACACTTGAACTGAATTACAAAACAGAACACAGTCACACGTTTAGAAAACACACTATGGCTGCTTAACGGGAAAGGTGGGGTGGGGTGATGCATAAAACAAGGGTTTCAAATGAGCTCAGACACCGTTCCATAAACCCAATATGTAATAGAAAGACCTACTCCTTGCTCAGTGAACTGGACTCCACACCCCCTATTCACCGCAGAAGATTATATCTGACTAGTAAGAATCTTAAAACCTATATATTGATATCTCTCTGGAAGTGAGTCAAGTGGGTGTAAAGCGGCATAAACACAGCCGTGAAAAGCGGCTAAAGCCCATTATAAAAATAAATTCGTTTTAAAAACCCGTGAAACAAAGACAGTGAAAGAGAGAGAAATTCTTACAAAATTCGTTCAGGGGCTGTGATGCAACCTGGATTGACCATATCTAGACCCACAGCTGGATGAGACATAAGGGTGGACACTCTCGGGGCTGAGAGGTTTGGTGAGGTTGGGGGAGCAAACGCAGAGCCTTTAAAGTAATACTGCCTGTTACCCATCCCATGGGTCCCAAATCTCCAGGTTCAAGGGCATCTTCCTACCTCGAAAACATGCATGAGAAACCCAGAAGGTGGTACACCGTGTGATCGGGAAAGGTTTCTAACACGCACCTCATTTCTCATCTCCTTGTGCTCGGGTTCGCCATTCCAGCCGCTTTACTAGCAATCTCCCTCCTTGGAGAATCAGCACCTGTAACCTCCCGTTCCGTACAGCTTGCAATTTGTCCTGAGGATGAACGGGAAGAGGGGGAGCAAATGAGAGACTAGCTCTAGGTGTTGGGACAGGCACAGGTCACTCTATTTTCCCATCAGGAAGAAGAATTAACCACAGGCTCAGCCTGCCGCCCGGAAGCAGAATAGGGCCTGAGGCAATCCTGCGCTTTTGCGGCCAGCTCCCAAAAAAGCGAGTTGAAAAATGGAGCTCAGGGGCACTGCAATTCACAAACCTGCAGAGTTATAAATGATAACTCTCGTCCACAAATATATTGAGGGAAGGCAACGAAGAGGATTTGAAAGCAAGGCAGAATTGCAGGAAACAGATTTCAGGAGGTAGATTCGAATCGCCTTTAAAGCACATGAAAAGCGGCAAAACGTCGACAATGATGCCCTTGGCCAAAAAGGGCGTATGCGTTTTTTCCTGAATATATTCAGGAAAAAACGCATACGCCCTTTTTGGCCAACCAAGCAACCTGGAAAGGCAAATCAGCGCTACAAAGAAGTCTCGCTTCCCATCGGTCAAAAGGGCCATGCGGAAAAAAGTGTCAAAACCAGAAATGCAGAACAGGCCATGGAGAAATGGGAGCCTTGCTACGCTGATGGGCGGGATGTAAATTGCCAACAGCCACTCTGCAGAAGTGTACGGTGTGTCCTGAAACATCGAAAAAACACAGCTTAGAGCGCATAGGGCACTTCCACTCATGGGCATATAAATTGGGAAAACTAAAAATCAGCAAGACACAGGCACCCCAAAGTTTAGGGCTGCTCTGTTGACAAGAACCTCCACTTCATGACACTTTAAATATCCCAGGAAAGAGAAAAATGGATAAAGAAGTGGTGGTCCTTATGTACAATGGAATATCACTCAGCCATGAAATCAATGTCATAAGGCTAGTAGCAGCATGATGAGTGGCTTTAGCTATGACGATTCTAAGTGAAATAAGTCACACAGAAAAAGACACTTATCATAAGCTATCACTTATAGAGGGAATATAAAAACCGCTACACTTGGACTGAATTACAAAACAGAACAGAGTCACACGTTTACGAAACACACTATGGCTGCTTAACGGGAAAGGTGGGGTGGGGTGATGCATAAAACAAGGGTTTCAAATGAGCTCAGATACCGTTCCATAAACCCAATATGTAATAGAAAGACCTACTCCTTGCTCAGGGAACTGGACTCAACACCCCCTATTCACCGCACAAGAATATATCTGACTAGTAAGAATCTTAAAACCTATGTATTGATATCTCTCTGGAAGTGAGTCAAGTGGGTGTCAAGCGGCAGAAACACAGCCGTGAAAAGCGGCTAAACCCCATTATAAAAATGAATTACTTTTAAAAACCCGTGAAACAAAGACAGTGAAAGAGAGAGAAATTCTTACAAAATTCGTTCAGGGGCTGTGATGCAACCTGGATTGACCATATCTAGACCCACAGCTGGATGAGACATAAGGGTGGACACTCTCGGGGCTGAGAGTTTTGGTGAGGTTGGGGGAGCAAACGCAGAGCCTTTAAAGTAATACTGCCTGTTACCCATCCCATGGGTCCCAAATCTCCAGATTCAAGGGCATCTTCCTACCTCGAAAACATGCATGAGAAACCCAGAAGGTGGTACACCGTGTGATCGGGAAAGGTTTCTAAAACGCACCTCATTTCTCATCTCCTTGTGCTCGGGTTCGCCATTCCAGCCGCTTTACTAGCAATCTCCCTCCTTGGAGAATCAGCACCTGTAACCTCCCGTTCCGTACAGCTTGCAATTTGTCCTGAGGATGAACGGGAAGAGGGGGAGCCAATGAGAGACTAGCTCTAGGTGTTGGGACAGGCACAGGTCACTCTATTTTCCCATCAGGAAGAAGAATTAACCACAGGCTCAGCCTGCCGCCCGGAAGCAGAATAGGGCCTGAGGCCATCCTGCGCTTTTGCGGCCAGCTCCCAAAAAAGCGTGTTGAAAAATGGAGCTCAGGGGCACTGCAATTCACAAACCTGCAGAGTTATAAATGATAACTCTCGTCCACAAATATATTGAGGGAAGGCAACGAAGAGGATTTGAAAGCAAGGCAGAATTGCAGGAAACAGATTTCAGGAGGTAGATTCGAATCGCCTTTAAAGCACATGAAAAGCGGCAAAACGTCGACAATGATGCCCTTGGCCAAAAAGGGCGTATGCGTTTTTTCCTGAATATATTCAGGAAAAAACGCATACGCCCTTTTTGGCCAACCAAGCAACCTGGAAAGGCAAATCAGCGCTACAAAGAAGTCTCGCTTCCCATCGGTCAAAAGGGCCATGCGGAAAAAAGTGTCAAAACCAGAAATGCAGGACAGGCCATGGAGAAATGGGAGCCTTGCTACGCTGATGGGCGGGATGTAAATTGCCAACAGCCACTCTGGAGAAGTGTACGGTGTGTCCTGAAACATCGAAAAAACACAGCTTAGAGCGCATAGGCCACTTCCACTCATGGGCATATAAATTGGGAAAACTAAAAATCAGCAAGACACAGGCACCCCAAAGTTTAGGGCTGCTCTGTTGACAAGGATCTCCACTTCACGACACCTCAAATATCCCAGGAAAGAGAAAAATGGATAAAGAAGTGGTGGTCCTTATGTACAATGGAATATCACTCAGCCATGAAATCAATGTCATAAGGCTAGTAGCAGCATGATGAGTGGCTTTAGCTACGACGATTCTAAGTGAAATAAGTCACACAGAAAAAGACACTTAACATAAGCTATCACTTTTAGAGGGAATGTAAAAACCGCTACACTTGAACTGAATTACAAAACAGAACAGAGTCACACGTTTAGAAAACACACTATGGCTGCTTAACGGGAAAGGTGGGGTGGGGTGATGCATAAAACAAGGGTTTCAAATGAGCTCAGACACCGTTCCATAAACCCAATATGTAATAGAAAGACCTACTCCTTGCTCAGTGAACTGGACTCCACACCCCCTATTCACCGCACAAGAATATATCTGACTAGTAAGAATCTTAAAACCTATGTATTGATATCTCTCTGGAAGTGAGTCAAGTGGGTGTCAAGCGGCAGAAATACAGCCGTGAAAAGCAGCTAAACCCCATTATACAAATAAATTACTTTTAAAAACCCGTGAAACAAAGACACTGAAAGAGAGAGAAATTCTTACAAAATTCATTCAGGGGCTGTTATGCAACCTGGATTGACCATATCTAGACCCACAGCTGGATGAGACATAAGGGTGGACACTCTCGGGGCTGAGAGGTTTGGTGAGGTTGGGGGAGCAAACGCAGAGCCTTTAAAGTAATACTGCCTGTTACCCATCCCATGGGTCCCAAATCTCCAGGTTCAAGGGCATCTTCCTACCTCGAAAACATGCATGAGAAACCCAGAAGGTGGTACACTGTGTGATCGGGAAAGGTTTCCAAAACGCACCTCATTTCTCATCTCCTTGTGCTCGGGTTCGCCATTCCAGCCGCTTTACTAGCAATCTCCCTCCTTGGAGAATCAGCACCTTTAACCTCCCGTTCCGTACAGCTTGCAATTTGTCCTGAGGATGAACGGGAAGAGGGGGAGCCAATGAGAGACTAGCTCTAGGTGTTGGGACAGGCACAGGTCACTCTATTTTCCCATCAGGAAGAAGAATTAACCACAGGCTCAGCCTGCCGCCCGGAAGCAGAATAGGGCCTGAGGCCATCCTGCGCTTTTGCGGCCAGCTCCCAAAAAAGCGAGTTGAAAAATGGAGCTCAGGGGCACTGCAATTCAAAAACCTGCAGAGTTATAAATGATAACTCTCGTCCACAAATCTATTGAGGGAAGGCAACGAAGAGGATCTGAAAGCAAGGTAGAATTGCAGGAAACAGATTTCAGGAGGTCGATTCGAATCGCCTTTAAAGCACATGAAAAGCGGCAAAACGTCGACAATGATGCCCTTGGCCAAAAAGGGCGTATGCGTTTTTTCCTGAATATATTCAGGAAAAAACGCATACGCCCTTTTTGGCCAACCAAGCAACCTGGAAAGGCAAATCAGCGCTACAAAGAAGTCTCGCTTCCCATCGGTCAAAAGGGCCATGCGGAAAAAAGTGTCAAAACCAGAAATGCAGAACAGGCCATGGAGAAATGGGAGCCTTGCTACGCTGATGGGCGGGATGTAAATTGCCAACAGCCACTCTGGAGAAGTGTACGGTGTGTCCTGAAACATCGAAAAAACACAGCTTAGAGCGCATAGGGCACTTCCACTCATGGGCGTATAAATTGGGAAAACTAAAAATCAGCAAGACACAGGCACCCCAAAGTTTAGGGCTGCTCTGTTGACAAGAACCTCCACTTCACGACACCTCAAATATCCCAGGAAAGAGAAAAATGGATAAAGAAGTGGTGGTCCTTATGTACAATGGAATATCACTCAGCCATGAAATCAATGTCATAAGGCTAGTAGCAGCATGATGAGTGGCTTTAGCTACGACGATTCTAAGTGAAATAAGTCACACAGAAAAAGACACTTATCATGAGCTATCACTTATAGAGGGAATGTAAAAACCGCTACACTTGAACTGAATTACAAAACAGAACAGAGTCACAAGTTTACAAAACACACTATGGCTGCTTAACGGCAAAGGTGGGGTGGGGTGATGCATAAAACAAGGGTTTCAAATGAGCTCAGATACCGTTCCATAAACCCAATATGTAATAGAAAGACGTACTCCTTGCTCAGTGAACTGGACTCAACACCCCCTATTCACCGCACAAGAATATATCTGACTAGTAAGAATCTTAAAACCTATATATTGATATCTCTCTGGAAGTGAGTCAAGTGGGTGTAAAGCGGCATAAACACAGCCGTGAAAAGCGGCTAAACCCCATTATAAAAATAAATTCGTTTTAAAAACCCGTGAAACAAAGACAGTGAAAGAGAGAGAAATTCTTACAAAATTCGTTCAGGGGCTGTGATGCAACCTGGATTGACCATATCTAGACCCACAGCTGGATGAGACATAAGGGTGGACACTCTCGGGGCTGAGAGGTTTGGTGAGGTTGGGGGAGCAAACGCAGAGCCTTTAAAGTAATACTGCCTGTTACCCATCCCATGGGTCCCAAATCTCCAGGTTCAAGGGCATCTTCCTACCTCGAAAACATGCATGAGAAACCCAGAAGGTGGTACACCGTGTGATCGGGAAAGGTTTCTAACACGCACCTCATTTCTCATCTCCTTGTGCTCGGGTTCGCCATTCCAGCCGCTTTACTAGCAATCTCCCTCCTTGGAGAATCAGCACCTGTAACCTCCCGTTCCGTACAGCTTGCAATTTGTCCTGAGGATGAACGGGAAGAGGGGGAGCCAATGAGAGACTAGCTCTAGGTGTTGGGACAGGCACAGGTCACTCTATTTTCCCATCAGGAAGAAGAATTAACCACAGGCTCAGCCTGCCGCCCGGAAGCAGAATAGGGCCTGAGGCCATCCTGCGCTTTTGCGGCCAGCTCCCAAAAAAGCGTGTTGAAAAATGGAGCTCAGGGGCACTGCAATTCACAAACCTGCAGAGTTATAAATGATAACTCTCGTCCACAAATATATTGAGGGAAGGCAACGAAGAGGATTTGAAAGCAAGGCAGAATTGCAGGAAACAGATTTCAGGAGGTAGATTCGAATCGCCTTTAAAGCACATGAAAAGCGGCAAAACGTCGACAATGATGCCCTTGGCCAAAAAGGGCGTATGCGTTTTTTCCTGAATATATTCAGGAAAAAACGCATACGCCCTTTTTGGCCAACCAAGCAACCTGGAAAGGCAAATCAGCGCTACAAAGAAGTCTCGCTTCCCATCGGTCAAAAGGGCCATGCGGAAAAAAGTGTCAAAACCAGAAATGCAGGACAGGCCATGGAGAAATGGGAGCCTTGCTACGCTGATGGGCGGGATGTAAATTGCCAACAGCCACTCTGGAGAAGTGTACGGTGTGTCCTGAAACATCGAAAAAACACAGCTTAGAGCGCATAGGGCACTTCCACTCATGGGCATATAAATTGGGAAAACTAAAAATCAGCAAGACACAGGCACCCCAAAGTTTAGGGCTGCTCTGTTGACAAGAACCTCCACTTCACGACACCTCAAATATCCCAGGAAAGAGAAAAATGGATAAAGAAGTGGTGGTCCTTATGTACAATGGAATATCACTCAGCCATGAAATCAATGTCATAAGGCTAGTAGCAGCATGATGAGTGGCTTTAGCTACGACGATTCTAAGTGAAATAAGTCACACAGAAAAAGACACTTATCATAAGCTATCACTTATAGAGGGAATGTAAAAACCGCTACACTTGAACTGAATTACAAAACAGAACAGAGTCACACGTTTAGAAAACACACTATGGCTGCTTAACGGGAAAGGTGGGGTGGGGTGATGCATAAAACAAGGGTTTCAAATGAGCTCAGATACCGTTCCATAAACCCAATATGTAATAGAAAGACCTACTCGTTGCTCAGTGAACTGGACTCCACACCCCCTATTCACAGCACAAGAATATATCTGACTAGTAAGAATCTTAAAACCTATGTATTGATATCTCTCTGGAAGTGAGTCAAGTGGGTGTCAAGCGGCAGAAACACAGCCGTGAAAAGCGGCTAAACCCCATTATAAAAATGAATTACTTTTAAAAACCCGTGAAACAAAGACAGTGAAAGAGAGAGAAATTCTTACAAAATTCGTTCAGGGGCTGTGATGCAACCTGGATTGACCATATCTAGACCCACAGCTGGATGAGACATAAGGGTGGACACTCTCGGGGCTGAGAGTTTTGGTGAGGTTGGGGGAGCAAACGCAGAGCCTTTAAAGTAATACTGCCTGTTACCCATCCCATGGGTCCCAAATCTCCAGATTCAAGGGCATCTTCCTACCTCGAAAACATGCATGAGAAAACCAGAAGGTGGTACACCGTGTGATCGGGAAAGGTTTCTAAAACGCACCTCATTTCTCATCTCCTTGTGCTCGGGTTCGCCATTCCAGCCGCTTTACTAGCAATCTCCCTCCTTGGAGAATCAGCACCTTTAACCTCCCGTTCCGTACAGCTTGCAATTTGTCCTGAGGATGAACGGGAAGAGGGGGAGCCAATGAGAGACTAGCTCTAGGTGTTGGGACAGGCACAGGTCACTCTATTTTCCCATCAGGAAGAAGAATTAACCACAGGCTCAGCCTGCCGCCCGGAAGCAGAATAGGGCCTGAGGCCATCCTGCGCTTTTGCGGCCAGCTCCCAAAAAAGCGTGTTGAAAAATGGAGCTCAGGGGCACTGCAATTCACAAACCTGCAGAGTTATAAATGATAACTCTCGTCCACAAATATATTGAGGGAAGGCAACGAAGAGGATTTGAAAGCAAGGCAGAATTGCAGGAAACAGATTTCAGGAGGTAGATTCGAATCGCCTTTAAAGCACATGAAAAGCGGCAAAACGTCGACAATGATGCCCTTGGCCAAAAAGGGCGTATGCGTTTTTTCCTGAATATATTCAGGAAAAAACGCATACGCCCTTTTTGGCCAACCAAGCAACCTGGAAAGGCAAATCAGCGCTACAAAGAAGTCTCGCTTCTCATCGGTCAAAAGGGCCATGCGGAAAAAAGTGTCAAAACCAGAAATGCAGGACAGGCCATGGAGAAATGGGAGCCTTGCTACGCTGATGGGCGGGATGTAAATTGCCAACAGCCACTCTGGAGAAGTGTACGGTGTGTCCTGAAACATCGAAAAAACACAGCTTAGAGCGCATAGGCCACTTCCACTCATGGGCATATAAATTGGGAAAACTAAAAATCAGCAAGACACAGGCACCCCAAAGTTTAGGGCTGCTCTGTTGACAAGGATCTCCACTTCACGACACCTCAAATATCCCAGGAAAGAGAAAAATGGATAAAGAAGTGGTGGTCCTTATGTACAATGGAATATCACTCAACCATGAAATCAATGTCATAAGGCTAGTAGCAGCATGATGAGTGGCTTTAGCTACGACGATTCTAAGTGAAATAAGTCACACAGAAAAAGACACTTAACATAAGCTATCACTTATAGAGGGAATGTAAAAACCGCTACACTTGAACTGAATTACAAAACAGAACAGAGTCACACGTTTAGAAAACACACTATGGCTGCTTAACGGGAAAGGTGGGGTGGGGTGATGCATAAAACAAGGGTTTCAAATGAGCTCAGACACCGTTCCATAAACCCAATATGTAATAGAAAGACCTACTCCTTGCTCAGTGAACTGGACTCCACACCCCCTATTCACCGCACAAGAATATATCTGACTAGTAAGAATCTTAAAACCTATGTATTGATATCTCTCTGGAAGTGAGTCAAGTGGGTGTCAAGCGGCAGAAATACAGCCGTGAAAAGCAGCTAAACCCCATTATACAAATAAATTACTTTTAAAAACCCGTGAAACAAAGACACTGAAAGAGAGAGAAATTCTTACAAAATTCGTTCAGGGGCTGTTATGCAACCTGGATTGACCATATCTAGACCCACAGCTGGATGAGACATAAGGGTGGACACTCTCGGGGCTGAGAGGTTTGGTGAGGTTGGGGGAGCAAACGCAGAGCCTTTAAAGTAATACTGCCTGTTACCCATCCCATGGGTCCCAAATCTCCAGGTTCAAGGGCATCTTCCTACCTCGAAAACATGCATGAGAAACCCAGAAGGTGGTACACCGTGTGATCGGGAAAGGTTTCCAAAACGCACCTCATTTCTCATCTCCTTGTGCTCGGGTTCGCCATTCCAGCCGCTTTACTAGCAATCTCCCTCCTTGGAGAATCAGCACCTTTAACCTCCCGTTCCGTACAGCTTGCAATTTGTCCTGAGGATGAACGGGAAGAGGGGGAGCCAATGAGAGACTAGCTCTAGGTGTTGGGACAGGCACAGGTCACTCTATTTTCCCATCAGGAAGAAGAATTAACCACAGGCTCAGCCTGCCGCCCGGAAGCAGAATAGGGCCTGAGGCCATCCTGCGCTTTTGCGGCCAGCTCCCAAAAAAGCGAGTTGAAAAATGGAGCTCAGGGGCACTGCAATTCAAAAACCTGCAGAGTTATAAATGATAACTCTCGTCCACAAATCTATTGAGGGAAGGCAACGAAGAGGATCTGAAAGCAAGGTAGAATTGCAGGAAACAGATTTCAGGAGGTCGATTCGAATCGCCTTTAAAGCACATGAAAAGCGGCAAAACGTCGACAATGATGCCCTTGGCCAAAAAGGGCGTATGCGTTTTTTCCTGAATATATTCAGGAAAAAACGCATACGCCCTTTTTGGCCAACCAAGCAACCTGGAAAGGCAAATCAGCGCTACAAAGAAGTCTCGCTTCCCATCGGTCAAAAGGGCCATGCGGAAAAAAGTGTCAAAACCAGAAATGCAGAACAGGCCATGGAGAAATGGGAGCCTTGCTACGCTGATGGGCGGGATGTAAATTGCCAACAGCCACTCTGGAGAAGTGTACGGTGTGTCCTGAAACATCGAAAAAACACAGCTTAGAGCGCATAGGGCACTTCCACTCATGGGCGTATAAATTGGGAAAACTAAAAATCAGCAAGACACAGGCACCCCAAAGTTTAGGGCTGCTCTGTTGACAAGAACCTCCACTTCACGACACCTCAAATATCCCAGGAAAGAGAAAAATGGATAAAGAAGTGGTGGTCCTTATGTACAATGGAATATCACTCAGCCATGAAATCAATGTCATAAGGCTAGTAGCAGCATGATGAGTGGCTTTAGCTACGACGATTCTAAGTGAAATAAGTCACACAGAAAAAGACACTTATCATGAGCTATCACTTATAGAGGGAATGTAAAAACCGCTACACTTGAACTGAATTACAAAACAGAACAGAGTCACAAGTTTACAAAACACACTATGGCTGCTTAACGGCAAAGGTGGGGTGGGGTGATGCATAAAACAAGGGTTTCAAATGAGCTCAGATACCGTTCCATAAACCCAATATGTAATAGAAAGACGTACTCCTTGCTCAGTGAACTGGACTCAACACCCCCTATTCACCGCACAAGAATATATCTGACTAGTAAGAATCTTAAAACCTATATATTGATATCTCTCTGGAAGTGAGTCAAGTGGGTGTAAAGCGGCATAAACACAGCCGTGAAAAGCGGCTAAACCCCATTATAAAAATAAATTCGTTTTAAAAACCCGTGAAACAAAGACAGTGAAAGAGAGAGAAATTCTTACAACATTCGTTCAGGGGCTGTGATGCAACCTGGATTGACCATATCTAGACCCACAGCTGGATGAGACATAAGGGTGGACACTCTCGGGGCTGAGAGGTTTGGTGAGGTTGGGGGAGCAAACGCAGAGCCTTTAAAGTAATACTGCCTGTTACCCATCCCATGGGTCCCAAATCTCCAGGTTCAAGGGCATCTTCCTACCTCGAAAACATGCATGAGAAACCCAGAAGGTGGTACACCGTGTGATCGGGAAAGGTTTCTAACACGCACCTCATTTCTCATCTCCTTGTGCTCGGGTTCGCCATTCCAGCCGCTTTACTAGCAATCTCCCTCCTTGGAGAATCAGCACCTGTAACCTCCCGTTCCGTACAGCTTGCAATTTGTCCTGAGGATGAACGGGAAGAGGGGGAGCCAATGAGAGACTAGCTCTAGGTGTTGGGACAGGCACAGGTCACTCTATTTTCCCATCAGGAAGAAGAATTAACCACAGGCTCAGCCTGCCGCCCGGAAGCAGAATAGGGCCTGAGGCCATCCTGCGCTTTTGCGGCCAGCTCCCAAAAAAGCGTGTTGAAAAATGGAGCTCAGGGGCACTGCAATTCACAAACCTGCAGAGTTATAAATGATAACTCTCGTCCACAAATATATTGAGGGAAGGCAACGAAGAGGATTTGAAAGCAAGGCAGAATTGCAGGAAACAGATTTCAGGAGGTAGATTCGAATCGCCTTTAAAGCACATGAAAAGCGGCAAAACGTCGACAATGATGCCCTTGGCCAAAAAGGGCGTATGCGTTTTTTCCTGAATATATTCAGGAAAAAACGCATACGCCCTTTTTGGCCAACCAAGCAACCTGGAAAGGCAAATCAGCGCTACAAAGAAGTCTCGCTTCCCATCGGTCAAAAGGGCCATGCGGAAAAAAGTGTCAAAACCAGAAATGCAGGACAGGCCATGGAGAAATGGGAGCCTTGCTACGCTGATGGGCGGGATGTAAATTGCCAACAGCCACTCTGGAGAAGTGTACGGTGTGTCATGAAACATCGAAAAAACACAGCTTAGAGCGCATAGGGCACTTCCACTCATGGGCGTATAAATTGGGAAAACTAAAAATCAGCAAGACACAGGCACCCCAAAGTTTAGCGCTGCTCTGTTGACAAGAACCTCCACTTCACGACACCTCAAATATCCCAGGAAAGAGAAAAATGGATAAAGAAGTGGTGGTCCTTATGTACAATGGAATATCACTCAGCCATGAAATCAATGTCATAAGGCTAGTAGCAGCATGATGAGTGGCTTTAGCTACGATGATTCTAAGTGAAATAAGTCACACAGAAAAAGACACTTATCATAAGCTATCACTTATAGAGGGAATGTAAAAACCGCTACACTTGAACTGAATTACAAAACAGAACAGAGTCACACGTTTAGAAAACACACTATGGCTGCTTAACGGGAAAGGTGGGGTGGGGTGATGCATAAAACAAGGGTTTCAAATGAGCTCAGATACCGTTCCATAAACCCAATATGTAATAGAAAGACCTACTCGTTGCTCAGTGAACTGGACTCCACACCCCCTATTCACCGCACAAGAATATATCTGACTAGTAAGAATCTTAAAACCTATGTATTGATATCTCTCTGGAAGTGAGTCAAGTGGGTGTCAAGCGGCAGAAATACAGCCGTGAAAAGCAGCTAAACCCCATTATAAAAATAAATTACTTTTAAAAACCCGTGAAACAAAGACACTGAAAGAGAGAGAAATTCTTACAAAATTCGTTCAGGGGCTGTGATGCAACCTGGATTGACCATATCTAGACCCACAGCTGGATGAGACATAAGGGTGGACACTCTCGGGGCTGAGAGGTTTGGTGAGGTTGGGGGAGCAAACGCAGAGCCTTTAAAGTAATACTGCCTGTTACCCATCCCATGGGTCCCAAATCTCCAGGTTCAAGGGCATCTTCCTACCTCGAAAACATGCATGAGAAACCCAGAAGGTGGTACACCGTGTGATCGGAAAAGGTTTCTAACACGCACCTCATTTCTCATCTCCTTGTGCTCGGGTTCGCCATTCCAGCCGCTTTACTAGCAATCTCCCTCCTTGGAGAATCAGCACCTGTAACCTCCCGTTCCGTACAGCTTGCAATTTGTCCTGAGGATGAACGGGAAGAGGGGGAGCCAATGAGAGACTAGCTCTAGGTGTTGGGACAGGCACAGGTCACTCTATTTTCCCATCAGGAAGAAGAATTAACCACAGGCTCAGCCTGCCGCCCGGAACCAGAATAGGGCCTGAGGCAATCCTGCGCTTTTGCGGCCAGCTCCCAAAAAAGCGAGTTGAAAAATGGAGCTCAGGGGCACTGCAATTCACAAACCTGCAGAGTTATAAATGATAACTCTCGTCCACAAATATATTGAGGGAAGGCAACGAAGAGGATCTGAAAGCAAGGCAGAATTGCAGGAAACAGATTTCAGGAGGTAGATTCGAATCGCCTTTAAAGCACATGAAAAGCGGCAAAACGTCGACAATGATGCCCTTGGCCAAAAAGGGCGTATGCGTTTTTTCCTGAATATATTCAGGAAAAAACGCATACGCCCTTTTTGGCCAACCAAGCAACCTGGAAAGGCAAATCAGCGCTACAAAGAAGTCTCGCTTCCCATCGGTCAAAAGGGCCATGCGGAAAAAAGTGTCAAAACCAGAAATGCAGGACAGGCCATGGAGAAATGGGAGCCTTGCTACGCTGATGGGCGGGATGTAAATTGCCAACAGCCACTCTGGAGAAGTGTACGGTGTGTCCTGAAACATCGAAAAAACACAGCTTAGAGTGCATAGGGCACTTCCACTCATGGGCGTATAAATTGAGAAAAGTAAAAATCAGCAAGACACAGGCACCCCAAAGTTTAGGGCTGCTCTGTTGACAAGAATCTCCACTTCACGACACCTCAAATATCCCAGGAAAGAGAAAAACGGATAAAGAAGTGGTGGTCCTTATGTACAATGGAATATCACTCAGCCATGAAATCAATGTCATAAGGCTAGTAGCAGCATGATGAGTGGCTTTAGCTACGACGATTCTAAGTGAAATAAGTCACACAGAAAAAGACACTTATCATAAGCTATCACTTATAGAGGGAATGTAAAAACCGCTACACTTGAACTGAATTACAAAACAGAACAGAGTCACACGTTTAGAAAACACACTATGGCTGCTTAACGGGAAAGGTGGGGTGGGGTGATGCATAAAACAAGGGTTTCAAATGAGCTCAGATACCGTTCCATAAACCCAATATGTAATAGAAAGACCTACTCGTTGCTCAGTGAACTGGACTCCACACCCCCTATTCACCGCACAAGAATATATCTGACTAGTAAGAATCTTAAAACCTATGTATTGATATCTCTCTGGAAGTGAGTCAAGTGGGTGTCAAGCGGCAGAAATACAGCCGTGAAAAGCAGCTAAACCCCATTATAAAAATAAATTACTTTTAAAAACCCGTGAAACAAAGACACTGAAAGAGAGAGAAATTCTTACAAAATTCGTTCAGGGGCTGTGATGCAACCTGGATTGACCATATCTAGACCCACAGCTGGATGAGACATAAGGGTGGACACTCTCGGGGCTGAGAGGTTTGGTGAGGTTGGGGGAGCAAACGCAGAGCCTTTAAAGTAATACTGCCTGTTACCCATCCCATGGGTTCCAAATCTCCAGGTTCAAGGGCATCTTCCTACCTCGAAAACATGCATGAGAAACCCAGAAGGTGGTACACCGTGTGATCGGAAAAGGTTTCTAACACGCACCTCATTTCTCATCTCCTTGTGCTCGGGTTCGCCATTCCAGCCGCTTTACTAGCAATCTCCCTCCTTGGAGAATCAGCACCTGTAACCTCCCGTTCCGTACAGCTTGCAATTTGTCCTGAGGATGAACGGGAAGAGGGGGAGCCAATGAGAGACTAGCTCTAGGTGTTGGGACAGGCACAGGTCACTCTATTTTCCCATCAGGAAGAAGAATTAACCACAGGCTCAGCCTGCCGCCCGGAACCAGAATAGGGCCTGAGGCAATCCTGCGCTTTTGCGGCCAGCTCCCAAAAAAGCGAGTTGAAAAATGGAGCTCAGGGGCACTGCAATTCACAAACCTGCAGACTTATAAATGATAACTCTCGTCCACAAATATATTGAGGGAAGGCAACGAAGAGGATCTGAAAGCAAGGCAGAATTGCAGGAAACAGATTTCAGGAGGTAGATTCGAATCGCCTTTAAAGCACATGAAAAGCGGCAAAACGTCGACAATGATGCCCTTGGCCAAAAAGGGCGTATGCGTTTTTTCCTGAATATATTCAGGAAAGAACGCATACGCCCTTTTTGGCCAACCAAGCAACCTGGAAAGGCAAATCAGCGCTACAAAGAAGTCTCGCTTCCCATCGGTCAAAAGGGCCATGCGGAAAAAAGTGTCAAAACCAGAAATGCAGGACAGGCCATGGAGAAATGGGAGCCTTGCTACGCTGATGGGCGGGATGTAAATTGCCAACAGCCACTCTGGAGAAGTGTACGGTGTGTCCTGAAACATCGAAAAAACACAGCTTAGAGCGCATAGGGCACTTCCACTCATGGGCATATAAATTGGGAAAACTAAAAATCAGCAAGACACAGGCACCCCAAAGTTTAGGGCTGCTCTGTTGACAAGAATCTCCACTTCACGACACCTCAAATATCCCAGGAAAGAGAAAAATGGATAAAGAAGTGGTGGTCCTTATGTACAATGGAATATCACTCAGCCATGAAATCAATGTCATAAGGCTAGTAGCAGCATGATGAGTGGCTTTAGCTACGACGATTCTAAGTGAAATAAGTCACACAGAAAAAGACACTTATCATAAGCTATCACTTATAGAGGGAATGTAAAAACCGCTACACTTGAACTGAATTACAAAACAGAACAGAGTCACACGTTTAGAAAACACACTATGGCTGCTTAACGGGAAAGGTGGGGTGGGGTGATGCATAAAACAAGGGTTTCAAATGAGCTCAGATACCGTTCCATAAACCCAATATGTAATAGAAAGACCTACTCGTTGCTCAGTGAACTGGACTCCACACCCCCTATTCACCGCACAAGAATATATCTGACTAGTAAGAATCTTAAAACCTATGTATTGATATCTCTCTGGAAGTGAGTCAAGTGGGTGTCAAGCGGCAGAAATACAGCCGTGAAAAGCAGCTAAACCCCATTATAAAAATAAATTACTTTTAAAAACCCGTGAAACAAAGACACTGAAAGAGAGAGAAATTCTTACAAAATTCGTTCAGGGGCTGTGATGCAACCTGGATTGACCATATCTAGACCCACAGCTGGATGAGACATAAGGGTGGACACTCTCGGGGCTGAGAGGTTTGGTGAGGTTGGGGGAGCAAACGCAGAGCCTTTAAAGTAATACTGCCTGTTACCCATCCCATGGGTCCCAAATCTCCAGGTTCAAGGGCATCTTCCTACCTCGAAAACATGCATGAGAAACCCAGAAGGTGGTACACCGTGTGATCGGGAAAGGTTTCCAAAACGCACCTCATTTCTCATCTCCTTGTGCTCGGGTTCGCCATTCCAGCCGCTTTACTAGCAATCTCCCTCCTTGGAGAATCAGCACCTTTAACCTCCCGTTCCGTACAGCTTGCAATTTGTCCTGAGGATGAACGGGAAGAGGGGGAGCCAATGAGAGACTAGCTCTAGGTGTTGGGACAGGCACAGGTCACTCTATTTTCCCATCAGGAAGAAGAATTAACCACAGGCTCAGCCTGCCGCCCGGAAGCAGAATAGGGCCTGAGGCCATCCTGCGTTTTTGCGGCCAGCTCCCAAAAAAGCGTGTTGAAAAATGGAGCTCAGGGGCACTGCAATTCACAAACCTGCAGAGTTATAAATGATAACTCTCGTCCACAAATATATTGAGGGAAGGCAACGAAGAGGATTTGAAAGCAAGGCAGAATTGCAGGAAACAGATTTCAGGAGGTAGATTCGAATCGCCTTTAAAGCACATGAAAAGCGGCAAAATGTCGACAATGATGCCCTTGGCCAAAAAGGGCGTATGCGTTTTTTCCTGAATATATTCAGGAAAAAACGCATACGCCCTTTTTGGCCAACCAAGCAACCTAGAAAGGCAAATCAGCGCTACAAAGAAGTCTCGCTTCCCATCGGTCAAAAGGGCCATGCGGAAAAAAGTGTCAAAACCAGAAATGCAGGACAGGCCATGGAGAAATGGGAGCCTTGCTACGCTGATGGGCGGGATGTAAATTGCCAACAGCCACTCTGGAGAAGTGTACGGTGTGTCCTGAAACATCGAAAAAACACAGCTTAGAGCGCATAGGGCACTTCCACTCATGGGCATATAAATTGGGAAAACTAAAAATCAGCAAGACACAGGCACCACAAAGTTTAGGGCTGCTCTGTTGACAAGAACCTCCACTTCATGACACCTTAAATATCCCAGGAAAGAGAAAAATGGATAAAGAAGTGGTGGTCCTTATGTACAATGGAATATCACTCAGCCATGAAATCAATGTCATAAGGCTAGTAGCAGCATGATGAGTGGCTTTAGCTATGACGATTCTAAGTGAAATAAGTCACACAGAAAAAGACACTTATCATAAGCTATCACTTATAGAGGGAATATAAAAACCGCTACACTTGGACTGAATTACAAAACAGAACAGAGTCACACGTTTACGAAACACACTATGGCTGCTTAACGGGAAAGGTGGGGTGGGGTGATGCATAAAACAAGGGTTTCAAATGAGCTCAGATACCGTTCCATAAACCCAATATGTAATAGAAAGACCTACTCCTTGCTCAGGGAACTGGACTCAACACCCCCTATTCACCGCACAAGAATATATCTGACTAGTAAGAATCTTAAAACCTATGTATTGATATCTCTCTGGAAGTGAGTCAAGTGGGTGTCAAGCGGCAGAAACACAGCCGTGAAAAGCGGCTAAACCCCATTATAAAAATGAATTACTTTTAAAAACCCGTGAAACAAAGACAGTGAAAGAGAGAGAAATTCTTACAAAATTCGTTCAGGGGCTGTGATGCAACCTGGATTGACCATATCTAGACCCACAGCTGGATGAGACATAAGGGTGGACACTCTCGGGGCTGAGAGTTTTGGTGAGGTTTGGGGAGCAAACGCAGAGCCTTTAAAGTAATACTGCCTGTTACCCATCCCATGGGTCCCAAATCTCCAGATTCAAGGGCATCTTCCTACCTCGAAAACATGCATGAGAAACCCAGAAGGTGGTACACCGTGTGATCGGGAAAGGTGTCTAAAACGCACCTCATTTCTCATCTCCTTGTGCTCGGGTTCGCCATTCCAGCCGCTTTACTAGCAATCTCCCTCCTTGGAGAATCAGCACCTGTAACCTCCCGTTCCGTACAGCTTGCAATTTGTCCTGAGGATGAACGGGAAGAGGGGGAGCCAATGAGAGACTAGCTCTAGGTGTTGGGACAGGCACAGGTCACTCTATTTTCCCATCAGGAAGAAGAATTAACCACAGGCTCAGCCTGCCGCCCGGAACAAGAATAGGGCCTGAGGCCATCCTGCGCTTTTGCGGCCAGCTCCCAAAAAAGCGTGTTGAAAAATGGAGCTCAGGGGCACTGCAATTCACAAACCTGCAGAGTTATAAATGATAACTCTCGTCCACAAATATATTGAGGGAAGGCAACGAAGAGGATTTGAAAGCAAGGCAGAATTGCAGGAAACAGATTTCAGGAGGTAGATTCGAATCGCCTTTAAAGCACATGAAAAGCGGCAAAACGTCGACAATGATGCCCTTGGCCAAAAAGGGCGTATGCGTTTTTTCCTGAATATATTCAGGAAAAAACGCATACGCCCTTTTTGGCCAACCAAGCAACCTAGAAAGGCAAATCAGTGCTACAAAGAAGTCTCGCTTCCCATCGGTCAAAAGGGCCATGCGGAAAAAAGTGTCAAAACCAGAAATGCAGAACAGGCCATGGAGAAATGGGAGCCTTGCTACGCTGATGGGCGGGATGTAAATTGCCAACAGCCACTCTGGAGAAGTGTACGGTGTGTCCTGAAACATCGAAAAAACACAGCTTAGAGCGCATAGGGCACTTCCACTCATGGGCATATAAATTGGGAAAACTAAAAATCAGCAAGACACAGGCACCCCAAAGTTTAGGGCTGCTCTGTTGACAAGGATCTCCACTTCACGACACCTCAAATATCCCAGGAAAGAGAAAAATGGATAAAGAAGTGGTGGTCCTTATGTACAATGGAATATCACTCAGCCATGAAATCAATGTCATAAGGCTAGTAGCAGCATGATGAGTGGCTTTAGCTACGACGATTCTAAGTGAAATAAGTCACACAGAAAAACACACTTAACATAAGCTATCACTTATAGAGGGAATGTAAAAACCGCTACACTTGAACTGAATTACAAAACAGAACACAGTCACACGTTTAGAAAACACACTATGGCTGCTTAACGGGAAAGGTGGGGTGGGGTGATGCATAAAACAAGGGTTTCAAATGAGCTCAGATACCGTTCCATAAACCCAATATGTAATAGAAAGACGTACTCCTTGCTCAGTGAACTGGACTCAACACCCCCTATTCACCGCACAAGAATATATCTGACTAGTAAGAATCTTAAAACCTATATATTGATATCTCTCTGGAAGTGAGTCAAGTGGGTGTAAAGCGGCATAAACACAGCCGTGAAAAGCGGCTAAACCCCATTATAAAAATAAATTCGTTTTAAAAACCCGTGAAACAAAGACAGTGAAAGAGAGAGAAATTCTTACAAAATTCGTTCAGGGGCTGTGATGCAACCTGGATTGACCATATCTAGACTCACAGCTGGATGAGACATAAGGGTGGACACTCTCGGGGCTGAGAGGTTTGGTGAGGTTGGGGGAGCAAACGCAGAGCCTTTAAAGTAATACTGCCTGTTACCCATCCCATGGGTCCCAAATCTCCAGGTTCAAGGGCATCTTCCTACCTCGAAAACATGCATGAGAAACCCAGAAGGTGGTACACCGTGTGATCGGGAAAGGTTTCTAACACGCACCTCATTTCTCATCTCCTTGTGCTCGGGTTCGCCATTCCAGCCGCTTTACTAGCAATCTCCCTCCTTGGAGAATCAGCACCTGTAACCTCCCGTTCCGTACAGCTTGCAATTTGTCCTGAGGATGAACGGGAAGAGGGGGAGCCAATGAGAGACTAGCTCTAGGTGTTGGGACAGGCACAGGTCACTCTATTTTCCCATCAGGAAGAAGAATTAACCACAGGCTCAGCCTGCCGCCCGGAAGCAGAATAGGGCCTGAGGCCATCCTGCGCTTTTGCGGCCAGCTCCCAAAAAAGCGTGTTGAAAAATGGAGCTCAGGGGCACTGCAATTCACAAACCTGCAGAGTTATAAATGATAACTCTCGTTCACAAATATATTGAGGGAAGGCAACGAAGAGGATTTGAAAGCAAGGCAGAATTGCAGGAAACAGATTTCAGGAGGTAGATTCGAATCGCCTTTAAAGCACATGAAAAGCGGCAAAACGTCGACAATGATGCCCTTGGCCAAAAAGGGCGTATGCGTTTTTTCCTGAATATATTCAGGAAAAAACGCATACGCCCTTTTTGGCCAACCAAGCAACCTGGAAAGGCAAATCAGCGCTACAAAGAAGTCTCGCTTCCCACCGGTCAAAAGGGCCATGCGGAAAAAAGTGTCAAAACCAGAAATGCAGGACAGGCCATGGAGAAATGGGAGCCTTGCTACGCTGATGGGCGGGATGTAAATTGCCAACAGCCACTCTGGAGAAGTGTACGGTGTGTCCTGAAACATCGAAAAAACACAGCTTAGAGCGCATAGGGCACTTCCACTCATGGGCATATAAATTGGGAAAACTAAAAATCAGCAAGACACAGGCACCACAAAGTTTAGGGCTGCTCTGTTGACAAGAACCTCCACTTCATGACACCTTAAATATCCCAGGAAAGAGAAAAATGGATAAAGAAGTGGTGGTCCTTATGTACAATGGAATATCACTCAGCCATGAAATCAATGTCATAAGGCTAGTAGCAGCATGATGAGTGGCTTTAGCTATGACGATTCTAAGTGAAATAAGTCACACAGAAAAAGACACTTATCATAAGCTATCACTTATAGAGGGAATATAAAAACCGCTACACTTGGACTGAATTACAAAACAGAACAGAGTCACACGTTTACGAAACACACTATGGCTGCTTAACGGGAAAGGTGGGGTGGGGTGATGCATAAAACAAGGGTTTCAAATGAGCTCAGATACCGTTCCATAAACCCAATATGTAATAGAAAGACCTACTCCTTGCTCAGTGAAGTGGACTCCACACCCCCTATTCACCGCACAAGAATATATCTGACTAGTAAGAATCTTAAAACCTATGTATTGATATCTCTCTGGAAGTGAGTCAAGTGGGTGTCAAGCGGCAGAAATACAGCCGTGAAAAGCAGCTAAACCCCATTATACAAATAAATTACTTTTAAAAACCCGTGAAACAAAGACACTGAAAGAGAGAGAAATTCTTACAAAATTCGTTCAGGGGCTGTGATGCAACCTGGATTGACCATATCTAGACCCAAAGCTGGATGAGACATAAGGGTGGACACTCTCGGGGCTGAGAGGTTTGGTGAGGTTGGGGGAGCAAACGCAGAGCCTTTAAAGTAATACTGCCTGTTACCCATCCCATGGGTCCCAAATCTCCAGGTTCAAGGGCATCTTCCTACCTCGAAAACATGCATGAGAAACCCAGAAGGTGGTACACCGTGTGATCGGGAAAGGTTTCTAACACGCACCTCATTTCTCATCTCCTTGTGCTCGGGTTCGCCATTCCAGCCGCTTTACTAGCAATCTCCCTCCTTGGAGAATCAGCACCTGTAACCTCCCGTTCCGTACAGCTTGCAATTTGTCCTGAGGATGAACGGGAAGAGGGGGAGCCAATGAGAGACTAGCTCTAGGTGTTGGGACAGGCACAGGTCACTCTATTTTCCCATCAGGAAGAAGAATTAACCACAGGCTCAGCCTGCCGCCCGGAACAAGAATAGGGCCTGAGGCCATCCTGCGCTTTTGCGGCCAGCTCCCAAAAAAGCGAGTTGAAAAATGGAGCTCAGGGGCACTGCAATTCACAAACCTGCAGAGTTATAAATGATAACTCTCGTCCACAAATATATTGAGGGAAGGCAACGAAGAGGATCTGAAAGCAAGGCAGAATTGCAGGAAACAGATTTCAGGAGGTCGATTCGAATCGCCTTTAAAGCACATGAAAAGCGGCAAAACGTCGACAATGATGCCCTTGGCCAAAAAGGGCGTATGCGTTTTTTCCTGAATATATTCAGGAAAAAACGCATACGCCCTTTTTGGCCAACCAAGCAACCTGGAAAGGCAAATCAGCGCTACAAAGAAGTCTCGCTTCCCACCGGTCAAAAGGGCCATGCGGAAAAAAGTGTCAAAACCAGAAATGCAGGACAGGCCATGGAGAAATGGGAGCCTTGCTACGCTGATGGGCGGGATGTAAATTGCCAACAGCCACTCTGGAGAAGTGTACGGTGTGTCCTGAAACATCGAAAAAACACAGCTTAGAGCGCATAGGGCACTTCCACTCATGGGCATATAAATTGGGAAAACTAAAAATCAGCAAGACACAGGCACCACAAAGTTTAGGGCTGCTCTGTTGACAAGAACCTCCACTTCATGACACCTTAAATATCCCAGGAAAGAGAAAAATGGATAAAGAAGTGGTGGTCCTTATGTACAATGGAATATCACTCAGCCATGAAATCAATGTCATAAGGCTAGTAGCAGCATGATGAGTGGCTTTAGCTATGACGATTCTAAGTGAAATAAGTCACACAGAAAAAGACACTTATCATAAGCTATCACTTATAGAGGGAATATAAAAACCGCTACACTTGGACTGAATTACAAAACAGAACAGAGTCACACGTTTACGAAACACACTATGGCTGCTTAACGGGAAAGGTGGGGTGGGGTGATGCATAAAACAAGGGTTTCAAATGAGCTCAGATACCGTTCCATAAACCCAATATGTAATAGAAAGACCTACTCCTTGCTCAGTGAAGTGGACTCCACACCCCCTATTCACCGCACAAGAATATATCTGACTAGTAAGAATCTTAAAACCTATGTATTGATATCTCTCTGGAAGTGAGTCAAGTGGGTGTCAAGCGGCAGAAATACAGCCGTGAAAAGCAGCTAAACCCCATTATACAAATAAATTACTTTTAAAAACCCGTGAAACAAAGACACTGAAAGAGAGAGAAATTCTTACAAAATTCGTTCAGGGGCTGTGATGCAACCTGGATTGACCATATCTAGACCCAAAGCTGGATGAGACATAAGGGTGGACACTCTCGGGGCTGAGAGGTTTGGTGAGGTTGGGGGAGCAAACGCAGAGCCTTTAAAGTAATACTGCCTGTTACCCATCCCATGGGTCCCAAATCTCCAGGTTCAAGGGCATCTTCCTACCTCGAAAACATGCATGAGAAACCCAGAAGGTGGTACACCGTGTGATCGGGAAAGGTTTCTAACACGCACCTCATTTCTCATCTCCTTGTGCTCGGGTTCGCCATTCCAGCCGCTTTACTAGCAATCTCCCTCCTTGGAGAATCAGCACCTGTAACCTCCCGTTCCGTACAGCTTGCAATTTGTCCTGAGGATGAACGGGAAGAGGGGGAGCCAATGAGAGACTAGCTCTAGGTGTTGGGACAGGCACAGGTCACTCTATTTTCCCATCAGGAAGAAGAATTAACCACAGGCTCAGCCTGCCGCCCGGAACAAGAATAGGGCCTGAGGCCATCCTGCGCTTTTGCGGCCAGCTCCCAAAAAAGCGAGTTGAAAAATGGAGCTCAGGGGCACTGCAATTCACAAACCTGCAGAGTTATAAATGATAACTCTCGTCCACAAATATATTGAGGGAAGGCAACGAAGAGGATCTGAAAGCAAGGCAGAATTGCAGGAAACAGATTTCAGGAGGTCGATTCGAATCGCCTTTAAAGCACATGAAAAGCGGCAAAACGTCGACAATGATGCCCTTGGCCAAAAAGGGCGTATGCGTTTTTTCCTGAATATATTCAGGAAAAAACGCATACGCCCTTTTTGGCCAACCAAGCAACCTGGAAAGGCAAATCAGCGCTACAAAGAAGTCTCGCTTCCCATCGGTCAAAAGGGCCATGCGGAAAAAAGTGTCAAAACCAGAAATGCAGAACAGGCCATGGAGAAATGGGAGCCTTGCTACGCTGATGGGCGGGATGTAAATTGCCAACAGCCACTCTGGAGAAGTGTACAGTGTGTCCTGAAACATCGAAAAAACACAGCTTAGAGCGCATAGGGCACTTCCACTCATGGGCGTATAAATTGGGAAAACTAAAAATCAGCAAGACACAGGCACCCCAAAGTTTAGGGCTGCTCTGTTGACAAGAACCTCCACTTCACGACACCTCAAATATCCCAGGAAAGAGAAAAATGGATAAAGAAGTGGTGGTCCTTATGTACAATGGAATATCACTCAGCCATGAAATCAATGTCATAAGGCTAGTAGCAGCATGATGAGTGGCTTTAGCTACGACGATTCTAAGTGAAATAAGTCACACAGAAAAAGACACTTATCATAAGCTATCACTTATAGAGGGAATGTAAAAACCGCTACACTTGAACTGAATTACAAAACAGAACAGAGTCACAAGTTTACAAAACACACTATGGCTGCTTAACGGCAAAGGTGGGGTGGGGTGATGCATAAAACAAGGGTTTCAAATGAGCTCAGATACCGTTCCATAAACCCAATATGTAATAGAAAGACGTATTCCTTGCTCAGTGAACTGGACTCCACACCCCCTATTCACCGCAGAAGAATATTTCTGACTAGTAAGAATCTTAAAACCTATATATTGATATCTCTCTGGAAGTGAGTCAAGTGGGTGTAAAGCGGCATAAACACAGCCGTGAAAAGCGGCTAAAGCCCATTATAAAAATAAATTCGTTTTAAAAACCCGTGAAACAAAGACAGTGAAAGAGAGAGAAATTCTTACAAAATTCGTTCAGGGGCTGTGATGCAACCTGGATTGACCATATCTAGACCCACAGCTGGATGAGACATAAGGGTGGACACTCTCGGGGCTGAGAGGTTTGGTGAGGTTGGGGGAGCAAACGCAGAGCCTTTAAAGTAATACTGCCTGTTACCCATCCCATGGGTCCCAAATCTCCAGGTTCAAGGGCATCTTCCTACCTCGAAAACATGCATGAGAAACCCAGAAGGTGGTACACCGTGTGATCGGGAAAGGTTTCTAACACGCACCTCATTTCTCATCTCCTTGTGCTCGGGTTCGCCATTCCAGCCGCTTTACTAGCAATCTCCCTCCTTGGAGAATCAGCACCTGTAACCTCCCGTTCCGTACAGCTTGCAATTTGTCCTGAGGATGAACGGGAAGAGGGGGAGCAAATGAGAGACTAGCTCTAGGTGTTGGGACAGGCACAGGTCACTCTATTTTCCCATCAGGAAGAAGAATTAACCACAGGCTCAGCCTGCCGCCCGGAACAAGAATAGGGCCTGAGGCAATCCTGCGCTTTTGCGGCCAGCTCCCAAAAAAGCGAGTTGAAAAATGGAGCTCAGGGGCACTGCAATTCACAAACCTGCAGACTTATAAATGATAACTCTCGTCCACAAATATATTGAGGGAAGGCAACGAAGAGGATCTGAAAGCAAGGCAGAATTGCAGGAAACAGATTTCAGGAGGTAGATTCGAATCGCCTTTAAAGCACATGAAAAGCGGCAAAACGTCGACAATGATGCCCTTGGCCAAAAAGGGCGTATGCGTTTTTTCCTGAATATATTCAGGAAAAAACGCATACGCCCTTTTTGGCCAACCAAGCAACCTGGAAAGGCAAATCAGCGCTACAAAGAAGTCTCGCTTCCCATCGGTCAAAAGGGCCATGCGGAAAAAAGTGTCAAAACCAGAAATGCAGAACAGGCCATGGAGAAATGGGAGCCTTGCTACGCTGATGGGCGGGATGTAAATTGCCAACAGCCACTCTGGAGAAGTGTACGGTGTGTCCTGAAACATCGAAAAAACACAGCTTAGAGCGCATAGGGCACTTCCACTCATGGGCATATAAATTGGGAAAACTAAAAATCAGCAAGACACAGGCACCCCAACGTTTAGGGCTGCTCTGTTGACAAGAACCTCCACTTCATGACACCTTAAATATCCCAGGAAATTGAAAAATGGATAAAGAAGTGGTGGTCCTTATGTACAATGGAATATCACTCAGCCATGAAATCAATGTCATAAGGCTAGTAGCAGCATGATGAGTGGCTTTAGCTACGACGATTCTAAGTGAAATAAGTCACACAGAAAAAGACACTTATCATAAGCTATCACTTATAGAGGGAATGTAAAAACCGCTACACTTGAACTGAATTACAAAACAGAACAGAGTCACACGTTTAGAAAACACACTATGGCTGCTTAACGGGAAAGGTGGGGTGGGGTGATGCATAAAACAAGGGTTTCAAATGAGCTCAGATACCGTTCCATAAACCCAATATGTAATAGAAAGACCTACTCCTTGCTCAGTGAACTGGACTCCACACCCCCTATTCACCGCACAAGAATATATCTGACTAGTAAGAATCTTAAAACCTATGTATTGATATCTCTCTGGAAGTGAGTCACGTGGGTGTCAAGCGGCAGAAATACAGCCGTGAAAAGCAGCTAAACCCCATTATAAAAATAAATTACTTTTAAAAACCCGTGAAACAAAGACACTGAAAGAGAGAGAAATTCTTACAAAATTCGTTCAGGGTCTGTGATGCAACTTGGATTGACCATATCTAGACCCACAGCTGGATGAGACATAAGGGTGGACACTCTCGGGGCTGAGAGGTTTGGTGAGGTTGGGGGAGCAAACGCAGAGCCTTTAAAGTAATACTGCCTGTTACCCATCCCATGGGTCCCAAATCTCCAGGTTCAAGGGCATCTTCCTACCTCGAAAACATGCATGAGAAACCCAGAAGGTGGTACACCGTGTGATCGGGAAAGGTTTCCAAAACGCACCTCATTTCTCATCTCCTTGTGCTCGGGTTCGCCATTCCAGCCGCTTTACTAGCAATCTCCCTCCTTGGAGAATCAGCACCTTTAACCTCCCGTTCCGTACAGCTTGCAATTTGTCCTGAGGATGAACGGGAAGAGAGGGAGCCAATGAGAGACTAGCTCTAGGTGTTGGGACAGGCACAGGTCACTCTATTTTCCCATCAGGAAGAAGAATTAACCACAGGCTCAGCCTGCCGCCCGGAACCAGAATAGGGCCTGAGGCAATCCTGCGCTTTTGCGGCCAGCTCCCAAAAAAGCGAGTTGAAAAATGGAGCTCAGGGGCACTGCAATTCACAAACCTGCAGAGTTATAAATGATAACTCTCGTCCACAAATATATTGAGGGAAGGCAACGAAGAGGATCTGAAAGCAAGGCAGAATTGCAGGAAACAGATTTCAGGAGGTCGATTTGAATCGCCTTTAAAGCACATGAAAAGCGGCAAAACGTCGACAATGATGCCCTTGGCCAAAAAGGGCGTATGCGTTTTTTCCTGAATATATTCAGGAAAAAACGCATACGCCCTTTTTGGCCAACCAAGCAACCTGGAAAGGCAAATCAGCGCTACAAAGAAGTCTCGCTTCCCATCGGTCAAAAGGGCCATGCGGAAAAAAGTGTCAAAACCAGAAATGCAGAACAGGCCATGGAGAAATGGGAGCCTTGCTACGCTGATGGGCGGGATGTAAATTGCCAACAGCCACTCTGGAGAAGTGTACGGTGTGTCCTGAAACATCGAAAAAACACAGCTTAGAGCGCATAGGGCACTTCCACTCATGGGCACATAAATTGGGAAAACTAAAAATCAGCAAGACACAGGCACCCCAAAGTTTAGGGCTGCTCTGTTGACAAGAATCTCCACTTCACGACACCTCAAATATCCCAGGAAAGAGAAAAATGGATAAAGAAGTGGTGGTCCTTATGTACAATGGAATATCACTCAGCCATGAAATCAATGTCATAAGGCTAGTAGCAGCATGATGAGTGGCTTTAGCTACGACGATTCTAAGTGAAATAAGTCACACAGAAAAAGACACTTATCATAAGCTATCACTTATAGAGGGAATGTAAAAACCGCTACACTTGAACTGAATTACAAAACAGAACAGAGTCACACGTTTAGAAAACACACTATGGCTGCTTAACGGGAAAGGTGGGGTGGGGTGATGCATAAAACAAGGGTTTCAAATGAGCTCAGATACCGTTCCATAAACCCAATATGTAATAGAAAGACCTACTCCTTGCTCAGTGAACTGGACTCCACACCCCCTATTCACCGCACAAGAATATATCTGACTAGTAAGAATCTTAAAACCTATGTATTGATATCTCTCTGGAAGTGAGTCAAGTGGGTGTCAAGCGGCAGAAATACAGCCGTGAAAAGCAGCTAAACCCCACTATAAAAATAAATTACTTTTAAAAACCCGTGAAACAAAGACACTGAAAGAGAGAGAAATTCTTACAAAATTCGTTCAGGGGCTGTGATGCAACCTGGATTGACCATATCTAGACCCACAGCTGGATGAGACATAAGGGTGGACACTCTCGGGGCTGAGAGGTTTGGTGAGGTTGGGGGAGCAAACGCAGAGCCTTTAAAGTAATACTGCCTGTTACCCATCCCATGGGTCCCAAATCTCCAGGTTCAAGGGCATCTTCCTACCTCGAAAACATGCATGAGAAACCCAGAAGGTGGTACACCGTGTGATCGGGAAAGGTTTCCAAAACGCACCTCATTTCTCATCTCCTTGTGCTCGGGTTCGCCATTCCAGCCGCTTTACTAGCAATCTCCCTCCTTGGAGAATCAGCACCTTTAACCTCCCGTTCCGTACAGCTTGCAATTTGTCCTGAGGATGAACGGGAAGAGAGGGAGCCAATGAGAGACTAGCTCTAGGTGTTGGGACAGGCACAGGTCACTCTATTTTCCCATCAGGAAGAATTAACCACAGGCTCAGCCTGCCGCCCGGAACCAGAATAGGGCCTGAGGCAATCCTGCGCTTTTGCGGCCAGCTCCCAAAAAAGCGAGTTGAAAAATGGAGCTCAGGGGCACTGCAATTCACAAACCTGCAGAGTTATAAATGATAACTCTCGTCCACAAATATATTGAGGGAAGGCAACGAAGAGGATCTGAAAGCAAGGCAGAATTGCAGGAAACAGATTTCAGGAGGTCGATTCGAATCGCCTTTAAAGCACATGAAAAGCGGCAAAACGTCGACAATGATGCCCTTGGCCAAAAAGGGCGTATGCGTTTTTTCCTGAATATATTCAGGAAAAAACGCATACGCCCTTTTTGGCCAACCAAGCAACCTGGAAAGGCAAATCAGCGCTACAAAGAAGTCTCGCTTCCCATCGGTCAAAAGGGCCATGCGGAAAAAAGTGTCAAAACCAGAAATGCAAAACAGGCCATGGAGAAATGGGAGCCTTGCTATGCTGATGGGCGGGATGTAAATTGCCAACAGCCACTCTGGAGAAGTGTATGGTGTGTCCGGAAACATCGAAAAAACACAGCTTAGAGCGCATAGGGCACTTCCACTCATGGGCATATAAATTGGGAAAACTAAAAATCAGCAAGACACAGGCACCCCAAAGTTTAGGGCTGCTCTGTTGACAAGAACCTCCACTTCACGACACCTCAAATATCCCAGGAAAGAGAAAAATGGATAAAGAAGTGGTGGTCCTTATGTACAATGGAATATCACTCAGCCATGAAATCAATGTCATAAGGCTAGTAGCAGCATGATGAGTGGCTTTAGCTACGACGATTCTAAGTGAAATAAGTCACACAGAAAAAGACACTTATCATAAGCTATCACTTATAGAGGGAATGTAAAAACCGCTACACTTGAACTGAATTACAAAACAGAACAGAGTCACACGTTTAGAAAACACACTATGGCTGCTTAACGGGAAAGGTGGGGTGGGGTGATGCATAAAACAAGGGTTTCAAATGAGCTCAGATACCTTTCCATAAACCAAATATGTAATAGAAAGACCTACTCCTTGCTCAGTGAACTGGACTCCACACCCCCTATTCACCGCACAAGAATATATCTGACTAGTAAGAATCTTAAAACCTATGTATTGATATCTCTCTGGAAGTGAGTCAAGTGGGTGTCAAGCGGCAGAAACACAGCCGTGAAAAGCAGCTAAATCCCATTATAAAAATAAATTACTTTTAAAAACCCGTGAAACAAAGACACTGAAAGAGAGAGAAATTCTTACAAAATTCGTTCAGGGGCTGTGATGCAACCTGGATTGACCATATCTAGACCCACAGCTGGATGAGACATAAGGGTGGACACTCTCGGGGCTGAGAGGTTTGGTGAGGTTGGGGGAGCAAACGCAGAGCCTTTAAAGTAATACTGCCTGTTACCCATCCCATGGGTCCCAAATCTCCAGGTTCAAGGGCATCTTCCTACCTCGAAAACATGCATGAGAAACCCAGAAGGTGGTACACCGTGTGATCGGGAAAGGTTTCTAACACGCACCTCATTTCTCATCTCCTTGTGCTCGGGTTCGCCATTCCAGCCGCTTTACTAGCAATCTCCCTCCTTGGAGAATCAGCACCTGTAACCTCCCGTTCCGTACAGCTTGCAATTTGTCCTGAGGATGAACGGGAAGAGGGGGAGCAAATGAGAGACTAGCTCTAGGTGTTGGGACAGGCACAGGTCACTCTATTTTCCCATCAGGAAGAAGAATTAACCACAGGCTCAGCCTGCCGCCCGGAACCAGAATAGGGCCTGAGGCAATCCTGCGCTTTTGCGGCCAGCTCCCAAAAAAGCGAGTTGAAAAATGGAGCTCAGGGGCACTGCAATTCACAAACCTGCAGAGTTATAAATGATAACTCTCGTCCACAAATATATTGAGGGAAGGCAACGAAGAGGATCTGAAAGCAAGGCAGAATTGCAGGAAACAGATTTCAGGAGGTAGATTCGAATCGCCTTTAAAGCACATGAAAAGCGGCAAAACGTCGACAATGATGCCCTTGGCCAAAAAGGGCGTATGCGTTTTTTCCTGAATATATTCAGGAAAAAACGCATACGCCCTTTTTGGCCAACCAAGCAACCTGGAAAGGCAAATCAGCGCTACAAAGAAGTCTCGCTTCCCATCGGTCAAAAGGGCCATGCGGAAAAAAGTGTCAAAACCAGAAATGCAGAACAGGCCATGGAGAAATGGGAGCCTTGCTACGCTGATGGGCGGGATGTAAATTGCCAACAGCCACTCTGGAGAAGTGTACGGTGTGTCCTGAAACATCGAAAAAACAAGGCTTAGAGTGCATAGGGCACTTCCACTCATGGGCATATAAATTGGGAAAACTAAAAATCAGCAAGACACAGGCACCCCAAAGTTTAGGGCTGCTCTGTTGACAAGGATCTCCACTTCACGACACCTCAAATATCCCAGGAAAGAGAAAAATGGATAAAGAAGTGGTGGTCCTTATGTACAATGGAATATCACTCAGCCATGAAATCAATGTCATAAGGCTAGTAGCAGCATGATGAGTGGCTTTAGCTACGACGATTCTAAGTGAAATAAGTCACACAGAAAAAGACACTTAACATAAGCTATCACTTATAGAGGGAATGTAAAAACCGCTACACTTGAACTGAATTACAAAACAGAACACAGTCACACGTTTAGAAAACACACTATGGCTGCTTAACGGGAAAGGTGGGGTGGGGTGATGCATAAAACAAGGGTTTCAAATGAGCTCAGACACCGTTCCATAAACCCAATATGTAATAGAAAGACCTACTCCTTGCTCAGTGAACTGGACTCCACACCCCCTATTCACCGCACAACAATATATCTGACTAGTAAGAATCTTAAAACCTATGTATTGATATCTCTCTGGAAGTGAGTCAAGTGGGTGTAAAGCGGCAGAAATACAGCCGTGAAAAGCAGCTAAACCCCATTATAAAAATAAATTACTTTTAAAAACCCGTGAAACAAAGACACTGAAAGAGAGAGAAATTCTTACAAAATTCGTTCAGGGGCTGTTATGCAACCTGGATTGACCATATCTAGACCCACAGCTGGATGAGACATAAGGGTGGACACTCTCGGGGCTGAGAGGTTTGGTGAGGTTGGGGGAGCAAACGCAGAGCCTTTAAAGTAATACTGCCTGTTACCCATCCCATGGGTCCCAAATCTCCAGGTTCAAGGGCATCTTCCTACCTCGAAAACATGCATGAGAAACCCAGAAGGTGGTACACCGTGTGATCGGGAAAGGTTTCCAAAACGCACCTCATTTCTCATCTCCTTGTGCTCGGGTTCGCCATTCCAGCCGCTTTACTAGCAATCTCCCTCCTTGGAGAATCAGCACCTTTAACCTCCCGTTCCGTACAGCTTGCAATTTGTCCTGAGGATGAACGGGAAGAGGGGGAGCCAATGAGAGACTAGCTCTAGGTGTTGGGACAGGCACAGGTCACTCTATTTTCCCATCAGGAAGAAGAATTAACCACAGGCTCAGCCTGCCGCCCGGAACAAGAATAGGGCCTGAGGCCATCCTGCGCTTTTGCGGCCAGCTCCCAAAAAAGCGAGTTGAAAAATGGAACTCAGGGGCACTGCAATTCAAAAACCTGCAGAGTTATAAATGATAACTCTCGTCCACAAATATATTGAGGGAAGGCAACGAAGAGGATCTGAAAGCAAGGCAGAATTGCAGGAAACAGATTTCAGGAGGTCGATTCGAATCGCCTTTAAAGCACATGAAAAGCGGCAAAACGTCGACAATGATGCCCTTGGCCAAAAAGGGCGTATGCGTTTTTTCCTAAATATATTCAGGAAAAAACGCATAAGCCCTTTTTGCCCAACCAAGCAACCTGGAAAGGCAAATCAGCGCTACAAAGAAGTCTCGCTTCCCATCGGTCAAAAGGGCCATGCGGAAAAAAGTGTCAAAACCAGAAATGCAGAACAGGCCATGGAGAAATGGGAGCCTTGCTACGCTGATGGGCGGGATGTAAATTGCCAACAGCCACTCTGGAGAAGTGTACAGTGTGTCCTGAAACATCGAAAAAACACAGCTTAGAGCGCATAGGGCACTTCCACTCATGGGCGTAGAAATTGGGAAAACTAAAAATCAGCAAGACACAGGCACCCCAAAGTTTAGGGCTGCTCTGTTGACAAGAACCTCCACTTCACGACACCTCAAATATCCCAGGAAAGAGAAAAATGGATAAAGAAGTGGTGGTCCTTATGTACAATGGAATATCACTCAGCCATGAAATGAATGTCATAAGGCTAGTAGCAGCATGATGAGTGGCTTTAGCTACGACGATTCTAAGTGAAATAAGTCACACAGAAAAAGACACTTATCATAAGCTATCACTTATAGAGGGAATGTAAAAACCGCTACACTTGAACTGAATTACAAAACAGAACAGAGTCACAAGTTTACAAAACACACTATGGCTGCTTAACGGCAAAGGTGGGGTGGGGTGATGCATAAAACAAGGGTTTCAAATGAGCTCAGACACCGTTCCATAAACCCAATATGTAATAGAAAGACGTATTCCTTGCTCAGTGAACTGGACTCCACACCCCCTATTCACCGCAGAAGATTATATCTGACTAGTAAGAATCTTAAAACCTATATATTGATATCTCTCTGGAAGTGAGTCAAGTGGGTGTAAAGCGGCATAAACACAGCCGTGAAAAGCGGCTAAAGCCCATTATAAAAATAAATTCGTTTTAAAAACCCGTGAAACAAAGACAGTGAAAGAGAGAGAAATTCTTACAAAATTCGTTCAGGGGCTGTGATGCAACCTGGATTGACCATATCTAGACCCACAGCTGGATGAGACATAAGGGTGGACACTCTCGGGGCTGAGAGGTTTGGTGAGGTTGGGGGAGCAAACGCAGAGCCTTTAAAGTAATACTGCCTGTTACCCATCCCATGGGTCCCAAATCTCCAGGTTCAAGGGCATCTTCCTACCTCGAAAACATGCATGAGAAACCCAGAAGGTGGTACACCGTGTGATCGGGAAAGGTTTCTAACACGCACCTCATTTCTCATCTCCTTGTGCTCGGGTTCGCCATTCCAGCCGCTTTACTAGCAATCTCCCTCCTTGGAGAATCAGCACCTGTAACCTCCCGTTCCGTACAGCTTGCAATTTGTCCTGAGGATGAACGGGAAGAGGGGGAGCAAATGAGAGACTAGCTCTAGGTGTTGGGACAGGCACAGGTCACTCTATTTTCCCATCAGGAAGAAGAATTAACCACAGGCTCAGCCTGCCGCCCGGAACAAGAATAGGGCCTGAGGCAATCCTGCGCTTTTGCGGCCAGCTCCCAAAAAAGCGAGTTGAAAAATGGAGCTCAGGGGCACTGCAATTCACAAACCTGCAGAGTTATAAATGATAACTCTCGTCCACAAATATATTGAGGGAAGGCAACGAAGAGGATTTGAAAGCAAGGCAGAATTGCAGGAAACAGATTTCAGGAGGTAGATTCGAATCGCCTTTAAAGCACATGAAAAGCGGCAAAACGTCGACAATGATGCCCTTGGCCAAAAAGGGCGTATGCGTTTTTTCCTGAATATATTCAGGAAAAAACGCATACGCCCTTTTTGGCCAACCAAGCAACCTGGAAAGGCAAATCAGCGCTACAAAGAAGTCTCGCTTCCCATCGGTCAAAAGGGCCATGCGGAAAAAAGTGTCAAAACCAGAAATGCAGAACAGGCCATGGAGAAATGGGAGCCTTGCTACGCTGATGGGCGGGATGTAAATTGCCAACAGCCACTCTGGAGAAGTGTACGGTGTGTCCTGAAACATCGAAAAAACACAGCTTAGAGCGCATAGGGCACTTCCACTCATGGGCATATAAATTGGGAAAACTAAAAATCAGCAAGACACAGGCACCACAAAGTTTAGGGCTGCTCTGTTGACAAGAACCTCCACTTCATGACACCTTAAATATCCCAGGAAAGAGAAAAATGGATAAAGAAGTGGTGGTCCTTATGTACAATGGAATATCACTCAGCCATGAAATCAATGTCATAAGGCTAGTAGCAGCATGATGAGTGGCTTTAGCTATGACGATTCTAAGTGAAATAAGTCACACAGAAAAAGACACTTATCATAAGCTATCACTTATAGAGGGAATATAAAAACCGCTACACTTGGACTGAATTACAAAACAGAACAGAGTCACACGTTTACGAAACACACTATGGCTGCTTAACGGGAAAGGTGGGGTGGGGTGATGCATAAAACAAGGGTTTCAAATGAGCTCAGATACCGTTCCATAAACCCAATATGTAATAGAAAGACCTACTCCTTGCTCAGGGAACTGGACTCAACACCCCCTATTCACCGCACAAGAATATATCTGACTAGTAAGAATCTTAAAACCTATGTATTGATATCTCTCTGGAAGTGAGTCAAGTGGGTGTCAAGCGGCAGAAACACAGCCGTGAAAAGCGGCTAAACCCCATTATAAAAATGAATTACTTTTAAAAACCCGTGAAACAAAGACAGTGAAAGAGAGAGAAATTCTTACAAAATTCGTTCAGGGGCTGTTATGCAACCTGGATTGACCATATCTAGACCCACAGCTGGATGAGACATAAGGGTGGACACTCTCGGGGCTGAGAGTTTTGGTGAGGTTGGGGGAGCAAACGCAGAGCCTTTAAAGTAATACTGCCTGTTACCCATCCCATGGGTCCCAAATCTCCAGGTTCAAGGGCATCTTCCTACCTCGAAAACATGCATGAGAAACCCAGAAGGTGGTACACCGTGTGATCGGGAAAGGTTTCTAAAACGCACCTCATTTCTCATCTCCTTGTGCTCGGGTTCGCCATTCCAGCCGCTTTACTAGCAATCTCCCTCCTTGGAGAATCAGCACCTGTAACCTCCCGTTCCGTACAGCTTGCAATTTGTCCTGAGGATGAACGGGAAGAGGGGGAGCCAATGAGAGACTAGCTCTAGGTGTTGGGACAGGCACAGGTCACTCTATTTTCCCATCAGGAAGAAGAATTAACCACAGGCTCAGCCTGCCGCCCGGAAGCAGAATAGGGCCTGAGGCCATCCTGCGCTTTTGCGGCCAGCTCCCAAAAAAGCGTGTTGAAAAATGGAGCTCAGGGGCACTGCAATTCACAAACCTGCAGAGTTATAAATGATAACTCTCGTCCACAAATATATTGAGGGAAGGCAACGAAGAGGATTTGAAAGCAAGGCAGAATTGCAGGAAACAGATTTCAGGAGGTAGATTCGAATCGCCTTTAAAGCACATGAAAAGCGGCAAAACGTCGACAATGATGCCCTTGGCCAAAAAGGGCGTATGCGTTTTTTCCTGAATATATTCAGGAAAAAACGCATACGCCCTTTTTGGCCAACCAAGCAACCTGGAAAGGCAAATCAGCGCTACAAAGAAGTCTCGCTTCCCATCGGTCAAAAGGGCCATGCGGAAAAAAGTGTCAAAACCAGAAATGCAGGACAGGCCATGGAGAAATGGGAGCCTTGCTACGCTGATGGGCGGGATGTAAATTGCCAACAGCCACTCTGGAGAAGTGTACGGTGTGTCCTGAAACATCGAAAAAACACAGCTTAGAGCGCATAGGGCACTTCCACTCATGGGCATATAAATTGGGAAAACTAAAAATCAGCAAGACACAGGCACCCCAAAGTTTAGGGCTGCTCTGTTGACAAGGATCTCCACTTCACGACACCTCAAATATCCCAGGAAAGAGAAAAATGGATAAAGAAGTGGTGGTCCTTATGTACAATGGAATATCACTCAGCCATGAAATCAATGTCATAAGGCTAGTAGCAGCATGATGAGTGGCTTTAGCTACGACGATTCTAAGTGAAATAAGTCACACAGAAAAAGACACTTAACATAAGCTATCACTTATAGAGGGAATGTAAAAACCGCTACACTTGAACTGAATTACAAAACAGAACACAGTCACACGTTTAGAAAACACACTATGGCTGCTTAACGGGAAAGGTGGGGTGGGGTGATGCATAAAACAAGGGTTTCAAATGAGCTCAGACACCGTTCCATAAACCCAATATGTAATAGAAAGACCTACTCCTTGCTCAGTGAACTGGACTCCACACCCCCTATTCACCGCACAAGAATATATCTGACTAGTAAGAATCTTAAAACCTATGTATTGATATCTCTCTGGAAGTGAGTCAAGTGGGTGTAAAGCGGCAGAAATACAGCCGTGAAAAGCAGCTAAACCCCATTATAAAAATAAATTACTTTTAAAAACCCGTGAAACAAAGACACTGAAAGAGAGAGAAATTCTTACAAAATTCGTTCAGGGGCTGTTATGCAACCTGGATTGACCATATCTAGACCCACAGCTGGATGAGACATAAGGGTGGACACTCTCGGGGCTGAGAGGTTTGGTGAGGTTGGGGGAGCAAACGCAGAGCCTTTAAAGTAATACTGCCTGTTACCCATCCCATGGGTCCCAAATCTCCAGGTTCAAGGGCATCTTCCTACCTCGAAAACATGCATGAGAAACCCAGAAGTTGGTACACCGTGTGATCGGGAAAGGTTTCCAAAACGCACCTCATTTCTCATCTCCTTGTGCTCGGGTTCGCCATTCCAGCCGCTTTACTAGCAATCTCCCTCCTTGGAGAATCAGCACCTTTAACCTCCCGTTCCGTACAGCTTGCAATTTGTCCTGAGGATGAACGGGAAGAGGGGGAGCCAATGAGAGACTAGCTCTAGGTGTTGGGACAGGCACAGGTCACTCTATTTTCCCATCAGGAAGAAGAATTAACCACAGGCTCAGCCTGCCGCCCGGAAGCAGAATAGGGCCTGAGGCCATCCTGCGCTTTTGCGGCCAGCTCCCAAAAAAGCGTGTTGAAAAATGGAGCTCAGGGGCACTGCAATTCACAAACCTGCAGAGTTATAAATGATAACTCTCGTCCACAAATATATTGAGGGAAGGCAACGAAGAGGATTTGAAAGCAAGGCAGAATTGCAGGAAACAGATTTCAGGAGGTAGATTCGAATCGCCTTTAAAGCACATGAAAAGCGGCAAAACGTCGACAATGATGCCCTTGGCCAAAAAGGGCGTATGCGTTTTTTCCTGAATATATTCAGGAAAAAACGCATACGCCCTTTTTGGCCAACCAAGCAACCTGGAAAGGCAAATCAGCGCTACAAAGAAGTCTCGCTTCCCATCGGTCAAAAGGGCCATGCGGAAAAAAGTGTCAAAACCAGAAATGCAGGACAGGCCATGGAGAAATGGGAGCCTTGCTACGCTGATGGGCGGGATGTAAATTGCCAACAGCCACTCTGGAGAAGTGTACGGTGTGTCCTGAAACATCGAAAAAACACAGCTTAGAGCGCATAGGGCACTTCCACTCATGGGCATATAAATTGGGAAAACTAAAAATCAGCAAGACACAGGCACCCCAAAGTTTAGGGCTGCTCTGTTGACAAGGATCTCCACTTCACGACACCTCAAATATCCCAGGAAAGAGAAAAATGGATAAAGAAGTGGTGGTCCTTATGTACAATGGAATATCACTCAGCCATGAAATCAATGTCATAAGGCTAGTAGCAGCATGATGAGTGGCTTTAGCTACGACGATTCTAAGTGAAATAAGTCACACAGAAAAAGACACTTAACATAAGCTATCACTTATAGAGGGAATGTAAAAACCGCTACACTTGAACTGAATTACAAAACAGAACACAGTCACACGTTTAGAAAACACACTATGGCTGCTTAACGGGAAAGGTGGGGTGGGGTGATGCATAAAACAAGGGTTTCAAATGAGCTCAGACACCGTTCCATAAACCCAATATGTAATAGAAAGACCTACTCCTTGCTCAGTGAACTGGACTCCACACCCCCTATTCACCGCACAAGAATATATCTGACTAGTAAGAATCTTAAAACCTATGTATTGATATCTCTCTGGAAGTGAGTCAAGTGGGTGTCAAGCGGCAGAAATACAGCCGTGAAAAGCAGCTAAACCCCATTATACAAATAAATTACTTTTAAAAACCCGTGAAACAAAGACACTGAAAGAGAGAGAAATTCTTACAAAATTCGTTCAGGGGCTGTGATGCAACCTGGATTGACCATATCTAGACCCACAGCTGGATGAGACATAAGGGTGGACACTCTCGGGGCTGAGAGGTTTGGTGAGGTTGGGGGAGCAAACGCAGAGCCTTTAAAGTAATACTGCCTGTTACCCATCCCATGGGTCCCAAATCTCCAGGTTCAAGGGCATCTTCCTACCTCGAAAACATGCATGAGAAACCCAGAAGGTGGTACACCGTGTGATCGGGAAAGGTTTCTAACACGCACCTCATTTCTCATCTCCTTGTGCTCGGGTTCGCCATTCCAGCCGCTTTACTAGCAATCTCCCTCCTTGGAGAATCAGCACCTGTAACCTCCCGTTCCGTACAGCTTGCAATTTGTCCTGAGGATGAACGGGAAGAGGGGGAGCAAATGAGAGACTAGCTCTAGGTGTTGGGACAGGCACAGGTCACTCTATTTTCCCATCAGGAAGAAGAATTAACCACAGGCTCAGCCTGCCGCCCGGAACAAGAATAGGGCCTGAGGCCATCCTGCGCTTTTGCGGCCAGCTCCCAAAAAAGCGAGTTGAAAAATGGAGCTCAGGGGCACTGCAATTCACAAACCTGCAGAGTTATAAATGATAACTCTCGTCCACAAATATATTGAGGGAAGGCAACGAAGAGGATCTGAAAGCAAGGCAGAATTGCAGGAAACAGATTTCAGGAGGTAGATTCGAATCGCCTTTAAAGCACATGAAAAGCGGCAAAACGTCGACAATGATGCCCTTGGCCAAAAAGGGCGTATGCGTTTTTTCCTGAATATATTCAGGAAAAAACGCATACGCCCTTTTTGGCCAACCAAGCAACCTGGAAAGGCAAATCAGCGCTACAAAGAAGTCTCGCTTCCCATCGGTCAAAAGGGCCATGCGGAAAAAAGTGTCAAAACCAGAAATGCAGAACAGGCCATGGAGAAATGGGAGCCTTGCTACGCTGATGGGCGGGATGTAAATTGCCAACAGCCACTCTGGAGAAGTGTACAGTGTGTCCTGAAACATCGAAAAAACACAGCTTAGAGCGCATAGGGCACTTCCACTCATGGGCGTAGAAATTGGGAAAACTAATAATCAGCAAGACACAGGCACCCCAAAGTTTAGGGCTGCTCTGTTGACAAGAACCTCCACTTCACGACACCTCAAATATCCCAGGAAAGAGAAAAATGGATAAAGAAGTGGTGGTCCTTATGTACAATGGAATATCACTCAGCCATGAAATCAATGTCATAAGGCTAGTAGCAGCATGATGAGTGGCTTTAGCTACGACGATTCTAAGTGAAATAAGTCACACAGAAAAAGACACTTATCATAAGCTATCACTTATAGAGGGAATGTAAAAACCGCTACACTTGAACTGAATTACAAAACAGAACAGAGTCACACGTTTACGAAACACACTATGGCTGCTTAATGGGAAAGGTGGGGTGGGGTGATGCATAAAACAAGGGTTTCAAATGAGCTCAGATACCGTTCCATAAACCCAATATGTAATAGAAAGACCTACTCGTTGCTCAGTGAACTGGACTCCACACCCCCTATTCACCGCACAAGAATATATCTGACTAGTAAGAATCTTAAAACCTATGTATTGATATCTCTCTGGAAGTGAGTCAAGTGGGTGTCAAGCGGCAGAAACACAGCCGTGAAAAGCGGCTAAACCCCATTATAAAAATGAATTACTTTTAAAAACCCGTGAAACAAAGACAGTGAAAGAGAGAGAAATTCTTACAAAATTCGTTCAGGGGCTGTGATGCAACCTGGATTGACCATATCTAGACCCACAGCTGGATGAGACATAAGGGTGGACACTCTCGGGGCTGAGAGTTTTGGTGAGGTTGGGGGAGCAAACGCAGAGCCTTTACAGTAATACTGCCTGTTACCCATCCCATGGGTCCCAAATCTCCAGATTCAAGGGCATCTTCCTACCTCGAAAACATGCATGAGAAACCCAGAAGGTGGTACACCGTGTGATCGGGAAAGGTTTCTAAAACGCACCTCATTTCTCATCTCCTTGTGCTCGGGTTCGCCATTCCAGCCGCTTTACTAGCAATCTCCCTCCTTGGAGAATCAGCACCTGTAACCTCCCGTTCCGTACAGCTTGCAATTTGTCCTGAGGATGAACGGGAAGAGGGGGAGCCAATGAGAGACTAGCTCTAGGTGTTGGGACAGGCACAGGTCACTCTATTTTCCCATCAGGAAGAAGAATTAACCACAGGCTCAGCCTGCCGCCCGGAAGCAGAATAGGGCCTGAGGCCATCCTGCGCTTTTGCGGCCAGCTCCCAAAAAAGCGAGTTGAAAAATGGAGCTCAGGGGCACTGCAATTCACAAACCTGCAGAGTTATAAATGATAACTCTCGTCCACAAATATATTGAGGGAAGGCAACGAAGAGGATTTGAAAGCAAGGCAGAATTGCAGGAAACAGATTTCAGGAGGTAGATTCGAATCGCCTTTAAAGCACATGAAAAGCGGCAAAACGTCGACAATGATGCCCTTGGCCAAAAAGGGCGTATGCGTTTTTTCCTGAATATATTCAGGAAAAAACGCATACGCCCTTTTTGGCCAACCAAGCAACCTGGAAAGGCAAATCAGCGCTACAAAGAAGTCTCGCTTCCCATCGGTCAAAAGGGCCATGCGGAAAAAAGTGTCAAAACCAGAAATGCAGGACAGGCCATGGAGAAATGGGAGCCTTGCTACGCTGATGGGCGGGATGTAAATTGCCAACAGCCACTCTGGAGAAGTGTACGGTGTGTCCTGAAACATCGAAAAAACACAGCTTAGAGCGCATAGGGCACTTCCACTCATGGGCATATAAATTGGGAAAACTAAAAATCAGCAAGACACAGGCACCCCAAAGTTTAGGGCTGCTCTGTTGACAAGGATCTCCACTTCACGACACCTCAAATATCCCAGGAAAGAGAAAAATGGATAAAGAAGTGGTGGTCCTTATGTACAATGGAATATCACTCAGCCATGAAATCAATGTCATAAGGCTAGTAGCAGCATGATGAGTGGCTTTAGCTACGACGATTCTAAGTGAAATAAGTCACACAGAAAAAGACACTTAACATAAGCTATCACTTATAGAGGGAATGTAAAAACCGCTACACTTGAACTGAATTACAAAACAGAACACAGTCACACGTTTAGAAAACACACTATGGCTGCTTAACGGGAAAGGTGGGGTGGGGTGATGCATAAAACAAGGGTTTCAAATGAGCTCAGACACCGTTCCATAAACCCAATATGTAATAGAAAGACCTACTCCTTGCTCAGTGAACTGGACTCCACACCCCCTATTCACCGCACAAGAATATATCTGACTAGTAAGAATCTTAAAACCTATGTATTGATATCTCTCTGGAAGTGAGTCAAGTGGGTGTAAAGCGGCAGAAATACAGCCGTGAAAAGCAGCTAAACCCCATTATAAAAATAAATTACTTTTAAAAACCCGTGAAACAAAGACACTGAAAGAGAGAGAAATTCTTACAAAATTCGTTCAGGGGCTGTTATGCAACCTGGATTGACCATATCTAGACCCACAGCTGGATGAGACATAAGGGTGGACACTCTCGGGGCTGAGAGGTTTGGTGAGGTTGGGGGAGCAAACGCAGAGCCTTTAAAGTAATACTGCCTGTTACCCATCCCATGGGTCCCAAATCTCCAGGTTCAAGGGCATCTTCCTACCTCGAAAACATGCATGAGAAACCCAGAAGGTGGTACACCGTGTGATCGGGAAAGGTTTCCAAAACGCACCTCATTTCTCATCTCCTTGTGCTCGGGTTCGCCATTCCAGCCGCTTTACTAGCAATCTCCCTCCTTGGAGAATCAGCACCTTTAACCTCCCGTTCCGTACAGCTTGCAATTTGTCCTGAGGATGAACGGGAAGAGGGGGAGCCAATGAGAGACTAGCTCTAGGTGTTGGGACAGGCACAGGTCACTCTATTTTCCCATCAGGAAGAAGAATTAACCACAGGCTCAGCCTGCCGCCCGGAAGCAGAATAGGGCCTGAGGCCATCCTGCGCTTTTGCGGCCAGCTCCCAAAAAAGCGAGTTGAAAAATGGAGCTCAGGGGCACTGCAATTCAAAAACCTGCAGAGTTATAAATGATAACTCTCGTCCACAAATCTATTGAGGGAAGGCAACGAAGAGGATCTGAAATCAAGGTAGAATTGCAGGAAACAGATTTCAGGAGGTCGATTCGAATCGCCTTTAAAGCACATGAAAAGCGGCAAAACGTCGACAATGATGCCCTTGGCCAAAAAGGGCGTATGCGTTTTTTCCTGAATATATTCAGGAAAAAACGCATACGCCCTTTTTGGCCAACCAAGCAACCTGGAAAGGCAAATCAGCGCTACAAAGAAGTCTCGCTTCCCATCGGTCAAAAGGGCCATGCGGAAAAAAGTGTCAAAACCAGAAATGCAGAACAGGCCATGGAGAAATGGGAGCCTTGCTACGCTGATGGGCGGGATGTAAATTACCAACAGCCACTCTGGAGAAGTGTACGGTGTGTCCTGAAACATCGAAAAAACACAGCTTAGAGCGCATAGGGCACTTCCACTCATGGGCGTATAAATTGGGAAAACTAAAAATCAGCAAGACACAGGCACCCCAAAGTTTAGGGCTGCTCTGTTGACAAGAACCTCCACTTCACGACACCTCAAATATCCCAGGAAAGAGAAAAATGGATAAAGAAGTGGTGGTCCTTATGTACAATGGAATATCACTCAGCCATGAACTCAATGTCATAAGGCTAGTAGCAGCATGATGAGTGGCTTTAGCTACGACGATTCTAAGTGAAATAAGTCACACAGAAAAAGACACTTATCATGAGCTATCACTTATAGAGGGAATGTAAAAACCGCTACACTTGAACTGAATTACAAAACAGAACAGAGTCACAAGTTTACAAAACACACTATGGCTGCTTAACGGCAAAGGTGGGGTGGGGTGATGCATAAAACAAGGGTTTCAAATGAGCTCAGATACCGTTCCATAAACCCAATATGTAATAGAAAGACGTACTCCTTGCTCAGTGAACTGGACTCAACACCCCCTATTCACCGCACAAGAATATATCTAACTAGTAAGAATCTTAAAACCTATATATTGATATCTCTCTGGAAGTGAGTCAAGTGGGTGTAAAGCGGCATAAACACAGCCGTGAAAAGCGGCTAAACCCCATTATAAAAATAAATTCGTTTTAAAAACCCGTGAAACAAAGACACTGAAAGAGAGAGAAATTCTTACAAAATTCGTTCAGGGGCTGTGATGCAACCTGGATTGACCATATCTAGACCCACAGCTGGATGAGACATAAGGGTGGACACTCTCGGGGCTGAGAGGTTTGGTGAGGTTGGGGGAGCAAACGCAGAGCCTTTAAAGTAATACTGCCTGTTACCCATCCCATGGGTCCCAAATCTCCAGGTTCAAGGGCATCTTCCTACCTCGAAAACATGCATGAGAAACCCAGAAGGTGGTACACCGTGTGATCGGGAAAGGTTTCTAACACGCACCTCATTTCTCATCTCCTTGTGCTCGGGTTCGCCATTCCAGCCGCTTTACTAGCAATCTCCCTCCTTGGAGAATCAGCACCTGTAACCTCCCGTTCCGTACAGCTTGCAATTTGTCCTGAGGATGAACGGGAAGAGGGGGAGCAAATGAGAGACTAGCTCTAGGTGTTGGGACAGTCACAGGTCACTCTATTTTCCCATCAGGAAGAAGAATTAACCACAGGCTCAGCCTGCCGCCCGGAAGCAGAATAGGGCCTGAGGCAATCCTGCGCTTTTGCGGCCAGCTCCCAAAAAAGCGAGTTGAAAAATGGAGCTCAGGGGCACTGCAATTCACAAACCTGCAGAGTTATAAATGATAACTCTCGTCCACAAATATATTGAGGGAAGGCAACGAAGAGGATTTGAAAGCAAGGCAGAATTGCAGGAAACAGATTTCAGGAGGTAGATTCGAATCGCCTTTAAAGCACATGAAAAGCGGCAAAACGTCGACAATGATGCCCTTGGCCAAAAAGGGCGTATGCGTTTTTTCCTGAATATATTCAGGAAAAAACGCATACGCCCTTTTTGGCCAACCAAGCAACCTGGAAAGGCAAATCAGCGCTACAAAGAAGTCTCGCTTCCCATCGGTCAAAAGGGCCATGCGGAAAAAAGTGTCAAAACCAGAAATGCAGAACAGGCCATGGAGAAATGGGAGCCTTGCTACGCTGATGGGCGGGATGTAAATTGCCAACAGCCACTCTGGAGAAGTGTACGGTGTGTCCTGAAACATCGAAAAAACACAGCTTAGAGCGCATAGGGCACTTCCACTCATGGGCATATAAATTGGGAAAACTAAAAATCAGCAAGACACAGGCACCCCAAAGTTTAGGGCTGCTCTGTTGACAAGAACCTCCACTTCATGACACCTTAAATATCCCAGGAAAGAGAAAAATGGATAAAGAAGTGGTGGTCCTTATGTACAATGGAATATCACTCAGCCATGAAATCAATGTCATAAGGCTAGTAGCAGCATGATGAGTGGCTTTAGCTATGACGATTCTAAGTGAAATAAGTCACACAGAAAAAGACACTTATCATAAGCTATCACTTATAGAGGGAATATAAAAACCGCTACACTTGGACTGAATTACAAAACAGAACAGAGTCACACGTTTACGAAACACACTATGGCTGCTTAACGGGAAAGGTGGGGTGGGGTGATGCATAAAACAAGGGTTTCAAATGAGCTCAGATACCGTTCCATAAACCCAATATGTAATAGAAAGACGTATTCCTTGCTCAGTGAACTGGACTCCACACCCCCTATTCACCGCAGAAGATTATATCTGACTAGTAAGAATCTTAAAACCTATATATTGATATCTCTCTGGAAGTGAGTCAAGTGGGTGTAAAGCGGCATAAACACAGCCGTGAAAAGCGGCTAAAGCCCATTATAAAAATAAATTCGTTTTAAAAACCCGTGAAACAAAGACAGTGAAAGAGAGAGAAATTCTTACAAAATTCGTTCAGGGGCTGTGATGCAACCTGGATTGACCATATCTAGACCCACAGCTGGATGAGACATAAGGGTGGACACTCTCGGGGCTGAGAGGTTTGGTGAGGTTGGGGGAGCAAACGCAGAGCCTTTAAAGTAATACTGCCTGTTACCCATCCCATGGGTCCCAAATCTCCAGGTTCAAGGGCATCTTCCTACCTCGAAAACATGCATGAGAAACCCAGAAGGTGGTACACCGTGTGATCGGGAAAGGTTTCTAACACGCACCTCATTTCTCATCTCCTTGTGCTCGGGTTCGCCATTCCAGCCGCTTTACTAGCAATCTCCCTCCTTGGAGAATCAGCACCTGTAACCTCCCGTTCCGTACAGCTTGCAATTTGTCCTGAGGATGAACGGGAAGAGGGGGAGCCAATGAGAGACTAGCTCTAGGTGTTGGGACAGGCACAGGTCACTCTATTTTCCCATCAGGAAGAAGAATTAACCACAGGCTCAGCCTGCCGCCCGGAAGCAGAATAGGGCCTGAGGCCATCCTGCGCTTTTGCGGCCAGCTCCCAAAAAAGCGTGTTGAAAAATGGAGCTCAGGGGCACTGCAATTCACAAACCTGCAGAGTTATAAATGATAACTCTCGTCCACAAATATATTGAGGGAAGGCAACGAAGAGGATTTGAAAGCAAGGCAGAATTGCAGGAAACAGATTTCAGGAGGTAGATTCGAATCGCCTTTAAAGCACATGAAAAGCGGCAAAACGTCGACAATGATGCCCTTGGCCAAAAAGGGCGTATGCGTTTTTTCCTGAATATATTCAGGAAAAAACGCATACGCCCTTTTTGGCCAACCAAGCAACCTGGAAAGGCAAATCAGCGCTACAAAGAAGTCTCGCTTCCCATCGGTCAAAAGGGCCATGCGGAAAAAAGTGTCAAAACCAGAAATGCAGGACAGGCCATGGAGAAATGGGAGCCTTGCTACGCTGATGGGCGGGATGTAAATTGCCAACAGCCACTCTGGAGAAGTGTACGGTGTGTCCTGAAACATCGAAAAAACACAGCTTAGAGCGCATAGGGCACTTCCACTCATGGGCATATAAATTGGGAAAACTAAAAATCAGCAAGACACAGGCACCCCAAAGTTTAGGGCTGCTCTGTTGACAAGGATCTCCACTTCACGACACCTCAAATATCCCAGGAAAGAGAAAAATGGATAAAGAAGTGGTGGTCCTTATGTACAATGGAATATCACTCAGCCATGAAATCAATGTCATAAGGCTAGTAGCAGCATGATGAGTGGCTTTAGCTACGACGATTCTAAGTGAAATAAGTCACACAGAAAAAGACACTTAACATAAGCTATCACTTATAGAGGGAATGTAAAAACCGCTACACTTGAACTGAATTACAAAACAGAACACAGTCACACGTTTAGAAAACACACTATGGCTGCTTAACGGGAAAGGTGGGGTGGGGTGATGCATAAAACAAGGGTTTCAAATGAGCTCAGACACCGTTCCATAAACCCAATATGTAATAGAAAGACCTACTCCTTGCTCAGTGAACTGGACTCCACACCCCCTATTCACCGCACAAGAATATATCTGACTAGTAAGAATCTTAAAACCTATGTATTGATATCTCTCTGGAAGTGAGTCAAGTGGGTGTAAAGCGGCAGAAATACAGCCGTGAAAAGCAGCTAAACCCCATTATAAAAATAAATTACTTTTAAAAACCCGTGAAACAAAGACACTGAAAGAGAGAGAAATTCTTACAAAATTCGTTCAGGGGCTGTTATGCAACCTGGATTGACCATATCTAGACCCACAGCTGGATGAGACATAAGGGTGGACACTCTCGGGGCTGAGAGGTTTGGTGAGGTTGGGGGAGCAAACGCAGAGCCTTTAAAGTAATACTGCCTGTTACCCATCCCATGGGTCCCAAATCTCCAGGTTCAAGGGCATCTTCCTACCTCGAAAACATGCATGAGAAACCCAGAAGGTGGTACACCGTGTGATCGGGAAAGGTTTCCAAAACGCACCTCATTTCTCATCTCCTTGTGCTCGGGTTCGCCATTCCAGCCGCTTTACTAGCAATCTCCCTCCTTGGAGAATCAGCACCTTTAACCTCCCGTTCCGTACAGCTTGCAATTTGTCCTGAGGATGAACGGGAAGAGGGGGAGCCAATGAGAGACTAGCTCTAGGTGTTGGGACAGGCACAGGTCACTCTATTTTCCCATCAGGAAGAAGAATTAACCACAGGCTCAGCCTGCCGCCCGGAAGCAGAATAGGGCCTGAGGCCATCCTGCGCTTTTGCGGCCAGCTCCCAAAAAAGCGAGTTGAAAAATGGAGCTCAGGGGCACTGCAATTCAAAAACCTGCAGAGTTATAAATGATAACTCTCGTCCACAAATCTATTGAGGGAAGGCAACGAAGAGGATCTGAAAGCAAGGTAGAATTGCAGGAAACAGATTTCAGGAGGTCGATTCGAATCGCCTTTAAAGCACATGAAAAGCGGCAAAACGTCGACAATGATGCCCTTGGCCAAAAAGGGCGTATGCGTTTTTTCCTGAATATATTCAGGAAAAAACGCATACGCCCTTTTTGGCCAACCAAGCAACCTGGAAAGGCAAATCAGCGCTACAAAGAAGTCTCGCTTCCCATCGGTCAAAAGGGCCATGCGGAAAAAAGTGTCAAAACCAGAAATGCAGAACAGGCCATGGAGAAATGGGAGCCTTGCTACGCTGATGGGCGGGATGTAAATTGCCAACAGCCACTCTGGAGAAGTGTACGGTGTGTCCTGAAACATCGAAAAAACACAGCTTAGAGCGCATAGGGCACTTCCACTCATGGGCGTATAAATTGGGAAAACTAAAAATCAGCAAGACACAGGCACCCCAAAGTTTAGGGCTGCTCTGTTGACAAGAACCTCCACTTCACGACACCTCAAATATCCCAGGAAAGAGAAAAATGGATAAAGAAGTGGTGGTCCTTATGTACAATGGAATATCACTCAGCCATGAAATCAATGTCATAAGGCTAGTAGCAGCATGATGAGTGGCTTTAGCTACGACGATTCTAAGTGAAATAAGTCACACAGAAAAAGACACTTATCATGAGCTATCACTTATAGAGGGAATGTAAAAACCGCTACACTTGAACTGAATTACAAAACAGAACAGAGTCACAAGTTTACAAAACACACTATGGCTGCTTAACGGCAAAGGTGGGGTGGGGTGATGCATAAAACAAGGGTTTCAAATGAGCTCAGATACCGTTCCATAAACCCAATATGTAATAGAAAGACGTACTCCTTGCTCAGTGAACTGGACTCAACACCCCCTATTCACCGCACAAGAATATATCTAACTAGTAAGAATCTTAAAACCTATATATTGATATCTCTCTGGAAGTGAGTCAAGTGGGTGTAAAGCGGCATAAACACAGCCGTGAAAAGCGGCTAAACCCCATTATAAAAATAAATTCGTTTTAAAAACCCGTGAAACAAAGACAGTGAAAGAGAGAGAAATTCTTACAAAATTCGTTCAGGGGCTGTGATGCAACCTGGATTGACCATATCTAGACCCACAGCTGGATGAGACATAAGGGTGGACACTCTCGGGGCTGAGAGGTTTGGTGAGGTTGGGGGAGCAAACGCAGAGCCTTTAAAGTAATACTGCCTGTTACCCATCCCATGGGTCCCAAATCTCCAGGTTCAAGGGCATCTTCCTACCTCGAAAACATGCATGAGAAACCCAGAAGGTGGTACACCGTGTGATCGGGAAAGGTTTCTAACACGCACCTCATTTCTCATCTCCTTGTGCTCGGGTTCGCCATTCCAGCCGCTTTACTAGCAATCTCCCTCCTTGGAGAATCAGCACCTGTAACCTCCCGTTCCGTACAGCTTGCAATTTGTCCTGAGGATGAACGGGAAGAGGGGGAGCAAATGAGAGACTAGCTCTAGGTGTTGGGACAGGCACAGGTCACTCTATTTTCCCATCAGGAAGAAGAATTAACCACAGGCTCAGCCTGCCGCCCGGAAGCAGAATAGGGCCTGAGGCAATCCTGCGCTTTTGCGGCCAGCTCCCAAAAAAGCGAGTTGAAAAATGGAGCTCAGGGGCACTGCAATTCACAAACCTGCAGAGTTATAAATGATAACTCTCGTCCACAAATATATTGAGGGAAGGCAACGAAGAGGATTTGAAAGCAAGGCAGAATTGCAGGAAACAGATTTCAGGAGGTAGATTCGAATCGCCTTTAAAGCACATGAAAAGCGGCAAAACGTCGACAATGATGCCCTTGGCCAAAAAGGGCGTATGCGTTTTTTCCTGAATATATTCAGGAAAAAACGCATACGCCCTTTTTGGCCAACCAAGCAACCTGGAAAGGCAAATCAGCGCTACAAAGAAGTCTCGCTTCCCATCGGTCAAAAGGGCCATGCGGAAAAAAGTGTCAAAACCAGAAATGCAGAACAGGCCATGGAGAAATGGGAGCCTTGCTACGCTGATGGGCGGGATGTAAATTGCCAACAGCCACTCTGGAGAAGTGTACGGTGTGTCCTGAAACATCGAAAAAACACAGCTTAGAGCGCATAGGGCACTTCCACTCATGGGCATATAAATTGGGAAAACTAAAAATCAGCAAGACACAGGCACCCCAAAGTTTAGGGCTGCTCTGTTGACAAGGATCTCCACTTCACGACACCTCAAATATCCCAGGAAAGAGAAAAATGGATAAAGAAGTGGTGGTCCTTATGTACAATGGAATATCACTCAGCCATGAAATCAATGTCATAAGGCTAGTAGCAGCATGATGAGTGGCTTTAGCTACGACGATTCTAAGTGAAATAAGTCACACAGAAAAAGACACTTAACATAAGCTATCACTTATAGAGGGAATGTAAAAACCGCTACACTTGAACTGAATTACAAAACAGAACACAGTCACACGTTTAGAAAACACACTATGGCTGCTTAACGGGAAAGGTGGGGTGGGGTGATGCATAAAACAAGGGTTTCAAATGAGCTCAGACACCGTTCCATAAACCCAATATGTAATAGAAAGACCTACTCCTTGCTCAGTGAACTGGACTCCACACCCCCTATTCACCGCACAAGAATATATCTGACTAGTAAGAATCTTAAAACCTATGTATTGATATCTCTCTGGAAGTGAGTCAAGTGGGTGTCAAGCGGCAGAAATACAGCCGTGAAAAGCAGCTAAACCCCATTATACAAATAAATTACTTTTAAAAACCCGTGAAACAAAGACACTGAAAGAGAGAGAAATTCTTACAAAATTCGTTCAGGGGCTGTGATGCAACCTGGATTGACCATATCTAGACCCACAGCTGGATGAGACATAAGGGTGGACACTCTCGGGGCTGAGAGGTTTGGTGAGGTTGGGGGAGCAAACGCAGAGCCTTTAAAGTAATACTGCCTGTTACCCATCCCATGGGTCCCAAATCTCCAGGTTCAAGGGCATCTTCCTACCTCGAAAACATGCATGAGAAACCCAGAAGGTGGTACACCGTGTGATCGGGAAAGGTTTCTAACACGCACCTCATTTCTCATCTCCTTGTGCTCGGGTTCGCCATTCCAGCCGCTTTACTAGCAATCTCCCTCCTTGGAGAATCAGCACCTGTAACCTCCCGTTCCGTACAGCTTGCAATTTGTCCTGAGGATGAACGGGAAGAGGGGGAGCAAATGAGAGACTAGCTCTAGGTGTTGGGACAGGCACAGGTCACTCTATTTTCCCATCAGGAAGAAGAATTAACCACAGGCTCAGCCTGCCGCCCGGAACAAGAATAGGGCCTGAGGCCATCCTGCGCTTTTGCGGCCAGCTCCCAAAAAAGCGAGTTGAAAAATGGAGCTCAGGGGCACTGCAATTCACAAACCTGCAGAGTTATAAATGATAACTCTCGTCCACAAATATATTGAGGGAAGGCAACGAAGAGGATCTGAAAGCAAGGCAGAATTGCAGGAAACAGATTTCAGGAGGTAGATTCGAATCGCCTTTAAAGCACATGAAAAGCGGCAAAACGTCGACAATGATGCCCTTGGCCAAAAAGGGCGTATGCGTTTTTTCCTGAATATATTCAGGAAAAAACGCATACGCCCTTTTTGGCCAACCAAGCAACCTGGAAAGGCAAATCAGCGCTACAAAGAAGTCTCGCTTCCCATCGGTCAAAAGGGCCATGCGGAAAAAAGTGTCAAAACCAGAAATGCAGAACAGGCCATGGAGAAATGGGAGCCTTGCTACGCTGATGGGCGGGATGTAAATTGCCAACAGCCACTCTGGAGAAGTGTACAGTGTGTCCTGAAACATCGAAAAAACACAGCTTAGAGCGCATAGGGCACTTCCACTCATGGGCGTAGAAATTGGGAAAACTAATAATCAGCAAGACACAGGCACCCCAAAGTTTAGGGCTGCTCTGTTGACAAGAACCTCCACTTCACGACACCTCAAATATCCCAGGAAAGAGAAAAATGGATAAAGAAGTGGTGGTCCTTATGTACAATGGAATATCACTCAGCCATGAAATCAATGTCATAAGGCTAGTAGCAGCATGATGAGTGGCTTTAGCTACGACGATTCTAAGTGAAATAAGTCACACAGAAAAAGACACTTATCATAAGCTATCACTTATAGAGGGAATGTAAAAACCGCTACACTTGAACTGAATTACAAAACAGAACAGAGTCACACGTTTACGAAACACACTATGGCTGCTTAATGGGAAAGGTGGGGTGGGGTGATGCATAAAACAAGGGTTTCAAATGAGCTCAGATACCGTTCCATAAACCCAATATGTAATAGAAAGACCTACTCGTTGCTCAGTGAACTGGACTCCACACCCCCTATTCACCGCACAAGAATATATCTGACTAGTAAGAATCTTAAAACCTATGTATTGATATCTCTCTGGAAGTGAGTCAAGTGGGTGTCAAGCGGCAGAAACACAGCCGTGAAAAGCGGCTAAACCCCATTATAAAAATGAATTACTTTTAAAAACCCGTGAAACAAAGACAGTGAAAGAGAGAGAAATTCTTACAAAATTCGTTCAGGGGCTGTGATGCAACCTGGATTGACCATATCTAGACCCACAGCTGGATGAGACATAAGGGTGGACACTCTCGGGGCTGAGAGTTTTGGTGAGGTTGGGGGAGCAAACGCAGAGCCTTTACAGTAATACTGCCTGTTACCCATCCCATGGGTCCCAAATCTCCAGATTCAAGGGCATCTTCCTACCTCGAAAACATGCATGAGAAACCCAGAAGGTGGTACACCGTGTGATCGGGAAAGGTTTCTAAAACGCACCTCATTTCTCATCTCCTTGTGCTCGGGTTCGCCATTCCAGCCGCTTTACTAGCAATCTCCCTCCTTGGAGAATCAGCACCTGTAACCTCCCGTTCCGTACAGCTTGCAATTTGTCCTGAGGATGAACGGGAAGAGGGGGAGCCAATGAGAGACTAGCTCTAGGTGTTGGGACAGGCACAGGTCACTCTATTTTCCCATCAGGAAGAAGAATTAACCACAGGCTCAGCCTGCCGCCCGGAAGCAGAATAGGGCCTGAGGCCATCCTGCGCTTTTGCGGCCAGCTCCCAAAAAAGCGAGTTGAAAAATGGAGCTCAGGGGCACTGCAATTCACAAACCTGCAGAGTTATAAATGATAACTCTCGTCCACAAATATATTGAGGGAAGGCAACGAAGAGGATTTGAAAGCAAGGCAGAATTGCAGGAAACAGATTTCAGGAGGTAGATTCGAATCGCCTTTAAAGCACATGAAAAGCGGCAAAACGTCGACAATGATGCCCTTGGCCAAAAAGGGCGTATGCGTTTTTTCCTGAATATATTCAGGAAAAAACGCATACGCCCTTTTTGGCCAACCAAGCAACCTGGAAAGGCAAATCAGCGCTACAAAGAAGTCTCGCTTCCCATCGGTCAAAAGGGCCATGCGGAAAAAAGTGTCAAAACCAGAAATGCAGGACAGGCCATGGAGAAATGGGAGCCTTGCTACGCTGATGGGCGGGATGTAAATTGCCAACAGCCACTCTGGAGAAGTGTACGGTGTGTCCTGAAACATCGAAAAAACACAGCTTAGAGCGCATAGGGCACTTCCACTCATGGGCATATAAATTGGGAAAACTAAAAATCAGCAAGACACAGGCACCCCAAAGTTTAGGGCTGCTCTGTTGACAAGGATCTCCACTTCACGACACCTCAAATATCCCAGGAAAGAGAAAAATGGATAAAGAAGTGGTGGTCCTTATGTACAATGGAATATCACTCAGCCATGAAATCAATGTCATAAGGCTAGTAGCAGCATGATGAGTGGCTTTAGCTACGACGATTCTAAGTGAAATAAGTCACACAGAAAAAGACACTTAACATAAGCTATCACTTATAGAGGGAATGTAAAAACCGCTACACTTGAACTGAATTACAAAACAGAACACAGTCACACGTTTAGAAAACACACTATGGCTGCTTAACGGGAAAGGTGGGGTGGGGTGATGCATAAAACAAGGGTTTCAAATGAGCTCAGACACCGTTCCATAAACCCAATATGTAATAGAAAGACCTACTCCTTGCTCAGTGAACTGGACTCCACACCCCCTATTCACCGCACAAGAATATATCTGACTAGTAAGAATCTTAAAACCTATGTATTGATATCTCTCTGGAAGTGAGTCAAGTGGGTGTAAAGCGGCAGAAATACAGCCGTGAAAAGCAGCTAAACCCCATTATAAAAATAAATTACTTTTAAAAACCCGTGAAACAAAGACACTGAAAGAGAGAGAAATTCTTACAAAATTCGTTCAGGGGCTGTTATGCAACCTGGATTGACCATATCTAGACCCACAGCTGGATGAGACATAAGGGTGGACACTCTCGGGGCTGAGAGGTTTGGTGAGGTTGGGGGAGCAAACGCAGAGCCTTTAAAGTAATACTGCCTGTTACCCATCCCATGGGTCCCAAATCTCCAGGTTCAAGGGCATCTTCCTACCTCGAAAACATGCATGAGAAACCCAGAAGGTGGTACACCGTGTGATCGGGAAAGGTTTCCAAAACGCACCTCATTTCTCATCTCCTTGTGCTCGGGTTCGCCATTCCAGCCGCTTTACTAGCAATCTCCCTCCTTGGAGAATCAGCACCTTTAACCTCCCGTTCCGTACAGCTTGCAATTTGTCCTGAGGATGAACGGGAAGAGGGGGAGCCAATGAGAGACTAGCTCTAGGTGTTGGGACAGGCACAGGTCACTCTATTTTCCCATCAGGAAGAAGAATTAACCACAGGCTCAGCCTGCCGCCCGGAAGCAGAATAGGGCCTGAGGCCATCCTGCGCTTTTGCGGCCAGCTCCCAAAAAAGCGAGTTGAAAAATGGAGCTCAGGGGCACTGCAATTCAAAAACCTGCAGAGTTATAAATGATAACTCTCGTCCACAAATCTATTGAGGGAAGGCAACGAAGAGGATCTGAAATCAAGGTAGAATTGCAGGAAACAGATTTCAGGAGGTCGATTCGAATCGCCTTTAAAGCACATGAAAAGCGGCAAAACGTCGACAATGATGCCCTTGGCCAAAAAGGGCGTATGCGTTTTTTCCTGAATATATTCAGGAAAAAACGCATACGCCCTTTTTGGCCAACCAAGCAACCTGGAAAGGCAAATCAGCGCTACAAAGAAGTCTCGCTTCCCATCGGTCAAAAGGGCCATGCGGAAAAAAGTGTCAAAACCAGAAATGCAGAACAGGCCATGGAGAAATGGGAGCCTTGCTACGCTGATGGGCGGGATGTAAATTACCAACAGCCACTCTGGAGAAGTGTACGGTGTGTCCTGAAACATCGAAAAAACACAGCTTAGAGCGCATAGGGCACTTCCACTCATGGGCGTATAAATTGGGAAAACTAAAAATCAGCAAGACACAGGCACCCCAAAGTTTAGGGCTGCTCTGTTGACAAGAACCTCCACTTCACGACACCTCAAATATCCCAGGAAAGAGAAAAATGGATAAAGAAGTGGTGGTCCTTATGTACAATGGAATATCACTCAGCCATGAACTCAATGTCATAAGGCTAGTAGCAGCATGATGAGTGGCTTTAGCTACGACGATTCTAAGTGAAATAAGTCACACAGAAAAAGACACTTATCATGAGCTATCACTTATAGAGGGAATGTAAAAACCGCTACACTTGAACTGAATTACAAAACAGAACAGAGTCACAAGTTTACAAAACACACTATGGCTGCTTAACGGCAAAGGTGGGGTGGGGTGATGCATAAAACAAGGGTTTCAAATGAGCTCAGATACCGTTCCATAAACCCAATATGTAATAGAAAGACGTACTCCTTGCTCAGTGAACTGGACTCAACACCCCCTATTCACCGCACAAGAATATATCTAACTAGTAAGAATCTTAAAACCTATATATTGATATCTCTCTGGAAGTGAGTCAAGTGGGTGTAAAGCGGCATAAACACAGCCGTGAAAAGCGGCTAAACCCCATTATAAAAATAAATTCGTTTTAAAAACCCGTGAAACAAAGACAGTGAAAGAGAGAGAAATTCTTACAAAATTCGTTCAGGGGCTGTGATGCAACCTGGATTGACCATATCTAGACCCACAGCTGGATGAGACATAAGGGTGGACACTCTCGGGGCTGAGAGGTTTGGTGAGGTTGGGGGAGCAAACGCAGAGCCTTTAAAGTAATACTGCCTGTTACCCATCCCATGGGTCCCAAATCTCCAGGTTCAAGGGCATCTTCCTACCTCGAAAACATGCATGAGAAACCCAGAAGGTGGTACACCGTGTGATCGGGAAAGGTTTCTAACACGCACCTCATTTCTCATCTCCTTGTGCTCGGGTTCGCCATTCCAGCCGCTTTACTAGCAATCTCCCTCCTTGGAGAATCAGCACCTGTAACCTCCCGTTCCGTACAGCTTGCAATTTGTCCTGAGGATGAACGGGAAGAGGGGGAGCAAATGAGAGACTAGCTCTAGGTGTTGGGACAGTCACAGGTCACTCTATTTTCCCATCAGGAAGAAGAATTAACCACAGGCTCAGCCTGCCGCCCGGAAGCAGAATAGGGCCTGAGGCAATCCTGCGCTTTTGCGGCCAGCTCCCAAAAAAGCGAGTTGAAAAATGGAGCTCAGGGGCACTGCAATTCACAAACCTGCAGAGTTATAAATGATAACTCTCGTCCACAAATATATTGAGGGAAGGCAACGAAGAGGATTTGAAAGCAAGGCAGAATTGCAGGAAACAGATTTCAGGAGGTAGATTCGAATCGCCTTTAAAGCACATGAAAAGCGGCAAAACGTCGACAATGATGCCCTTGGCCAAAAAGGGCGTATGCGTTTTTTCCTGAATATATTCAGGAAAAAACGCATACGCCCTTTTTGGCCAACCAAGCAACCTGGAAAGGCAAATCAGCGCTACAAAGAAGTCTCGCTTCCCATCGGTCAAAAGGGCCATGCGGAAAAAAGTGTCAAAACCAGAAATGCAGAACAGGCCATGGAGAAATGGGAGCCTTGCTACGCTGATGGGCGGGATGTAAATTGCCAACAGCCACTCTGGAGAAGTGTACGGTGTGTCCTGAAACATCGAAAAAACACAGCTTAGAGCGCATAGGGCACTTCCACTCATGGGCATATAAATTGGGAAAACTAAAAATCAGCAAGACACAGGCACCCCAAAGTTTAGGGCTGCTCTGTTGACAAGAACCTCCACTTCATGACACCTTAAATATCCCAGGAAAGAGAAAAATGGATAAAGAAGTGGTGGTCCTTATGTACAATGGAATATCACTCAGCCATGAAATCAATGTCATAAGGCTAGTAGCAGCATGATGAGTGGCTTTAGCTATGACGATTCTAAGTGAAATAAGTCACACAGAAAAAGACACTTATCATAAGCTATCACTTATAGAGGGAATATAAAAACCGCTACACTTGGACTGAATTACAAAACAGAACAGAGTCACACGTTTACGAAACACACTATGGCTGCTTAACGGGAAAGGTGGGGTGGGGTGATGCATAAAACAAGGGTTTCAAATGAGCTCAGATACCGTTCCATAAACCCAATATGTAATAGAAAGACGTATTCCTTGCTCAGTGAACTGGACTCCACACCCCCTATTCACCGCAGAAGATTATATCTGACTAGTAAGAATCTTAAAACCTATATATTGATATCTCTCTGGAAGTGAGTCAAGTGGGTGTAAAGCGGCATAAACACAGCCGTGAAAAGCGGCTAAAGCCCATTATAAAAATAAATTCGTTTTAAAAACCCGTGAAACAAAGACAGTGAAAGAGAGAGAAATTCTTACAAAATTCGTTCAGGGGCTGTGATGCAACCTGGATTGACCATATCTAGACCCACAGCTGGATGAGACATAAGGGTGGACACTCTCGGGGCTGAGAGGTTTGGTGAGGTTGGGGGAGCAAACGCAGAGCCTTTAAAGTAATACTGCCTGTTACCCATCCCATGGGTCCCAAATCTCCAGGTTCAAGGGCATCTTCCTACCTCGAAAACATGCATGAGAAACCCAGAAGGTGGTACACCGTGTGATCGGGAAAGGTTTCTAACACGCACCTCATTTCTCATCTCCTTGTGCTCGGGTTCGCCATTCCAGCCGCTTTACTAGCAATCTCCCTCCTTGGAGAATCAGCACCTGTAACCTCCCGTTCCGTACAGCTTGCAATTTGTCCTGAGGATGAACGGGAAGAGGGGGAGCCAATGAGAGACTAGCTCTAGGTGTTGGGACAGGCACAGGTCACTCTATTTTCCCATCAGGAAGAAGAATTAACCACAGGCTCAGCCTGCCGCCCGGAAGCAGAATAGGGCCTGAGGCCATCCTGCGCTTTTGCGGCCAGCTCCCAAAAAAGCGTGTTGAAAAATGGAGCTCAGGGGCACTGCAATTCACAAACCTGCAGAGTTATAAATGATAACTCTCGTCCACAAATATATTGAGGGAAGGCAACGAAGAGGATTTGAAAGCAAGGCAGAATTGCAGGAAACAGATTTCAGGAGGTAGATTCGAATCGCCTTTAAAGCACATGAAAAGCGGCAAAACGTCGACAATGATGCCCTTGGCCAAAAAGGGCGTATGCGTTTTTTCCTGAATATATTCAGGAAAAAACGCATACGCCCTTTTTGGCCAACCAAGCAACCTGGAAAGGCAAATCAGCGCTACAAAGAAGTCTCGCTTCCCATCGGTCAAAAGGGCCATGCGGAAAAAAGTGTCAAAACCAGAAATGCAGGACAGGCCATGGAGAAATGGGAGCCTTGCTACGCTGATGGGCGGGATGTAAATTGCCAACAGCCACTCTGGAGAAGTGTACGGTGTGTCCTGAAACATCGAAAAAACACAGCTTAGAGCGCATAGGGCACTTCCACTCATGGGCATATAAATTGGGAAAACTAAAAATCAGCAAGACACAGGCACCCCAAAGTTTAGGGCTGCTCTGTTGACAAGGATCTCCACTTCACGACACCTCAAATATCCCAGGAAAGAGAAAAATGGATAAAGAAGTGGTGGTCCTTATGTACAATGGAATATCACTCAGCCATGAAATCAATGTCATAAGGCTAGTAGCAGCATGATGAGTGGCTTTAGCTACGACGATTCTAAGTGAAATAAGTCACACAGAAAAAGACACTTAACATAAGCTATCACTTATAGAGGGAATGTAAAAACCGCTACACTTGAACTGAATTACAAAACAGAACACAGTCACACGTTTAGAAAACACACTATGGCTGCTTAACGGGAAAGGTGGGGTGGGGTGATGCATAAAACAAGGGTTTCAAATGAGCTCAGACACCGTTCCATAAACCCAATATGTAATAGAAAGACCTACTCCTTGCTCAGTGAACTGGACTCCACACCCCCTATTCACCGCACAAGAATATATCTGACTAGTAAGAATCTTAAAACCTATGTATTGATATCTCTCTGGAAGTGAGTCAAGTGGGTGTAAAGCGGCAGAAATACAGCCGTGAAAAGCAGCTAAACCCCATTATAAAAATAAATTACTTTTAAAAACCCGTGAAACAAAGACACTGAAAGAGAGAGAAATTCTTACAAAATTCGTTCAGGGGCTGTTATGCAACCTGGATTGACCATATCTAGACCCACAGCTGGATGAGACATAAGGGTGGACACTCTCGGGGCTGAGAGGTTTGGTGAGGTTGGGGGAGCAAACGCAGAGCCTTTAAAGTAATACTGCCTGTTACCCATCCCATGGGTCCCAAATCTCCAGGTTCAAGGGCATCTTCCTACCTCGAAAACATGCATGAGAAACCCAGAAGGTGGTACACCGTGTGATCGGGAAAGGTTTCCAAAACGCACCTCATTTCTCATCTCCTTGTGCTCGGGTTCGCCATTCCAGCCGCTTTACTAGCAATCTCCCTCCTTGGAGAATCAGCACCTTTAACCTCCCGTTCCGTACAGCTTGCAATTTGTCCTGAGGATGAACGGGAAGAGGGGGAGCCAATGAGAGACTAGCTCTAGGTGTTGGGACAGGCACAGGTCACTCTATTTTCCCATCAGGAAGAAGAATTAACCACAGGCTCAGCCTGCCGCCCGGAAGCAGAATAGGGCCTGAGGCCATCCTGCGCTTTTGCGGCCAGCTCCCAAAAAAGCGAGTTGAAAAATGGAGCTCAGGGGCACTGCAATTCAAAAACCTGCAGAGTTATAAATGATAACTCTCGTCCACAAATCTATTGAGGGAAGGCAACGAAGAGGATCTGAAAGCAAGGTAGAATTGCAGGAAACAGATTTCAGGAGGTCGATTCGAATCGCCTTTAAAGCACATGAAAAGCGGCAAAACGTCGACAATGATGCCCTTGGCCAAAAAGGGCGTATGCGTTTTTTCCTGAATATATTCAGGAAAAAACGCATACGCCCTTTTTGGCCAACCAAGCAACCTGGAAAGGCAAATCAGCGCTACAAAGAAGTCTCGCTTCCCATCGGTCAAAAGGGCCATGCGGAAAAAAGTGTCAAAACCAGAAATGCAGAACAGGCCATGGAGAAATGGGAGCCTTGCTACGCTGATGGGCGGGATGTAAATTGCCAACAGCCACTCTGGAGAAGTGTACGGTGTGTCCTGAAACATCGAAAAAACACAGCTTAGAGCGCATAGGGCACTTCCACTCATGGGCGTATAAATTGGGAAAACTAAAAATCAGCAAGACACAGGCACCCCAAAGTTTAGGGCTGCTCTGTTGACAAGAACCTCCACTTCACGACACCTCAAATATCCCAGGAAAGAGAAAAATGGATAAAGAAGTGGTGGTCCTTATGTACAATGGAATATCACTCAGCCATGAAATCAATGTCATAAGGCTAGTAGCAGCATGATGAGTGGCTTTAGCTACGACGATTCTAAGTGAAATAAGTCACACAGAAAAAGACACTTATCATGAGCTATCACTTATAGAGGGAATGTAAAAACCGCTACACTTGAACTGAATTACAAAACAGAACAGAGTCACAAGTTTACAAAACACACTATGGCTGCTTAACGGCAAAGGTGGGGTGGGGTGATGCATAAAACAAGGGTTTCAAATGAGCTCAGATACCGTTCCATAAACCCAATATGTAATAGAAAGACGTACTCCTTGCTCAGTGAACTGGACTCAACACCCCCTATTCACCGCACAAGAATATATCTAACTAGTAAGAATCTTAAAACCTATATATTGATATCTCTCTGGAAGTGAGTCAAGTGGGTGTAAAGCGGCATAAACACAGCCGTGAAAAGCGGCTAAACCCCATTATAAAAATAAATTCGTTTTAAAAACCCGTGAAACAAAGACAGTGAAAGAGAGAGAAATTCTTACAAAATTCGTTCAGGGGCTGTGATGCAACCTGGATTGACCATATCTAGACCCACAGCTGGATGAGACATAAGGGTGGACACTCTCGGGGCTGAGAGGTTTGGTGAGGTTGGGGGAGCAAACGCAGAGCCTTTAAAGTAATACTGCCTGTTACCCATCCCATGGGTCCCAAATCTCCAGGTTCAAGGGCATCTTCCTACCTCGAAAACATGCATGAGAAACCCAGAAGGTGGTACACCGTGTGATCGGGAAAGGTTTCTAACACGCACCTCATTTCTCATCTCCTTGTGCTCGGGTTCGCCATTCCAGCCGCTTTACTAGCAATCTCCCTCCTTGGAGAATCAGCACCTGTAACCTCCCGTTCCGTACAGCTTGCAATTTGTCCTGAGGATGAACGGGAAGAGGGGGAGCAAATGAGAGACTAGCTCTAGGTGTTGGGACAGGCACAGGTCACTCTATTTTCCCATCAGGAAGAAGAATTAACCACAGGCTCAGCCTGCCGCCCGGAAGCAGAATAGGGCCTGAGGCAATCCTGCGCTTTTGCGGCCAGCTCCCAAAAAAGCGAGTTGAAAAATGGAGCTCAGGGGCACTGCAATTCACAAACCTGCAGAGTTATAAATGATAACTCTCGTCCACAAATATATTGAGGGAAGGCAACGAAGAGGATTTGAAAGCAAGGCAGAATTGCAGGAAACAGATTTCAGGAGGTAGATTCGAATCGCCTTTAAAGCACATGAAAAGCGGCAAAACGTCGACAATGATGCCCTTGGCCAAAAAGGGCGTATGCGTTTTTTCCTGAATATATTCAGGAAAAAACGCATACGCCCTTTTTGGCCAACCAAGCAACCTGGAAAGGCAAATCAGCGCTACAAAGAAGTCTCGCTTCCCATCGGTCAAAAGGGCCATGCGGAAAAAAGTGTCAAAACCAGAAATGCAGAACAGGCCATGGAGAAATGGGAGCCTTGCTACGCTGATGGGCGGGATGTAAATTGCCAACAGCCACTCTGGAGAAGTGTACGGTGTGTCCTGAAACATCGAAAAAACACAGCTTAGAGCGCATAGGGCACTTCCACTCATGGGCATATAAATTGGGAAAACTAAAAATCAGCAAGACACAGGCACCCCAAAGTTTAGGGCTGCTCTGTTGACAAGAACCTCCACTTCATGACACCTTAAATATCCCAGGAAAGAGAAAAATGGATAAAGAAGTGGTGGTCCTTATGTACAATGGAATATCACTCAGCCATGAAATCAATGTCATAAGGCTAGTAGCAGCATGATGAGTGGCTTTAGCTATGACGATTCTAAGTGAAATAAGTCACACAGAAAAAGACACTTATCATAAGCTATCACTTATAGAGGGAATATAAAAACCGCTACACTTGGACTGAATTACAAAACAGAACAGAGTCACACGTTTACGAAACACACTATGGCTGCTTAACGGGAAAGGTGGGGTGGGGTGATGCATAAAACAAGGGTTTCAAATGAGCTCAGATACCGTTCCATAAACCCAATATGTAATAGAAAGACGTATTCCTTGCTCAGTGAACTGGACTCCACACCCCCTATTCACCGCAGAAGATTATATCTGACTAGTAAGAATCTTAAAACCTATATATTGATATCTCTCTGGAAGTGAGTCAAGTGGGTGTAAAGCGGCATAAACACAGCCGTGAAAAGCGGCTAAAGCCCATTATAAAAATAAATTCGTTTTAAAAACCCGTGAAACAAAGACAGTGAAAGAGAGAGAAATTCTTACAAAATTCGTTCAGGGGCTGTGATGCAACCTGGATTGACCATATCTAGACCCACAGCTGGATGAGACATAAGGGTGGACACTCTCGGGGCTGAGAGGTTTGGTGAGGTTGGGGGAGCAAACGCAGAGCCTTTAAAGTAATACTGCCTGTTACCCATCCCATGGGTCCCAAATCTCCAGGTTCAAGGGCATCTTCCTACCTCGAAAACATGCATGAGAAACCCAGAAGGTGGTACACCGTGTGATCGGGAAAGGTTTCTAACACGCACCTCATTTCTCATCTCCTTGTGCTCGGGTTCGCCATTCCAGCCGCTTTACTAGCAATCTCCCTCCTTGGAGAATCAGCACCTGTAACCTCCCGTTCCGTACAGCTTGCAATTTGTCCTGAGGATGAACGGGAAGAGGGGGAGCCAATGAGAGACTAGCTCTAGGTGTTGGGACAGGCACAGGTCACTCTATTTTCCCATCAGGAAGAAGAATTAACCACAGGCTCAGCCTGCCGCCCGGAAGCAGAATAGGGCCTGAGGCCATCCTGCGCTTTTGCGGCCAGCTCCCAAAAAAGCGTGTTGAAAAATGGAGCTCAGGGGCACTGCAATTCACAAACCTGCAGAGTTATAAATGATAACTCTCGTCCACAAATATATTGAGGGAAGGCAACGAAGAGGATTTGAAAGCAAGGCAGAATTGCAGGAAACAGATTTCAGGAGGTAGATTCGAATCGCCTTTAAAGCACATGAAAAGCGGCAAAACGTCAACAATAATGCCCTTGGCCAAAAAGGGCGTATGCGTTTTTTCCTGAATATATTCAGGAAAAAACGCATACGCCCTTTTTGGCCAACCAAGCAACCTGGAAAGGCAAATCAGCGCTACAAAGAAGTCTCGCTTCCCATCGGTCAAAAGGGCCATGCGGAAAAAAGTGTCAAAACCAGAAATGCAGGACAGGCCATGGAGAAATGGGAGCCTTGCTACGCTGATGGGCGGGATGTAAATTGCCAACAGCCACTCTGGAGAAGTGTACGGTGTGTCCTGAAACATCGAAAAAACACAGCTTAGAGCGCATAGGGCACTTCCACTCATGGGCATATAAATTGGGAAAACTAAAAATCAGCAAGACACAGGCACCCCAAAGTTTAGGGCTGCTCTGTTGACAAGGATCTCCACTTCACGACACCTCAAATATCCCAGGAAAGAGAAAAATGGATAAAGAAGTGGTGGTCCTTATGTACAATGGAATATCACTCAGCCATGAAATCAATGTCATAAGGCTAGTAGCAGCATGATGAGTGGCTTTAGCTACGACGATTCTAAGTGAAATAAGTCACACAGAAAAAGACACTTAACATAAGCTATCACTTATAGAGGGAATGTAAAAACCGCTACACTTGAACTGAATTACAAAACAGAACACAGTCACACGTTTAGAAAACACACTATGGCTGCTTAACGGGAAAGGTGGGGTGGGGTGATGCATAAAACAAGGGTTTCAAATGAGCTCAGACACCGTTCCATAAACCCAATATGTAATAGAAAGACCTACTCCTTGCTCAGTGAACTGGACTCCACACCCCCTATTCACCGCACAAGAATATATCTGACTAGTAAGAATCTTAAAACCTATGTATTGATATCTCTCTGGAAGTGAGTCAAGTGGGTGTAAAGCGGCAGAAATACAGCCGTGAAAAGCAGCTAAACCCCATTATAAAAATAAATTACTTTTAAAAACCCGTGAAACAAAGACACTGAAAGAGAGAGAAATTCTTACAAAATTCGTTCAGGGGCTGTTATGCAACCTGGATTGACCATATCTAGACCCACAGCTGGATGAGACATAAGGGTGGACACTCTCGGGGCTGAGAGGTTTGGTGAGGTTGGGGGAGCAAACGCAGAGCCTTTAAAGTAATACTGCCTGTTACCCATCCCATGGGTCCCAAATCTCCAGGTTCAAGGGCATCTTCCTACCTCGAAAACATGCATGAGAAACCCAGAAGGTGGTACACCGTGTGATCGGGAAAGGTTTCCAAAACGCACCTCATTTCTCATCTCCTTGTGCTCGGGTTCGCCATTCCAGCCGCTTTACTAGCAATCTCCCTCCTTGGAGAATCAGCACCTTTAACCTCCCGTTCCGTACAGCTTGCAATTTGTCCTGAGGATGAACGGGAAGAGGGGGAGCCAATGAGAGACTAGCTCTAGGTGTTGGGACAGGCACAGGTCACTCTATTTTCCCATCAGGAAGAAGAATTAACCACAGGCTCAGCCTGCCGCCCGAAGGCAGAATAGGGCCTGAGGCCATCCTGCGCTTTTGCGGCCAGCTCCCAAAAAAGCGAGTTGAAAAATGGAGCTCAGGGGCACTGCAATTCAAAAACCTGCAGAGTTATAAATGATAACTCTCGTCCACAAATCTATTGAGGGAAGGCAACGAAGAGGATCTGAAAGCAAGGTAGAATTGCAGGAAACAGATTTCAGGAGGTCGATTCGAATCGCCTTTAAAGCACATGAAAAGCGGCAAAACGTCGACAATGATGCCCTTGGCCAAAAAGGGCGTATGCGTTTTTTCCTGAATATATTCAGGAAAAAACGCATACGCCCTTTTTGGCCAACCAAGCAACCTGGAAAGGCAAATCAGCGCTACAAAGAAGTCTCGCTTCCCATCGGTCAAAAGGGCCATGCGGAAAAAAGTGTCAAAACCAGAAATGCAGAACAGGCCATGGAGAAATGGGAGCCTTGCTACGCTGATGGGCGGGATGTAAATTGCCAACAGCCACTCTGGAGAAGTGTACGGTGTGTCCTGAAACATCGAAAAAACACAGCTTAGAGCGCATAGGGCACTTCCACTCATGGGCGTATAAATTGGGAAAACTAAAAATCAGCAAGACACAGGCACCCCAAAGTTTAGGGCTGCTCTGTTGACAAGAACCTCCACTTCACGACACCTCAAATATCCCAGGAAAGAGAAAAATGGATAAAGAAGTGGTGGTCCTTATGTACAATGGAATATCACTCAGCCATGAAATCAATGTCATAAGGCTAGTAGCAGCATGATGAGTGGCTTTAGCTACGACGATTCTAAGTGAAATAAGTCACACAGAAAAAGACACTTATCATGAGCTATCACTTATAGAGGGAATGTAAAAACCGCTACACTTGAACTGAATTACAAAACAGAACAGAGTCACAAGTTTACAAAACACACTATGGCTGCTTAACGGCAAAGGTGGGGTGGGGTGATGCATAAAACAAGGGTTTCAAATGAGCTCAGATACCGTTCCATAAACCCAATATGTAATAGAAAGACGTACTCCTTGCTCAGTGAACTGGGCTCAACACCCCCTATTCACCGCACAAGAATATATCTGACTAGTAAGAATCTTAAAACCTATATATTGATATCTCTCTGGAAGTGAGTCAAGTGCTTGTAAAGCGGCATAAACACAGCCGTGAAAAGCGGCTAAACCCCATTATAAAAATAAATTCGTTTTAAAAACCCGTGAAACAAAGACAGTGAAAGAGAGAGAAATTCTTACAAAATTCGTTCAGGGGCTGTGATGCAACCTGGATTGACCATATCTAGACCCACAGCTGGATGAGACATAAGGGTGGACACTCTCGGGGCTGAGAGGTTTGGTGAGGTTGGGGGAGCAAACGCAGAGCCTTTAAAGTAATACTGCCTGTTACCCATCCCATGGGTCCCAAATCTCCAGGTTCAAGGGCATCTTCCTACCTCGAAAACATGCATGAGAAACCCAGAAGGTGGTACACCGTGTGATCGGGAAAGGTTTCTAACACGCACCTCATTTCTCATCTCCTTGTGCTCGGGTTCGCCATTCCAGCCGCTTTACTAGCAATCTCCCTCCTTGGAGAATCAGCACCTGTAACCTCCCGTTCCGTACAGCTTGCAATTTGTCCTGAGGATGAACGGAAAGAGGGGGAGCCAATGAGAGACTAGCTCTAGGTGTTGGGACAGGCACAGGTCACTCTATTTTCCCATCAGGAAGAAGAATTAACCACAGGCTCAGCCTGCCGCCCGGAAGCAGAATAGGGCCTGAGGCCATCCTGCGCTTTTGCGGCCAGCTCCCAAAAAAGCGTGTTGAAAAATGGAGCTCAGGGGCACTGCAATTCACAAACCTGCAGAGTTATAAATGATAACTCTCGTCCACAAATATATTGAGGGAAGGCAACGAAGAGGATTTGAAAGCAAGGCAGAATTGCAGGAAACAGATTTCAGGAGGTCGATTCGAATCGCCTTTAAAGCACATGAAAAGCGGCAAAACGTCGACAATGATGCCCTTGGCCAAAAAGGGCGTATGCGTTTTTTCCTGAATATATTCAGGAAAAAACGCATACGCCCTTTTTGGCCAACCAAGCAACCTGGAAAGGCAAATCAGCGCTACAAAGAAGTCTCGCTTCCCATCGGTCAAAAGGGCCATGCGGAAAAAAGTGTCAAAACCAGAAATGCAGGACAGGCCATGGAGAAATGGGAGCCTTGCTACGCTGATGGGCGGGATGTAAATTGCCAACAGCCACTCTGGAGAAGTGTACGGTGTGTCCTGAAACATCGAAAAAACACAGCTTAGAGTGCATAGGGCACTTCCACTCATGGGCGTATAAATTGAGAAAAGTAAAAATCAGCAAGACACAGGCACCCCAAAGTTTAGGGCTGCTCTGTTGACAAGAATCTCCACTTCACGACACCTCAAATATCCCAGGAAAGAGAAAAATGGATAAAGAAGTGGTGGTCCTTATGTACAATGGAATATCACTCAGCCATGAAATCAATGTCATAAGGCTAGTAGCAGCATGATGAGTGGCTTTAGCTACGACGATTCTAAGTGAAATAAGTCACACAGAAAAAGACACTTATCATAAGCTATCACTTATAGAGGGAATGTAAAAACCGCTACACTTGAACTGAATTACAAAACAGAACAGAGTCACACGTTTAGAAAACACACTATGGCTGCTTAACGGGAAAGGTGGGGTGGGGTGATGCATAAAACAAGGGTTTCAAATGAGCTCAGATACCGTTCCATAAACCCAATATGTAATAGAAAGACCTACTCCTTGCTCAGTGAACTGGACTCCACACCCCCTATTCACCGCACAAGAATATATCTGACTAGTAAGAATCTTAAAACCTATGTATTGATATCTCTCTGGAAGTGAGTCAAGTGGGTGTCAAGCGGCAGAAATACAGCTGTGAAAAGCAGCTAAACCCCATTATAAAAATAAATTACTTTTAAAAACCCGTGAAACAAAGACACTGAAAGAGAGAGAAATTCTTACAAAATTCGTTCAGGGGCTGTGATGCAACCTGGATTGACCATATCTAGACCCACAGCTGGATGAGACATAAGGGTGGACACTCTCGGGGCTGAGAGGTTTGGTGAGGTTGGGGGAGCAAACGCAGAGCCTTTAAAGTAATACTGCCTGTTACCCATCCCATGGGTCCCAAATCTCCAGGTTCAAGGGCATCTTCCTACCTCGAAAACATGCATGAGAAACCCAGAAGGTGGTACACCGTGTGATCGGAAAAGGTTTCTAACACGCACCTCATTTCTCATCTCCTTGTGCTCGGGTTCGCCATTCCAGCCGCTTTACTAGCAATCTCCCTCCTTGGAGAATCAGCACCTGTAACCTCCCGTTCCGTACAGCTTGCAATTTGTCCTGAGGATGAACGGGAAGAGGGGGAGCCAATGAGAGACTAGCTCTAGGTGTTGGGACAGGCACAGGTCACTCTATTTTCCCATCAGGAAGAAGAATTAACCACAGGCTCAGCCTGCCGCCCGGAACCAGAATAGGGCCTGAGGCAATCCTGCGCTTTTGCGGCCAGCTCCCAAAAAAGCGAGTTGAAAAATGGAGCTCAGGGGCACTGCAATTCACAAACCTGCAGAGTTATAAATGATAACTCTCGTCCACAAATATATTGAGGGAAGGCAACGAAGAGGATCTGAAAGCAAGGCAGAATTGCAGGAAACAGATTTCAGGAGGTAGATTCGAATCGCCTTTAAAGCACATGAAAAGCGGCAAAACGTCGACAATGATGCCCTTGGCCAAAAAGGGCGTATGCGTTTTTTCCTGAATATATTCAGGAAAAAACGCATACGCCCTTTTTGGCCAACCAAGCAACCTGGAAAGGCAAATCAGCGCTACAAAGAAGTCTCGCTTCCCATCGGTCAAAAGGGCCATGCGGAAAAAAGTGTCAAAACCAGAAATGCAGGACAGGCCATGGAGAAATGGGAGCCTTGCTACGCTGATGGGCGGGATGTAAATTGCCAACAGCCACTCTGGAGAAGTGTACGGTGTGTCCTGAAACATCGAAAAAACACAGCTTAGAGTGCATAGGGCACTTCCACTCATGGGCGTATAAATTGAGAAAAGTAAAAATCAGCAAGACACAGGCACCCCAAAGTTTAGGGCTGCTCTGTTGACAAGAATCTCCACTTCACGACACCTCAAATATCCCAGGAAAGAGAAAAACGGATAAAGAAGTGGTGGTCCTTATGTACAATGGAATATCACTCAGCCATGAAATCAATGTCATAAGGCTAGTAGCAGCATGATGAGTGGCTTTAGCTACGACGATTCTAAGTGAAATAAGTCACACAGAAAAAGACACTTATCATAAGCTATCACTTATAGAGGGAATGTAAAAACCGCTACACTTGAACTGAATTACAAAACAGAACAGAGTCACACGTTTAGAAAACACACTATGGCTGCTTAACGGGAAAGGTGGGGTGGGGTGATGCATAAAACAAGGGTTTCAAATGAGCTCAGATACCGTTCCATAAACCCAATATGTAATAGAAAGACCTACTCGTTGCTCAGTGAACTGGACTCCACACCCCCTATTCACCGCACAAGAATATATCTGACTAGTAAGAATCTTAAAACCTATGTATTGATATCTCTCTGGAAGTGAGTCAAGTGGGTGTCAAGCGGCAGAAATACAGCCGTGAAAAGCAGCTAAACCCCATTATAAAAATAAATTACTTTTAAAAACCCGTGAAACAAAGACACTGAAAGAGAGAGAAATTCTTACAAAATTCGTTCAGGGGCTGTGATGCAACCTGGATTGACCATATCTAGACCCACAGCTGGATGAGACATAAGGGTGGACACTCTCGGGGCTGAGAGGTTTGGTGAGGTTGGGGGAGCAAACGCAGAGCCTTTAAAGTAATACTGCCTGTTACCCATCCCATGGGTCCCAAATCTCCAGGTTCAAGGGCATCTTCCTACCTCGAAAACATGCATGAGAAACCCAGAAGGTGGTACACCGTGTGATCGGAAAAGGTTTCTAACACGCACCTCATTTCTCATCTCCTTGTGCTCGGGTTCGCCATTCCAGCCGCTTTACTAGCAATCTCCCTCCTTGGAGAATCAGCACCTGTAACCTCCCGTTCCGTACAGCTTGCAATTTGTCCTGAGGATGAACGGGAAGAGGGGGAGCCAATGAGAGACTAGCTCTAGGTGTTGGGACAGGCACAGGTCACTCTATTTTCCCATCAGGAAGAAGAATTAACCACAGGCTCAGCCTGCCGCCCGGAACCAGAATAGGGCCTGAGGCAATCCTGCGCTTTTGCGGCCAGCTCCCAAAAAAGCGAGTTGAAAAATGGAGCTCAGGGGCACTGCAATTCACAAACCTGCAGACTTATAAATGATAACTCTCGTCCACAAATATATTGAGGGAAGGCAACGAAGAGGATCTGAAAGCAAGGCAGAATTGCAGGAAACAGATTTCAGGAGGTAGATTCGAATCGCCTTTAAAGCACATGAAAAGCGGCAAAACGTCGACAATGATGCCCTTGGCCAAAAAGGGCGTATGCGTTTTTTCCTGAATATATTCAGGAAAAAACGCATACGCCCTTTTTGGCCAACCAAGCAACCTGGAAAGGCAAATCAGCGCTACAAAGAAGTCTCGCTTCCCATCGGTCAAAAGGGCCATGCGGAAAAAAGTGTCAAAACCAGAAATGCAGGACAGGCCATGGAGAAATGGGAGCCTTGCTACGCTGATGGGCGGGATGTAAATTGCCAACAGCCACTCTGGAGAAGTGTACGGTGTGTCCTGAAACATCGAAAAAACACAGCTTAGAGCGCATAGGGCACTTCCACTCATGGGCATATAAATTGGGAAAACTAAAAATCAGCAAGACACAGGCACCCCAAAGTTTAGGGCTGCTCTGTTGACAAGAATCTCCACTTCACGACACCTCAAATATCCCAGGAAAGAGAAAAACGGATAAAGAAGTGGTGGTCCTTATGTACAATGGAATATCACTCAGCCATGAAATCAATGTCATAAGGCTAGTAGCAGCATGATGAGTGGCTTTAGCTACGACGATTCTAAGTGAAATAAGTCACACAGAAAAAGACACTTATCATAAGCTATCACTTATAGAGGGAATGTAAAAACCGCTACACTTGAACTGAATTACAAAACAGAACAGAGTCACACGTTTAGAAAACACACTATGGCTGCTTAACGGGAAAGGTGGGGTGGGGTGATGCATAAAACAAGGGTTTCAAATGAGCTCAGATACCGTTCCATAAACCCAATATGTAATAGAAAGACCTACTCGTTGCTCAGTGAACTGGACTCCACACCCCCTATTCACCGCACAAGAATATATCTGACTAGTAAGAATCTTAAAACCTATGTATTGATATCTCTCTGGAAGTGAGTCAAGTGGGTGTCAAGCGGCAGAAATACAGCCGTGAAAAGCAGCTAAACCCCATTATAAAAATAAATTACTTTTAAAAACCCGTGAAACAAAGACACTGAAAGAGAGAGAAATTCTTACAAAATTCGTTCAGGGGCTGTGATGCAACCTGGATTGACCATATCTAGACCCACAGCTGGATGAGACATAAGGGTGGACACTCTCGGGGCTGAGAGGTTTGGTGAGGTTGGGGGAGCAAACGCAGAGCCTTTAAAGTAATACTGCCTGTTACCCATCCCATGGGTCCCAAATCTCCAGGTTCAAGGGCATCTTCCTACCTCGAAAACATGCATGAGAAACCCAGAAGGTGGTACACCGTGTGATCGGAAAAGGTTTCTAACACGCACCTCATTTCTCATCTCCTTGTGCTCGGGTTCGCCATTCCAGCCGCTTTACTAGCAATCTCCCTCCTTGGAGAATCAGCACCTGTAACCTCCCGTTCCGTACAGCTTGCAATTTGTCCTGAGGATGAACGGGAAGAGGGGGAGCCAATGAGAGACTAGCTCTAGGTGTTGGGACAGGCACAGGTCACTCTATTTTCCCATCAGGAAGAAGAATTAACCACAGGCTCAGCCTGCCGCCCGGAACCAGAATAGGGCCTGAGGCAATCCTGCGCTTTTGCGGCCAGCTCCCAAAAAAGCGAGTTGAAAAATGGAGCTCAGGGGCACTGCAATTCACAAACCTGCAGACTTATAAATGATAACTCTCGTCCACAAATATATTGAGGGAAGGCAACGAAGAGGATCTGAAAGCAAGGTAGAATTGCAGGAAACAGATTTCAGGAGGTCGATTCGAATCGCCTTTAAAGCACATGAAAAGCGGCAAAACGTCGACAATGATGCCCTTGGCCAAAAAGGGCGTATGCGTTTTTTCCTGAATATATTCAGGAAAAAACGCATACGCCCTTTTTGGCCAACCAAGCAACCTGGAAAGGCAAATCAGCGCTACAAAGAAGTCTCGCTTCCCATCGGTCAAAAGGGCCATGCGGAAAAAAGTGTCAAAACCAGAAATGCAGAACAGGCCATGGAGAAATGGGAGCCTTGCTACGCTGATGGGCGGGATGTAAATTGCCAACAGCCACTCTGGAGAAGTGTACGGTGTGTCCTGAAACATCGAAAAAACACAGCTTAGAGCGCATAGGGCACTTCCACTCATGGGCGTATAAATTGGGAAAACTAAAAATCAGCAAGACACAGGCACCCCAAAGTTTAGGGCTGCTCTGTTGACAAGAACCTCCACTTCACGACACCTCAAATATCCCAGGAAAGAGAAAAATGGATAAAGAAGTGGTGGTCCTTATGTACAATGGAATATCACTCAGCCATGAAATCAATGTCATAAGGCTAGTAGCAGCATGATGAGTGGCTTTAGCTACGACGATTCTAAGTGAAATAAGTCACACAGAAAAAGACACTTATCATGAGCTATCACTTATAGAGGGAATGTAAAAACCGCTACACTTGAACTGAATTACAAAACAGAACAGAGTCACAAGTTTACAAAACACACTATGGCTGCTTAACGGCAAAGGTGGGGTGGGGTGATGCATAAAACAAGGGTTTCAAATGAGCTCAGATACCGTTCCATAAACCCAATATGTAATAGAAAGACGTACTCCTTGCTCAGTGAACTGGACTCAACACCCCCTATTCACCGCACAAGAATATATCTAACTAGTAAGAATCTTAAAACCTATATATTGATATCTCTCTGGAAGTGAGTCAAGTGGGTGTAAAGCGGCATAAACACAGCCGTGAAAAGCGGCTAAACCCCATTATAAAAATAAATTCGTTTTAAAAACCCGTGAAACAAAGACAGTGAAAGAGAGAGAAATTCTTACAAAATTCGTTCAGGGGCTGTGATGCAACCTGGATTGACCATATCTAGACCCACAGCTGGATGAGACATAAGGGTGGACACTCTCGGGGCTGAGAGGTTTGGTGAGGTTGGGGGAGCAAACGCAGAGCCTTTAAAGTAATACTGCCTGTTACCCATCCCATGGGTCCCAAATCTCCAGGTTCAAGGGCATCTTCCTACCTCGAAAACATGCATGAGAAACCCAGAAGGTGGTACACCGTGTGATCGGGAAAGGTTTCTAACACGCACCTCATTTCTCATCTCCTTGTGCTCGGGTTCGCCATTCCAGCCGCTTTACTAGCAATCTCCCTCCTTGGAGAATCAGCACCTGTAACCTCCCGTTCCGTACAGCTTGCAATTTGTCCTGAGGATGAACGGGAAGAGGGGGAGCAAATGAGAGACTAGCTCTAGGTGTTGGGACAGGCACAGGTCACTCTATTTTCCCATCAGGAAGAAGAATTAACCACAGGCTCAGCCTGCCGCCCGGAAGCAGAATAGGGCCTGAGGCAATCCTGCGCTTTTGCGGCCAGCTCCCAAAAAAGCGAGTTGAAAAATGGAGCTCAGGGGCACTGCAATTCACAAACCTGCAGAGTTATAAATGATAACTCTCGTCCACAAATATATTGAGGGAAGGCAACGAAGAGGATTTGAAAGCAAGGCAGAATTGCAGGAAACAGATTTCAGGAGGTAGATTCGAATCGCCTTTAAAGCACATGAAAAGCGGCAAAACGTCGACAATGATGCCCTTGGCCAAAAAGGGCGTATGCGTTTTTTCCTGAATATATTCAGGAAAAAACGCATACGCCCTTTTTGGCCAACCAAGCAACCTGGAAAGGCAAATCAGCGCTACAAAGAAGTCTCGCTTCCCATCGGTCAAAAGGGCCATGCGGAAAAAAGTGTCAAAACCAGAAATGCAGAACAGGCCATGGAGAAATGGGAGCCTTGCTACGCTGATGGGCGGGATGTAAATTGCCAACAGCCACTCTGGAGAAGTGTACGGTGTGTCCTGAAACATCGAAAAAACACAGCTTAGAGCGCATAGGGCACTTCCACTCATGGGCATATAAATTGGGAAAACTAAAAATCAGCAAGACACAGGCACCCCAAAGTTTAGGGCTGCTCTGTTGACAAGAACCTCCACTTCATGACACCTTAAATATCCCAGGAAAGAGAAAAATGGATAAAGAAGTGGTGGTCCTTATGTACAATGGAATATCACTCAGCCATGAAATCAATGTCATAAGGCTAGTAGCAGCATGATGAGTGGCTTTAGCTATGACGATTCTAAGTGAAATAAGTCACACAGAAAAAGACACTTATCATAAGCTATCACTTATAGAGGGAATATAAAAACCGCTACACTTGGACTGAATTACAAAACAGAACAGAGTCACACGTTTACGAAACACACTATGGCTGCTTAACGGGAAAGGTGGGGTGGGGTGATGCATAAAACAAGGGTTTCAAATGAGCTCAGATACCGTTCCATAAACCCAATATGTAATAGAAAGACGTATTCCTTGCTCAGTGAACTGGACTCCACACCCCCTATTCACCGCAGAAGATTATATCTGACTAGTAAGAATCTTAAAACCTATATATTGATATCTCTCTGGAAGTGAGTCAAGTGGGTGTAAAGCGGCATAAACACAGCCGTGAAAAGCGGCTAAAGCCCATTATAAAAATAAATTCGTTTTAAAAACCCGTGAAACAAAGACAGTGAAAGAGAGAGAAATTCTTACAAAATTCGTTCAGGGGCTGTGATGCAACCTGGATTGACCATATCTAGACCCACAGCTGGATGAGACATAAGGGTGGACACTCTCGGGGCTGAGAGGTTTGGTGAGGTTGGGGGAGCAAACGCAGAGCCTTTAAAGTAATACTGCCTGTTACCCATCCCATGGGTCCCAAATCTCCAGGTTCAAGGGCATCTTCCTACCTCGAAAACATGCATGAGAAACCCAGAAGGTGGTACACCGTGTGATCGGGAAAGGTTTCTAACACGCACCTCATTTCTCATCTCCTTGTGCTCGGGTTCGCCATTCCAGCCGCTTTACTAGCAATCTCCCTCCTTGGAGAATCAGCACCTGTAACCTCCCGTTCCGTACAGCTTGCAATTTGTCCTGAGGATGAACGGGAAGAGGGGGAGCCAATGAGAGACTAGCTCTAGGTGTTGGGACAGGCACAGGTCACTCTATTTTCCCATCAGGAAGAAGAATTAACCACAGGCTCAGCCTGCCGCCCGGAAGCAGAATAGGGCCTGAGGCCATCCTGCGCTTTTGCGGCCAGCTCCCAAAAAAGCGTGTTGAAAAATGGAGCTCAGGGGCACTGCAATTCACAAACCTGCAGAGTTATAAATGATAACTCTCGTCCACAAATATATTGAGGGAAGGCAACGAAGAGGATTTGAAAGCAAGGCAGAATTGCAGGAAACAGATTTCAGGAGGTAGATTCGAATCGCCTTTAAAGCACATGAAAAGCGGCAAAACGTCAACAATAATGCCCTTGGCCAAAAAGGGCGTATGCGTTTTTTCCTGAATATATTCAGGAAAAAACGCATACGCCCTTTTTGGCCAACCAAGCAACCTGGAAAGGCAAATCAGCGCTACAAAGAAGTCTCGCTTCCCATCGGTCAAAAGGGCCATGCGGAAAAAAGTGTCAAAACCAGAAATGCAGGACAGGCCATGGAGAAATGGGAGCCTTGCTACGCTGATGGGCGGGATGTAAATTGCCAACAGCCACTCTGGAGAAGTGTACGGTGTGTCCTGAAACATCGAAAAAACACAGCTTAGAGCGCATAGGGCACTTCCACTCATGGGCATATAAATTGGGAAAACTAAAAATCAGCAAGACACAGGCACCCCAAAGTTTAGGGCTGCTCTGTTGACAAGGATCTCCACTTCACGACACCTCAAATATCCCAGGAAAGAGAAAAATGGATAAAGAAGTGGTGGTCCTTATGTACAATGGAATATCACTCAGCCATGAAATCAATGTCATAAGGCTAGTAGCAGCATGATGAGTGGCTTTAGCTACGACGATTCTAAGTGAAATAAGTCACACAGAAAAAGACACTTAACATAAGCTATCACTTATAGAGGGAATGTAAAAACCGCTACACTTGAACTGAATTACAAAACAGAACACAGTCACACGTTTAGAAAACACACTATGGCTGCTTAACGGGAAAGGTGGGGTGGGGTGATGCATAAAACAAGGGTTTCAAATGAGCTCAGACACCGTTCCATAAACCCAATATGTAATAGAAAGACCTACTCCTTGCTCAGTGAACTGGACTCCACACCCCCTATTCACCGCACAAGAATATATCTGACTAGTAAGAATCTTAAAACCTATGTATTGATATCTCTCTGGAAGTGAGTCAAGTGGGTGTAAAGCGGCAGAAATACAGCCGTGAAAAGCAGCTAAACCCCATTATAAAAATAAATTACTTTTAAAAACCCGTGAAACAAAGACACTGAAAGAGAGAGAAATTCTTACAAAATTCGTTCAGGGGCTGTTATGCAACCTGGATTGACCATATCTAGACCCACAGCTGGATGAGACATAAGGGTGGACACTCTCGGGGCTGAGAGGTTTGGTGAGGTTGGGGGAGCAAACGCAGAGCCTTTAAAGTAATACTGCCTGTTACCCATCCCATGGGTCCCAAATCTCCAGGTTCAAGGGCATCTTCCTACCTCGAAAACATGCATGAGAAACCCAGAAGGTGGTACACCGTGTGATCGGGAAAGGTTTCCAAAACGCACCTCATTTCTCATCTCCTTGTGCTCGGGTTCGCCATTCCAGCCGCTTTACTAGCAATCTCCCTCCTTGGAGAATCAGCACCTTTAACCTCCCGTTCCGTACAGCTTGCAATTTGTCCTGAGGATGAACGGGAAGAGGGGGAGCCAATGAGAGACTAGCTCTAGGTGTTGGGACAGGCACAGGTCACTCTATTTTCCCATCAGGAAGAAGAATTAACCACAGGCTCAGCCTGCCGCCCGAAGGCAGAATAGGGCCTGAGGCCATCCTGCGCTTTTGCGGCCAGCTCCCAAAAAAGCGAGTTGAAAAATGGAGCTCAGGGGCACTGCAATTCAAAAACCTGCAGAGTTATAAATGATAACTCTCGTCCACAAATCTATTGAGGGAAGGCAACGAAGAGGATCTGAAAGCAAGGTAGAATTGCAGGAAACAGATTTCAGGAGGTCGATTCGAATCGCCTTTAAAGCACATGAAAAGCGGCAAAACGTCGACAATGATGCCCTTGGCCAAAAAGGGCGTATGCGTTTTTTCCTGAATATATTCAGGAAAAAACGCATACGCCCTTTTTGGCCAACCAAGCAACCTGGAAAGGCAAATCAGCGCTACAAAGAAGTCTCGCTTCCCATCGGTCAAAAGGGCCATGCGGAAAAAAGTGTCAAAACCAGAAATGCAGAACAGGCCATGGAGAAATGGGAGCCTTGCTACGCTGATGGGCGGGATGTAAATTGCCAACAGCCACTCTGGAGAAGTGTACGGTGTGTCCTGAAACATCGAAAAAACACAGCTTAGAGCGCATAGGGCACTTCCACTCATGGGCGTATAAATTGGGAAAACTAAAAATCAGCAAGACACAGGCACCCCAAAGTTTAGGGCTGCTCTGTTGACAAGAACCTCCACTTCACGACACCTCAAATATCCCAGGAAAGAGAAAAATGGATAAAGAAGTGGTGGTCCTTATGTACAATGGAATATCACTCAGCCATGAAATCAATGTCATAAGGCTAGTAGCAGCATGATGAGTGGCTTTAGCTACGACGATTCTAAGTGAAATAAGTCACACAGAAAAAGACACTTATCATGAGCTATCACTTATAGAGGGAATGTAAAAACCGCTACACTTGAACTGAATTACAAAACAGAACAGAGTCACAAGTTTACAAAACACACTATGGCTGCTTAACGGCAAAGGTGGGGTGGGGTGATGCATAAAACAAGGGTTTCAAATGAGCTCAGATACCGTTCCATAAACCCAATATGTAATAGAAAGACGTACTCCTTGCTCAGTGAACTGGGCTCAACACCCCCTATTCACCGCACAAGAATATATCTGACTAGTAAGAATCTTAAAACCTATATATTGATATCTCTCTGGAAGTGAGTCAAGTGCTTGTAAAGCGGCATAAACACAGCCGTGAAAAGCGGCTAAACCCCATTATAAAAATAAATTCGTTTTAAAAACCCGTGAAACAAAGACAGTGAAAGAGAGAGAAATTCTTACAAAATTCGTTCAGGGGCTGTGATGCAACCTGGATTGACCATATCTAGACCCACAGCTGGATGAGACATAAGGGTGGACACTCTCGGGGCTGAGAGGTTTGGTGAGGTTGGGGGAGCAAACGCAGAGCCTTTAAAGTAATACTGCCTGTTACCCATCCCATGGGTCCCAAATCTCCAGGTTCAAGGGCATCTTCCTACCTCGAAAACATGCATGAGAAACCCAGAAGGTGGTACACCGTGTGATCGGGAAAGGTTTCTAACACGCACCTCATTTCTCATCTCCTTGTGCTCGGGTTCGCCATTCCAGCCGCTTTACTAGCAATCTCCCTCCTTGGAGAATCAGCACCTGTAACCTCCCGTTCCGTACAGCTTGCAATTTGTCCTGAGGATGAACGGAAAGAGGGGGAGCCAATGAGAGACTAGCTCTAGGTGTTGGGACAGGCACAGGTCACTCTATTTTCCCATCAGGAAGAAGAATTAACCACAGGCTCAGCCTGCCGCCCGGAAGCAGAATAGGGCCTGAGGCCATCCTGCGCTTTTGCGGCCAGCTCCCAAAAAAGCGTGTTGAAAAATGGAGCTCAGGGGCACTGCAATTCACAAACCTGCAGAGTTATAAATGATAACTCTCGTCCACAAATATATTGAGGGAAGGCAACGAAGAGGATTTGAAAGCAAGGCAGAATTGCAGGAAACAGATTTCAGGAGGTCGATTCGAATCGCCTTTAAAGCACATGAAAAGCGGCAAAACGTCGACAATGATGCCCTTGGCCAAAAAGGGCGTATGCGTTTTTTCCTGAATATATTCAGGAAAAAACGCATACGCCCTTTTTGGCCAACCAAGCAACCTGGAAAGGCAAATCAGCGCTACAAAGAAGTCTCGCTTCCCATCGGTCAAAAGGGCCATGCGGAAAAAAGTGTCAAAACCAGAAATGCAGGACAGGCCATGGAGAAATGGGAGCCTTGCTACGCTGATGGGCGGGATGTAAATTGCCAACAGCCACTCTGGAGAAGTGTACGGTGTGTCCTGAAACATCGAAAAAACACAGCTTAGAGTGCATAGGGCACTTCCACTCATGGGCGTATAAATTGAGAAAAGTAAAAATCAGCAAGACACAGGCACCCCAAAGTTTAGGGCTGCTCTGTTGACAAGAATCTCCACTTCACGACACCTCAAATATCCCAGGAAAGAGAAAAATGGATAAAGAAGTGGTGGTCCTTATGTACAATGGAATATCACTCAGCCATGAAATCAATGTCATAAGGCTAGTAGCAGCATGATGAGTGGCTTTAGCTACGACGATTCTAAGTGAAATAAGTCACACAGAAAAAGACACTTATCATAAGCTATCACTTATAGAGGGAATGTAAAAACCGCTACACTTGAACTGAATTACAAAACAGAACAGAGTCACACGTTTAGAAAACACACTATGGCTGCTTAACGGGAAAGGTGGGGTGGGGTGATGCATAAAACAAGGGTTTCAAATGAGCTCAGATACCGTTCCATAAACCCAATATGTAATAGAAAGACCTACTCCTTGCTCAGTGAACTGGACTCCACACCCCCTATTCACCGCACAAGAATATATCTGACTAGTAAGAATCTTAAAACCTATGTATTGATATCTCTCTGGAAGTGAGTCAAGTGGGTGTCAAGCGGCAGAAATACAGCTGTGAAAAGCAGCTAAACCCCATTATAAAAATAAATTACTTTTAAAAACCCGTGAAACAAAGACACTGAAAGAGAGAGAAATTCTTACAAAATTCGTTCAGGGGCTGTGATGCAACCTGGATTGACCATATCTAGACCCACAGCTGGATGAGACATAAGGGTGGACACTCTCGGGGCTGAGAGGTTTGGTGAGGTTGGGGGAGCAAACGCAGAGCCTTTAAAGTAATACTGCCTGTTACCCATCCCATGGGTCCCAAATCTCCAGGTTCAAGGGCATCTTCCTACCTCGAAAACATGCATGAGAAACCCAGAAGGTGGTACACCGTGTGATCGGAAAAGGTTTCTAACACGCACCTCATTTCTCATCTCCTTGTGCTCGGGTTCGCCATTCCAGCCGCTTTACTAGCAATCTCCCTCCTTGGAGAATCAGCACCTGTAACCTCCCGTTCCGTACAGCTTGCAATTTGTCCTGAGGATGAACGGGAAGAGGGGGAGCCAATGAGAGACTAGCTCTAGGTGTTGGGACAGGCACAGGTCACTCTATTTTCCCATCAGGAAGAAGAATTAACCACAGGCTCAGCCTGCCGCCCGGAACCAGAATAGGGCCTGAGGCAATCCTGCGCTTTTGCGGCCAGCTCCCAAAAAAGCGAGTTGAAAAATGGAGCTCAGGGGCACTGCAATTCACAAACCTGCAGAGTTATAAATGATAACTCTCGTCCACAAATATATTGAGGGAAGGCAACGAAGAGGATCTGAAAGCAAGGCAGAATTGCAGGAAACAGATTTCAGGAGGTAGATTCGAATCGCCTTTAAAGCACATGAAAAGCGGCAAAACGTCGACAATGATGCCCTTGGCCAAAAAGGGCGTATGCGTTTTTTCCTGAATATATTCAGGAAAAAACGCATACGCCCTTTTTGGCCAACCAAGCAACCTGGAAAGGCAAATCAGCGCTACAAAGAAGTCTCGCTTCCCATCGGTCAAAAGGGCCATGCGGAAAAAAGTGTCAAAACCAGAAATGCAGGACAGGCCATGGAGAAATGGGAGCCTTGCTACGCTGATGGGCGGGATGTAAATTGCCAACAGCCACTCTGGAGAAGTGTACGGTGTGTCCTGAAACATCGAAAAAACACAGCTTAGAGTGCATAGGGCACTTCCACTCATGGGCGTATAAATTGAGAAAAGTAAAAATCAGCAAGACACAGGCACCCCAAAGTTTAGGGCTGCTCTGTTGACAAGAATCTCCACTTCACGACACCTCAAATATCCCAGGAAAGAGAAAAACGGATAAAGAAGTGGTGGTCCTTATGTACAATGGAATATCACTCAGCCATGAAATCAATGTCATAAGGCTAGTAGCAGCATGATGAGTGGCTTTAGCTACGACGATTCTAAGTGAAATAAGTCACACAGAAAAAGACACTTATCATAAGCTATCACTTATAGAGGGAATGTAAAAACCGCTACACTTGAACTGAATTACAAAACAGAACAGAGTCACACGTTTAGAAAACACACTATGGCTGCTTAACGGGAAAGGTGGGGTGGGGTGATGCATAAAACAAGGGTTTCAAATGAGCTCAGATACCGTTCCATAAACCCAATATGTAATAGAAAGACCTACTCGTTGCTCAGTGAACTGGACTCCACACCCCCTATTCACCGCACAAGAATATATCTGACTAGTAAGAATCTTAAAACCTATGTATTGATATCTCTCTGGAAGTGAGTCAAGTGGGTGTCAAGCGGCAGAAATACAGCCGTGAAAAGCAGCTAAACCCCATTATAAAAATAAATTACTTTTAAAAACCCGTGAAACAAAGACACTGAAAGAGAGAGAAATTCTTACAAAATTCGTTCAGGGGCTGTGATGCAACCTGGATTGACCATATCTAGACCCACAGCTGGATGAGACATAAGGGTGGACACTCTCGGGGCTGAGAGGTTTGGTGAGGTTGGGGGAGCAAACGCAGAGCCTTTAAAGTAATACTGCCTGTTACCCATCCCATGGGTCCCAAATCTCCAGGTTCAAGGGCATCTTCCTACCTCGAAAACATGCATGAGAAACCCAGAAGGTGGTACACCGTGTGATCGGAAAAGGTTTCTAACACGCACCTCATTTCTCATCTCCTTGTGCTCGGGTTCGCCATTCCAGCCGCTTTACTAGCAATCTCCCTCCTTGGAGAATCAGCACCTGTAACCTCCCGTTCCGTACAGCTTGCAATTTGTCCTGAGGATGAACGGGAAGAGGGGGAGCCAATGAGAGACTAGCTCTAGGTGTTGGGACAGGCACAGGTCACTCTATTTTCCCATCAGGAAGAAGAATTAACCACAGGCTCAGCCTGCCGCCCGGAACCAGAATAGGGCCTGAGGCAATCCTGCGCTTTTGCGGCCAGCTCCCAAAAAAGCGAGTTGAAAAATGGAGCTCAGGGGCACTGCAATTCACAAACCTGCAGACTTATAAATGATAACTCTCGTCCACAAATATATTGAGGGAAGGCAACGAAGAGGATCTGAAAGCAAGGCAGAATTGCAGGAAACAGATTTCAGGAGGTAGATTCGAATCGCCTTTAAAGCACATGAAAAGCGGCAAAACGTCGACAATGATGCCCTTGGCCAAAAAGGGCGTATGCGTTTTTTCCTGAATATATTCAGGAAAAAACGCATACGCCCTTTTTGGCCAACCAAGCAACCTGGAAAGGCAAATCAGCGCTACAAAGAAGTCTCGCTTCCCATCGGTCAAAAGGGCCATGCGGAAAAAAGTGTCAAAACCAGAAATGCAGGACAGGCCATGGAGAAATGGGAGCCTTGCTACGCTGATGGGCGGGATGTAAATTGCCAACAGCCACTCTGGAGAAGTGTACGGTGTGTCCTGAAACATCGAAAAAACACAGCTTAGAGCGCATAGGGCACTTCCACTCATGGGCATATAAATTGGGAAAACTAAAAATCAGCAAGACACAGGCACCCCAAAGTTTAGGGCTGCTCTGTTGACAAGAATCTCCACTTCACGACACCTCAAATATCCCAGGAAAGAGAAAAACGGATAAAGAAGTGGTGGTCCTTATGTACAATGGAATATCACTCAGCCATGAAATCAATGTCATAAGGCTAGTAGCAGCATGATGAGTGGCTTTAGCTACGACGATTCTAAGTGAAATAAGTCACACAGAAAAAGACACTTATCATAAGCTATCACTTATAGAGGGAATGTAAAAACCGCTACACTTGAACTGAATTACAAAACAGAACAGAGTCACACGTTTAGAAAACACACTATGGCTGCTTAACGGGAAAGGTGGGGTGGGGTGATGCATAAAACAAGGGTTTCAAATGAGCTCAGATACCGTTCCATAAACCCAATATGTAATAGAAAGACCTACTCGTTGCTCAGTGAACTGGACTCCACACCCCCTATTCACCGCACAAGAATATATCTGACTAGTAAGAATCTTAAAACCTATGTATTGATATCTCTCTGGAAGTGAGTCAAGTGGGTGTCAAGCGGCAGAAATACAGCCGTGAAAAGCAGCTAAACCCCATTATAAAAATAAATTACTTTTAAAAACCCGTGAAACAAAGACACTGAAAGAGAGAGAAATTCTTACAAAATTCGTTCAGGGGCTGTGATGCAACCTGGATTGACCATATCTAGACCCACAGCTGGATGAGACATAAGGGTGGACACTCTCGGGGCTGAGAGGTTTGGTGAGGTTGGGGGAGCAAACGCAGAGCCTTTAAAGTAATACTGCCTGTTACCCATCCCATGGGTCCCAAATCTCCAGGTTCAAGGGCATCTTCCTACCTCGAAAACATGCATGAGAAACCCAGAAGGTGGTACACCGTGTGATCGGAAAAGGTTTCTAACACGCACCTCATTTCTCATCTCCTTGTGCTCGGGTTCGCCATTCCAGCCGCTTTACTAGCAATCTCCCTCCTTGGAGAATCAGCACCTGTAACCTCCCGTTCCGTACAGCTTGCAATTTGTCCTGAGGATGAACGGGAAGAGGGGGAGCCAATGAGAGACTAGCTCTAGGTGTTGGGACAGGCACAGGTCACTCTATTTTCCCATCAGGAAGAAGAATTAACCACAGGCTCAGCCTGCCGCCCGGAACCAGAATAGGGCCTGAGGCAATCCTGCGCTTTTGCGGCCAGCTCCCAAAAAAGCGAGTTGAAAAATGGAGCTCAGGGGCACTGCAATTCACAAACCTGCAGACTTATAAATGATAACTCTCGTCCACAAATATATTGAGGGAAGGCAACGAAGAGGATCTGAAAGCAAGGCAGAATTGCAGGAAACAGATTTCAGGAGGTAGATTCGAATCGCCTTTAAAGCACATGAAAAGCGGCAAAACGTCGACAATGATGCCCTTGGCCAAAAAGGGCGTATGCGTTTTTTCCTGAATATATTCAGGAAAAAACGCATACGCCCTTTTTGGCCAACCAAGCAACCTGGAAAGGCAAATCAGCGCTACAAAGAAGTCTCGCTTCCCATCGGTCAAAAGGGCCATGCGGAAAAAAGTGTCAAAACCAGAAATGCAGGACAGGCCATGGAGAAATGGGAGCCTTGCTACGCTGATGGGCGGGATGTAAATTGCCAACAGCCACTCTGGAGAAGTGTACGGTGTGTCCTGAAACATCGAAAAAACACAGCTTAGAGCGCATAGGGCACTTCCACTCATGGGCATATAAATTGGGAAAACTAAAAATCAGCAAGACACAGGCACCCCAAAGTTTAGGGCTGCTCTGTTGACAAGAATCTCCACTTCACGACACCTCAAATATCCCAGGAAAGAGAAAAACGGATAAAGAAGTGGTGGTCCTTATGTACAATGGAATATCACTCAGCCATGAAATCAATGTCATAAGGCTAGTAGCAGCATGATGAGTGGCTTTAGCTACGACGATTCTAAGTGAAATAAGTCACACAGAAAAAGACACTTATCATAAGCTATCACTTATAGAGGGAATGTAAAAACCGCTACACTTGAACTGAATTACAAAACAGAACAGAGTCACACGTTTAGAAAACACACTATGGCTGCTTAACGGGAAAGGTGGGGTGGGGTGATGCATAAAACAAGGGTTTCAAATGAGCTCAGATACCGTTCCATAAACCCAATATGTAATAGAAAGACCTACTCGTTGCTCAGTGAACTGGACTCCACACCCCCTATTCACCGCACAAGAATATATCTGACTAGTAAGAATCTTAAAACCTATGTATTGATATCTCTCTGGAAGTGAGTCAAGTGGGTGTCAAGCGGCAGAAATACAGCCGTGAAAAGCAGCTAAACCCCATTATAAAAATAAATTACTTTTAAAAACCCGTGAAACAAAGACACTGAAAGAGAGAGAAATTCTTACAAAATTCGTTCAGGGGCTGTGATGCAACCTGGATTGACCATATCTAGACCCACAGCTGGATGAGACATAAGGGTGGACACTCTCGGGGCTGAGAGGTTTGGTGAGGTTGGGGGAGCAAACGCAGAGCCTTTAAAGTAATACTGCCTGTTACCCATCCCATGGGTCCCAAATCTCCAGGTTCAAGGGCATCTTCCTACCTCGAAAACATGCATGAGAAACCCAGAAGGTGGTACACCGTGTGATCGGAAAAGGTTTCTAACACGCACCTCATTTCTCATCTCCTTGTGCTCGGGTTCGCCATTCCACCCGCTTTACTAGCAATCTCCCTCCTTGGAGAATCAGCACCTGTAACCTCCCGTTCCGTACAGCTTGCAATTTGTCCTGAGGATGAACGGGAAGAGGGGGAGCCAATGAGAGACTAGCTCTAGGTGTTGGGACAGGCACAGGTCACTCTATTTTCCCATCAGGAAGAAGAATTAACCACAGGCTCAGCCTGCCGCCCGGAACCAGAATAGGGCCTGAGGCAATCCTGCGCTTTTGCGGCCAGCTCCCAAAAAAGCGAGTTGAAAAATGGAGCTCAGGGGCACTGCAATTCACAAACCTGCAGACTTATAAATGATAACTCTCGTCCACAAATATATTGAGGGAAGGCAACGAAGAGGATCTGAAAGCAAGGCAGAATTGCAGGAAACAGATTTCAGGAGGTAGATTCGAATCGCCTTTAAAGCACATGAAAAGCGGCAAAACGTCGACAATGATGCCCTTGGCCAAAAAGGGCGTATGCGTTTTTTCCTGAATATATTCAGGAAAAAACGCATACGCCCTTTTTGGCCAACCAAGCAACCTGGAAAGGCAAATCAGCGCTACAAAGAAGTCTCGCTTCCCATCGGTCAAAAGGGCCATGCGGAAAAAAGTGTCAAAACCAGAAATGCAGGACAGGCCATGGAGAAATGGGAGCCTTGCTACGCTGATGGGCGGGATGTAAATTGCCAACAGCCACTCTGGAGAAGTGTACGGTGTGTCCTGAAACATCGAAAAAACACAGCTTAGAGCGCATAGGGCACTTCCACTCATGGGCATATAAATTGGGAAAACTAAAAATCAGCAAGACACAGGCACCCCAAAGTTTAGGGCTGCTCTGTTGACAAGAATCTCCACTTCACGACACCTCAAATATCCCAGGAAAGAGAAAAATGGATAAAGAAGTGGTGGTCCTTATGTACAATGGAATATCACTCAGCCATGAAATCAATGTCATAAGGCTAGTAGCAGCATGATGAGTGGCTTTAGCTACGACGATTCTAAGTGAAATAAGTCACACAGAAAAAGACACTTATCATAAGCTATCACTTATAGAGGGAATGTAAAAACCGCTACACTTGAACTGAATTACAAAACAGAACAGAGTCACACGTTTAGAAAACACACTATGGCTGCTTAACGGGAAAGGTGGGGTGGGGTGATGCATAAAACAAGGGTTTCAAATGAGCTCAGATACCGTTCCATAAACCCAATATGTAATAGAAAGACCTACTCCTTGCTCAGTGAACTGGACTCCACACCCCCTATTCACCGCACAAGAATATATCTAACTATTAAGAATCTTAAAACCTATGTATTGATATCTCTCTGGAAGTGAGTCAAGTGGGTGTCAAGCGGCAGAAATACAGCCGTGAAAAGCAGCTAAACCCCATTATAAAAATAAATTACTTTTAAAAACCCGTGAAACAAAGACAGTGAAAGAGAGAGAAATTCTTACAAAATTCGTTCAGGGGCTGTGATGCAACCTGGATTGACCATATCTAGACCCACAGCTGGATGAGACATAAGGGTGGACACTCTCGGGGCTGAGAGGTTTGGTGAGGTTGGGGGAGAAAACGCAGAGCCTTTAAAGTAATACTGCCTGTTACCCATCCCATGGGTCCCAAATCTCCAGGTTCAAGGGCATCTTCCTACCTCGAAAACATGCATGAGAAACCCAGAAGGTGGTACACCGTGTGATCGGGAAAGGTTTCCAAAACGCACCTCATTTCTCATCTCCTTGTGCCCGGGTTCGCCATTCCAGCCGCTTTACTAGGAATCTCCCTCCTTGGAGAATCAGCACCTTTAACCTCTCGTTCCGTACAGCTTGCAATTTGTCCTGAGGATGAACGGGAAGAGGGGGAGCCAATGAGAGACTAGCTCTAGGTGTTGGGACAGGCACAGGTCACTCTATTTTCCCATCAGGAAGAAGAATTAACCACAGGCTCAGCCTGCCGCCCGGAACCAGAATAGGGCCTGAAGCCATCCTGCGCTTTTGCGGCCAGCTCCCAAAAAAGCGAGTTGAAAAATGGAGCTCAGGGGCACTGCAATTCACAAACCTGCAGAGTTATAAATGATAACTCTCGTCCACAAATATATTGAGGGAAGGCAACGAAGAGGATTTGAAAGCAAGGCAGAATTGCAGGAAACCGATTTCAGGAGGTAGATTCGAATCGCCTTTAAAGCACATGAAAAGCGGCAAAACGTCGACAATGATGCCCTTGGCCAAAAAGGGCGTATGCGTTTTTTCCTGAATATATTCAGGAAAAAACGCATACGCCCTTTTTGGCCAACCAAGCAACCTGGAAAGGCAAATCAGCGCTACAAAGAAGTCTCGCTTCCCATCGGTCAAAAGGGCCATGCGGAAAAAAGTGTCAAAACCAGAAATGCAGGACAGGCCATGGAGAAATGTGAGCCTTGCTACGCTGATGGGCGGGATGTAAATTGCCAACAGCCACTCTGGAGAAGTGTACGGTGTGTCCTGAAACATCGAAAAAACACAGCTTAGAGCGCATAGGGCACTTCCACTTATGGGCATATAAATTGGGAAAACTAAAAATCAGCAAGACACAGGCACCACAAAGTTTAGGGCTGCTCTGTTGACAAGAACCTCCACTTCATGACACCTTAAATATCCCAGGAAAGAGAAAAATGGATAAAGAAGTGGTGGTCCTTATGTACAATGGAATATCACTCAGCCATGAAATCAATGTCATAAGGCTAGTAGCAGCATGATGAGTGGCTTTAGCTATGACGATTCTAAGTGAAATAAGTCACACAGAAAAAGACACTTATCATAAGCTATCACTTATAGAGGGAATGTAAAAACCGCTACACTTGGACTGAATTACAAAACAGAACAGAGTCACACGTTTACGAAACACACTATGGCTGCTTAACGGGAAAGGTGGGGTGGGGTGATGCATAAAACAAGGGTTTCAAATGAGCTCAGATACCGTTCCATAAACACAATATGTAATAGAAAGACCTACTCGTTGCTCAGTGAACTGGACTCCACACCCCCTATTCACCGCACAAGAATATATCTGACTAGTAAGAATCTTAAAACCTATGTATTGATATCTCTCTGGAAGTGAGTCAAGTGGGTGTCAAGCGGCAGAAATACAGCCGTGAAAAGCAGCTAAACCCCATTATAAAAATAAATTACTTTTAAAAACCCGTGAAACAAAGACACTGAAAGAGAGAGAAATTCTTACAAAATTCGTTCAGGGGCTGTGATGCAACCTGGATTGACCATATCTAGACCCACAGCTGGATGAGACATAAGGGTGGACACTCTCGGGGCTGAGAGGTTTGGTGAGGTTGGGGGAGCAAACGCAGAGCCTTTAAAGTAATACTGCCTGTTACCCATCCCATGGGTCCCAAATCTCCAGGTTCAAGGGCATCTTCCTACCTCGAAAACATGCATGAGAAACCCAGAAGGTGGTACACCGTGTGATCGGAAAAGGTTTCTAACACGCACCTCATTTCTCATCTCCTTGTGCTCGGGTTCGCCATTCCAGCCGCTTTACTAGCAATCTCCCTCCTTGGAGAATCAGCACCTGTAACCTCCCGTTCCGTACAGCTTGCAATTTGTCCTGAGGATGAACGGGAAGAGGGGGAGCCAATGAGAGACTAGCTCTAGGTGTTGGGACAGGCACAGGTCACTCTATTTTCCCATCAGGAAGAAGAATTAACCACAGGCTCAGCCTGCCGCCCGGAACCAGAATAGGGCCTGAGGCAATCCTGCGCTTTTGCGGCCAGCTCCCAAAAAAGCGAGTTGAAAAATGGAGCTCAGGGGCACTGCAATTCACAAACCTGCAGACTTATAAATGATAACTCTCGTCCACAAATATATTGAGGGAAGGCAACGAAGAGGATCTGAAAGCAAGGCAGAATTGCAGGAAACAGATTTCAGGAGGTAGATTCGAATCGCCTTTAAAGCACATGAAAAGCGGCAAAACGTCGACAATGATGCCCTTGGCCAAAAAGGGCGTATGCGTTTTTTCCTGAATATATTCAGGAAAAAACGCATACGCCCTTTTTGGCCAACCAAGCAACCTGGAAAGGCAAATCAGCGCTACAAAGAAGTCTCGCTTCCCATCGGTCAAAAGGGCCATGCGGAAAAAAGTGTCAAAACCAGAAATGCAGGACAGGCCATGGAGAAATGGGAGCCTTGCTACGCTGATGGGCGGGATGTAAATTGCCAACAGCCACTCTGGAGAAGTGTACGGTGTGTCCTGAAACATCGAAAAAACACAGCTTAGAGCGCATAGGGCACTTCCACTCATGGGCATATAAATTGGGAAAACTAAAAATCAGCAAGACACAGGCACCCCAAAGTTTAGGGCTGCTCTGTTGACAAGAATCTCCACTTCACGACACCTCAAATATCCCAGGAAAGAGAAAAACGGATAAAGAAGTGGTGGTCCTTATGTACAATGGAATATCACTCAGCCATGAAATCAATGTCATAAGGCTAGTAGCAGCATGATGAGTGGCTTTAGCTACGACGATTCTAAGTGAAATAAGTCACACAGAAAAAGACACTTATCATAAGCTATCACTTATAGAGGGAATGTAAAAACCGCTACACTTGAACTGAATTACAAAACAGAACAGAGTCACACGTTTAGAAAACACACTATGGCTGCTTAACGGGAAAGGTGGGGTGGGGTGATGCATAAAACAAGGGTTTCAAATGAGCTCAGATACCGTTCCATAAACCCAATATGTAATAGAAAGACCTACTCGTTGCTCAGTGAACTGGACTCCACACCCCCTATTCACCGCACAAGAATATATCTGACTAGTAAGAATCTTAAAACCTATGTATTGATATCTCTCTGGAAGTGAGTCAAGTGGGTGTCAAGCGGCAGAAATACAGCCGTGAAAAGCAGCTAAACCCCATTATAAAAATAAATTACTTTTAAAAACCCGTGAAACAAAGACACTGAAAGAGAGAGAAATTCTTACAAAATTCGTTCAGGGGCTGTGATGCAACCTGGATTGACCATATCTAGACCCACAGCTGGATGAGACATAAGGGTGGACACTCTCGGGGCTGAGAGGTTTGGTGAGGTTGGGGGAGCAAACGCAGAGCCTTTAAAGTAATACTGCCTGTTACCCATCCCATGGGTCCCAAATCTCCAGGTTCAAGGGCATCTTCCTACCTCGAAAACATGCATGAGAAACCCAGAAGGTGGTACACCGTGTGATCGGAAAAGGTTTCTAACACGCACCTCATTTCTCATCTCCTTGTGCTCGGGTTCGCCATTCCACCCGCTTTACTAGCAATCTCCCTCCTTGGAGAATCAGCACCTGTAACCTCCCGTTCCGTACAGCTTGCAATTTGTCCTGAGGATGAACGGGAAGAGGGGGAGCCAATGAGAGACTAGCTCTAGGTGTTGGGACAGGCACAGGTCACTCTATTTTCCCATCAGGAAGAAGAATTAACCACAGGCTCAGCCTGCCGCCCGGAACCAGAATAGGGCCTGAGGCAATCCTGCGCTTTTGCGGCCAGCTCCCAAAAAAGCGAGTTGAAAAATGGAGCTCAGGGGCACTGCAATTCACAAACCTGCAGACTTATAAATGATAACTCTCGTCCACAAATATATTGAGGGAAGGCAACGAAGAGGATCTGAAAGCAAGGCAGAATTGCAGGAAACAGATTTCAGGAGGTCGATTCGAATCGCCTTTAAAGCACATGAAAAGCGGCAAAACGTCGACAATGATGCCCTTGGCCAAAAAGGGCGTATGCGTTTTTTCCTGAATATATTCAGGAAAAAACGCATACGCCCTTTTTGGCCAACCAAGCAACCTGGAAAGGCAAATCAGCGCTACAAAGAAGTCTCGCTTCCCATCGGTCAAAAGGGCCATGCGGAAAAAAGTGTCAAAACCAGAAATGCAGAACAGGCCATGGAGAAATGGGAGCCTTGCTACGCTGATGGGCGGGATGTAAATTGCCAACAGCCACTCTGGAGAAGTGTACAGTGTGTCCTGAAACATCGAAAAAACACAGCTTAGAGCGCATAGGGCACTTCCACTCATGGGCGTATAAATTGGGAAAACTAAAAATCAGCAAGACACAGGCACCCCAAAGTTTAGGGCTGCTCTGTTGACAAGAACCTCCACTTCACGACACCTCAAATATCCCAGGAAAGAGAAAAATGGATAAAGAAGTGGTGGTCCTTATGTACAATGGAATATCACTCAGCCATGAAATCAATGTCATAAGGCTAGTAGCAGCATGATGAGTGGCTTTAGCTACGACGATTCTAAGTGAAATAAGTCACACAGAAAAAGACACTTATCATAAGCTATCACTTATAGAGGGAATGTAAAAACCGCTACACTTGAACTGAATTACAAAACAGAACAGAGTCACAAGTTTACAAAACACACTATGGCTGCTTAACGGCAAAGGTGGGGTGGGGTGATGCATAAAACAAGGGTTTCAAATGAGCTCAGATACCGTTCCATAAACCCAATATGTAATAGAAAGACGTATTCCTTGCTCAGTGAACTGGACTCCACACCCCCTATTCACCGCAGAAGAATATTTCTGACTAGTAAGAATCTTAAAACCTATATATTGATATCTCTCTGGAAGTGAGTCAAGTGGGTGTAAAGCGGCATAAACACAGCCGTGAAAAGCGGCTAAAGCCCATTATAAAAATAAATTCGTTTTAAAAACCCGTGAAACAAAGACAGTGAAAGAGAGAGAAATTCTTACAAAATTCGTTCAGGGGCTGTGATGCAACCTGGATTGACCATATCTAGACCCACAGCTGGATGAGACATAAGGGTGGACACTCTCGGGGCTGAGAGGTTTGGTGAGGTTGGGGGAGCAAACGCAGAGCCTTTAAAGTAATACTGCCTGTTACCCATCCCATGGGTCCCAAATCTCCAGGTTCAAGGGCATCTTCCTACCTCGAAAACATGCATGAGAAACCCAGAAGGTGGTACACCGTGTGATCGGGAAAGGTTTCTAACACGCACCTCATTTCTCATCTCCTTGTGCTCGGGTTCGCCATTCCAGCCGCTTTACTAGCAATCTCCCTCCTTGGAGAATCAGCACCTGTAACCTCCCGTTCCGTACAGCTTGCAATTTGTCCTGAGGATGAACGGGAAGAGGGGGAGCAAATGAGAGACTAGCTCTAGGTGTTGGGACAGGCACAGGTCACTCTATTTTCCCATCAGGAAGAAGAATTAACCAGAGGCTCAGCCTGCCGCCCGGAACAAGAATAGGGCCTGAGGCAATCCTGCGCTTTTGCGGCCAGCTCCCAAAAAAGCGAGTTGAAAAATGGAGCTCAGGGGCACTGCAATTCACAAACCTGCAGAGTTATAAATGATAACTCTCGTCCACAAATATATTGAGGGAAGGCAACGAAGAGGATTTGAAAGCAAGGCAGAATTGCAGGAAACAGATTTCAGGAGGTAGATTCGAATCGCCTTTAAAGCACATGAAAAGCGGCAAAACGTCGACAATGATGCCCTTGGCCAAAAAGGGCGTATGCGTTTTTTCCTGAATATATTCAGGAAAAAACGCATACGCCCTTTTTGGCCAACCAAGCAACCTGGAAAGGCAAATCAGCGCTACAAAGAAGTCTCGCTTCCCATCGGTCAAAAGGGCCATGCGGAAAAAAGTGTCAAAACCAGAAATGCAGAACAGGCCATGGAGAAATGGGAGCCTTGCTACGCTGATGGGCGGGATGTAAATTGCCAACAGCCACTCTGGAGAAGTGTACGGTGTGTCCTGAAACATCGAAAAAACACAGCTTAGAGCGCATAGGGCACTTCCACTCATGGGCATATAAATTGGGAAAACTAAAAATCAGCAAGACACAGGCACCCCAACGTTTAGGGCTGCTCTGTTGACAAGAACCTCCACTTCATGACACCTTAAATATCCCAGGAAATTGAAAAATGGATAAAGAAGTGGTGGTCCTTATGTACAATGGAATATCACTCAGCCATGAAATCAATGTCATAAGGCTAGTAGCAGCATGATGAGTGGCTTTAGCTATGACGATTCTAAGTGAAATAAGTCACACAGAAAAAGACACTTATCATAAGCTATCACTTATAGAGGGAATATAAAAACCGCTACACTTGGACTGAATTACAAAACAGAACAGAGTCACACGTTTACGAAACACACTATGGCTGCTTAACGGGAAAGGTGGGGTGGGGTGATGCATAAAACAAGGGTTTCAAATGAGCTCACATACCGTTCCATAAACCCAATATGTAATAGAAAGACCTACTCCTTGCTCAGGGAACTGGACTCAACACCCCCTATTCACCGCACAAGAATATATCTGACTAGTAAGAATCTTAAAACCTATGTATTGATATCTCTCTGGAAGTGAGTCAAGTGGGTGTCAAGCGGCAGAAACACAGCCGTGAAAAGCGGCTAAACCCCATTATAAAAATGAATTACTTTTAAAAACCCGTGAAACAAAGACACTGAAAGAGAGAGAAATTCTTACAAAATTCGTTCAGGGGCTGTGATGCAACCTGGATTGACCATATCTAGACCCACAGCTGGATGAGACATAAGGGTGGACACTCTCGGGGCTGAGAGGTTTGGTGAGGTTGGGGGAGCAAACGCAGAGCCTTTAAAGTAATACTGCCTGTTACCCATCCCATGGGTCCCAAATCTCCAGGTTCAAGGGCATCTTCCTACCTCGAAAACATGCATGAGAAACCCAGAAGGTGGTACACCGTGTGATCGGGAAAGGTTTCTAACACGCACCTCATTTCTCATCTCCTTGTGCTCGGGTTCGCCATTCCAGCCGCTTTACTAGCAATCTCCCTCCTTGGAGAATCAGCACCTGTAACCTCCCGTTCCGTACAGCTTGCAATTTGTCCTGAGGATGAACGGGAAGAGGGGGAGCAAATGAGAGACTAGCTCTAGGTGTTGGGACAGGCACAGGTCACTCTATTTTCCCATCAGGAAGAAGAATTAACCACAGGCTCAGCCTGCCGCCCGGAACAAGAATAGGGCCTGAGGCAATCCTGCGCTTTTGCGGCCAGCTCCCAAAAAAGCGAGTTGAAAAATGGAGCTCAGGGACACTGCAATTCACAAACCTGCAGAGTTATAAATGATAACTCTCGTCCACAAATATATTGAGGGAAGGCAACGAAGAGGATCTGAAAGCAAGGCAGAATTGCAGGAAACAGATTTCAGGAGGTCGATTCGAATCGCCTTTAAAGCACATGAAAAGCGGCAAAACGTCGACAATGATGCCCTTGGCCAAAAAGGGCGTATGCGTTTTTTCCTGAATATATTCAGGAAAAAACGCATACGCCCTTTTTGGCCAACCAAGCAACCTGGAAAGGCAAATCAGCGCTACAAAGAAGTCTCGCTTCCCATCGGTCAAAAGGGCCATGCGGAAAAGTGTCAAAACCAGAAATGCAGAACAGGCCATGGAGAAATGGGAGCCTTGCTACGCTGATGGGCGGGATGTAAATTGCCAACAGCCACTCTGGAGAAGTGTACGGTGTGTCCTGAAACATCGAAAAAACACAGCTTAGAGTGCATAGGGCACTTACACTCATGGGCGTATAAATTGAGAAAAGTAAAAATCAGCAAGACACAGGCACCCCAAAGTTTAGGGCTGCTCTGTTGACAAGAATCTCCACTTCACGACACCTCAAATATCCCAGGAAAGAGAAAAATGGATAAAAAAGTGGTGGTCCTTATGTACAATGGAATATCACTCAGCCATGAAATCAATGTCATAAGGCTAGTAGCAGCATGATGAGTGGCTTTAGCTACGACGATTCTAAGTGAAATAAGTCACACAGAAAAAGACACTTATCATAAGCTATCACTTATAGAGGGAATGTAAAAACCGCTACACTTGAACTGAATTACAAAACAGAACAGAGTCACACGTTTAGAAAACACACTATGGCTGCTTAACGGGAAAGGTGGGGTGGGGTGATGCATAAAACAAGGGTTTCAAATGAGCTCAGATACCGTTCCATAAACCCAATATGTAATAGAAAGACCTACTCCTTGCTCAGTGAACTGGACTCCACACCCCCTATTCACCGCACAAGAATATATCTGACTAGTAAGAATCTTAAAACCTATGTATTGATATCTCTCTGGAAGTGAGTCACGTGGGTGTCAAGCGGCAGAAATACAGCCGTGAAAAGCAGCTAAACCCCATTATAAAAATAAATTACTTTTAAAAACCCGTGAAACAAAGACACTGAAAGAGAGAGAAATTCTTACAAAATTCGTTCAGGGTCTGTGATGCAACTTGGATTGACCATATCTAGACCCACAGCTGGATGAGACATAAGGGTGGACACTCTCGGGGCTGAGAGGTTTGGTGAGGTTGGGGGAGCAAACGCAGAGCCTTTAAAGTAATACTGCCTGTTACCCATCCCATGGGTCCCAAATCTCCAGGTTCAAGGGCATCTTCCTACCTCGAAAACATGCATGAGAAACCCAGAAGGTGGTACACCGTGTGATCGGGAAAGGTTTCCAAAACGCACCTCATTTCTCATCTCCTTGTGCTCGGGTTCGCCATTCCAGCCGCTTTACTAGCAATCTCCCTCCTTGGAGAATCAGCACCTTTAACCTCCCGTTCCGTACAGCTTGCAATTTGTCCTGAGGATGAACGGGAAGAGAGGGAGCCAATGAGAGACTAGCTCTAGGTGTTGGGACAGGCACAGGTCACTCTATTTTCCCATCAGGAAGAAGAATTAACCACAGGCTCAGCCTGCCGCCCGGAACCAGAATAGGGCCTGAGGCAATCCTGCGCTTTTGCGGCCAGCTCCCAAAAAAGCGAGTTGAAAAATGGAGCTCAGGGGCACTGCAATTCACAAACCTGCAGACTTATAAATGATAACTCTCGTCCACAAATATATTGAGGGAAGGCAACGAAGAGGATCTGAAAGCAAGGCAGAATTGCAGGAAACAGATTTCAGGAGGTCGATTCGAATCGCCTTTAAAGCACATGAAAGGCGGCAAAACGTCGACAATGATGCCCTTGGCCAAAAAGGGCGTATGCGTTTTTTCCTGAATATATTCAGGAAAAAACGCATACGCCCTTTTTGGCCAACCAAGCAACCTGGAAAGGCAAATCAGCGCTACAAAGAAGTCTCGCTTCCCATCGGTCAAAAGGGCCATGCGGAAAAAAGTGTCAAAACCAGAAATGCAGAACAGGCCATGGAGAAATGGGAGCCTTGCTACGCTGATGGGCGGGATGTAAATTGCCAACAGCCACTCTGGAGAAGTGTACGGTGTGTCCTGAAACATCGAAAAAACACAGCTTAGAGCGCATAGGGCACTTCCACTCATGGGCACATAAATTGGGAAAACTAAAAATCAGCAAGACACAGGCACCCCAAAGTTTAGGGCTGCTCTGTTGACAAGAATCTCCACTTCACGACACCTCAAATATCCCAGGAAAGAGAAAAATGGATAAAGAAGTGGTGGTCCTTATGTACAATGGAATATCACTCAGCCATGAAATCAATGTCATAAGGCTAGTAGCAGCATGATGAGTGGCTTTAGCTACGACGATTCTAAGTGAAATAAGTCACACAGAAAAAGACACTTATCATAAGCTATCACTTATAGAGGGAATGTAAAAACCGCTACACTTGAACTGAATTACAAAACAGAACAGAGTCACACGTTTAGAAAACACACTATGGCTGCTTAACGGGAAAGGTGGGGTGGGGTGATGCATAAAACAAGGGTTTCAAATGAGCTCAGATACCTTTCCATAAACCCAATATGTAATAGAAAGACCTACTCCTTGCTCAGTGAACTGGACTCCACACCCCCTATTCACCGCACAAGAATATATCTGACTAGTAAGAATCTTAAAACCTATGTATTGATATCTCTCTGGAAGTGAGTCACGTGGGTGTCAAGCGGCAGAAACACAGCCGTGAAAAGCAGTTAAACCCCATTATAAAAATAAATTACTTTTAAAAACCCGTGAAACAAAGACACTGAAAGAGAGAGAAATTCTTACAAAATTCGTTCAGGGGCTGTGATGCAACCTGGATTGACCATATCTAGACCCACAGCTGGATGAGACATAAGGGTGGACACTCTCGGGGCTGAGAGGTTTGGTGAGGTTGGGGGAGCAAACGCAGAGCCTTTAAAGTAATACTGCCTGTTACCCATCCCATGGGTCCCAAATCTCCAGGTTCAAGGGCATCTTCCTACCTCGAAAACATGCATGAGAAACCCAGAAGGTGGTACACCGTGTGATCGGGAAAGGTTTCCAAAACGCACCTCATTTCTCATCTCCTTGTGCTCGGGTTCGCCATTCCAGCCGCTTTACTAGCAATCTCCCTCCTTGGAGAATCAGCACCTTTAACCTCCCGTTCCGTACAGCTTGCAATTTGTCCTGAGGATGAACGGGAAGAGAGGGAGCCAATGAGAGACTAGCTCTAGGTGTTGGGACAGGCACAGGTCACTCTATTTTCCCATCAGGAAGAAGAATTAACCACAGGCTCAGCCTGCCGCCCGGAACCAGAATAGGGCCTGAGGCAATCCTGCGCTTTTGCGGCCAGCTCCCAAAAAAGCGAGTTGAAAAATGGAGCTCAGGGGCACTGCAATTCACAAACCTGCAGAGTTATAAATGATAACTCTCGTCCACAAATATATTGAGGGAAGGCAACGAAGAGGATCTGAAAGCAAGGCAGAATTGCAGGAAACAGATTTCAGGAGGTAGATTCGAATCGCCTTTAAAGCACATGAAAAGCGGCAAAACGTCGACAATGATGCCCTTGGCCAAAAAGGGCGTATGCGTTTTTTCCTGAATATATTCAGGAAAAAACGCATAAGCCCTTTTTGGCCAACCAAGCAACCTGGAAAGGCAAATCAGCGCTACAAAGAAGTCTCGCTTCCCATCGGTCAAAAGGGCCATGCGGAAAAAAGTGTCAAAACCAGAAATGCAAAACAGGCCATGGAGAAATGGGAGCCTTGCTATGCTGATGGGCGGGATGTAAATTGCCAACAGCCACTCTGGAGAAGTGTATGGTGTGTCCTGAAACATCGAAAAAACACAGCTTAGAGCGCATAGGGCACTTCCACTCATGGGCATATAAATTGGGAAAACTAAAAATCAGCAAGACACAGGCACCCCAAAGTTTAGGGCTGCTCTGTTGACAAGAATCTCCACTTCACGACACCTCAAATATCCCAGGAAAGAGAAAAATGGATAAAGAAGTGGTGGTCCTTATGTACAATGGAATATCACTCAGCCATGAAATCAATGTCATAAGGCTAGTAGCAGCATGATGAGTGGCTTTAGCTACGACGATTCTAAGTGAAATAAGTCACACAGAAAAAGACACTTATCATAAGCTATCACTTATAGAGGGAATGTAAAAACCGCTACACTTGAACTGAATTACAAAACAGAACAGAGTCACACGTTTAGAAAACACACTATGGCTGCTTAACGGGAAAGGTGGGGTGGGGTGATGCATAAAACAAGGGTTTCAAATGAGCTCAGATACCTTTCCATAAACCAAATATGTAATAGAAAGACCTACTCCTTGCTCAGTGAACTGGACTCCACACCCCCTATTCACCGCACAAGAATATATCTGACTAGTAAGAATCTTAAAACCTATGTATTGATATCTCTCTGGAAGTGAGTCAAGTGGGTGTCAAGCGGCAGAAACACAGCCGTGAAAAGCAGCTAAACCCCATTATAAAAATAAATTACTTTTAAAAACCCGTGAAACAAAGACACTGAAAGAGAGAGAAATTCTTACAAAATTCGTTCAGGGGCTGTGATGCAACCTGGATTGACCATATCTAGACCCACAGCTGGATGAGACATAAGGGTGGACACTCTCGGGGCTGAGAGGTTTGGTGAGGTTGGGGGAGCAAACGCAGAGCCTTTAAAGTAATACTGCCTGTTACCCATCCCATGGGTCCCAAATCTCCAGGTTCAAGGGCATCTTCCTACCTCGAAAACATGCATGAGAAACCCAGAAGGTGGTACACCGTGTGATCGGGAAAGGTTTCCAAAACGCACCTCATTTCTCATCTCCTTGTGCTCGGGTTCGCCATTCCAGCCGCTTTACTAGCAATCTCCCTCCTTGGAGAATCAGCACCTTTAACCTCCCGTTCCGTACAGCTTGCAATTTGTCCTGAGGATGAACGGGAAGAGAGGGAGCCAATGAGAGACTAGCTCTAGGTGTTGGGACAGGCACAGGTCACTCTATTTTCCCATCAGGAAGAAGAATTAACCACAGGCTCAGCCTGCCGCCCGGAACCAGAATAGGGCCTGAGGCAATCCTGCGCTTTTGCGGCCAGCTCCCAAAAAAGCGAGTTGAAAAATGGAGCTCAGGGGCACTGCAATTCACAAACCTGCAGAGTTATAAATGATAACTCTCGTCCACAAATATATTGAGGGAAGGCAACGAAGAGGATCTGAAAGCAAGGCAGAATTGCAGGAAACAGATTTCAGGAGGTAGATTCGAATCGCCTTTAAAGCACATGAAAAGCGGCAAAACGTCGACAATGATGCCCTTGGCCAAAAAGGGCGTATGCGTTTTTTCCTGAATATATTCAGGAAAAAACGCATACGCCCTTTTTGGCCAACCAAGCAACCTGGAAAGGCAAATCAGCGCTACAAAGAAGTCTCGCTTCCCATCGGTCAAAAGGGCCATGCGGAAAAAAGTGTCAAAACCAGAAATGCAAAACAGGCCATGGAGAAATGGGAGCCTTGCTATGCTGATGGGCGGGATGTAAATTGCCAACAGCCACTCTGGAGAAGTGTATGGTGTGTCCTGAAACATCGAAAAAACACAGCTTAGAGCGCATAGGGCACTTCCACTCATGGGCATATAAATTGGGAAAACTAAAAATCAGCAAGACACAGGCACCCCAAAGTTTAGGGCTGCTCTGTTGACAAGAATCTCCACTTCACGACACCTCAAATATCCCAGGAAAGAGAAAAATGGATAAAGAAGTGGTGGTCCTTATGTACAATGGAATATCACTCAGCCATGAAATCAATGTCATAAGGCTAGTAGCAGCATGATGAGTGGCTTTAGCTACGACGATTCTAAGTGAAATAAGTCACACAGAAAAAGACACTTATCATAAGCTATCACTTATAGAGGGAATGTAAAAACCGCTACACTTGAACTGAATTACAAAACAGAACAGAGTCACACGTTTAGAAAACACACTATGGCTGCTTAACGGGAAAGGTGGGGTGGGGTGATGCATAAAACAAGGGTTTCAAATGAGCTCAGATACCTTTCCATAAACCAAATATGTAATAGAAAGACCTACTCCTTGCTCAGTGAACTGGACTCCACACCCCCTATTCACCGCACAAGAATATATCTGACTAGTAAGAATCTTAAAACCTATGTATTGATATCTCTCTGGAAGTGAGTCAAGTGGGTGTCAAGCGGCAGAAACACAGCCGTGAAAAGCAGCTAAACCCCATTATAAAAATAAATTACTTTTAAAAACCCGTGAAACAAAGACACTGAAAGAGAGAGAAATTCTTACAAAATTCGTTCAGGGGCTGTGATGCAACCTGGATTGACCATATCTAGACCCACAGCTGGATGAGACATAAGGGTGGACACTCTCGGGGCTGAGAGGTTTGGTGAGGTTGGGGGAGCAAACGCAGAGCCTTTAAAGTAATACTGCCTGTTACCCATCCCATGGGTCCCAAATCTCCAGGTTCAAGGGCATCTTCCTACCTCGAAAACATGCATGAGAAACCCAGAAGGTGGTACACCGTGTGATCGGGAAAGGTTTCCAAAACGCACCTCATTTCTCATCTCCTTGTGCTCGGGTTCGCCATTCCAGCCGCTTTACTAGCAATCTCCCTCCTTGGAGAATCAGCACCTTTAACCTCCCGTTCCGTACAGCTTGCAATTTGTCCTGAGGATGAACGGGAAGAGAGGGAGCCAATGAGAGACTAGCTCTAGGTGTTGGGACAGGCACAGGTCACTCTATTTTCCCATCAGGAAGAAGAATTAACCACAGGCTCAGCCTGCCGCCCGGAACCAGAATAGGGCCTGAGGCAATCCTGCGCTTTTGCGGCCAGCTCCCAAAAAAGCGAGTTGAAAAATGGAGCTCAGGGGCACTGCAATTCACAAACCTGCAGAGTTATAAATGATAACTCTCGTCCACAAATATATTGAGGGAAGGCAACGAAGAGGATCTGAAAGCAAGGCAGAATTGCAGGAAACAGATTTCAGGAGGTAGATTCGAATCGCCTTTAAAGCACATGAAAAGCGGCAAAACGTCGACAATGATGCCCTTGGCCAAAAAGGGCGTATGCGTTTTTTCCTGAATATATTCAGGAAAAAACGCATACGCCCTTTTTGGCCAACCAAGCAACCTGGAAAGGCAAATCAGCGCTACAAAGAAGTCTCGCTTCCCATCGGTCAAAAGGGCCATGCGGAAAAAAGTGTCAAAACCAGAAATGCAGAACAGGCCATGGAGAAATGGGAGCCTTGCTACGCTGATGGGCGGGATGTAAATTGCCAACAGCCACTCTGGAGAAGTGTACGGTGTGTCCTGAAATATCGAAAAAACAAGGCTTAGAGTGCATAGGGCACTTCCACTCATGGGCGTATAAATTGGAAAAACTAAAAATCAGCAAGACACAGGCACCCCAAAGTTTAGGGCTGCTCTGTTGACAAGAATCTCCACTTCACGACACCTCAAATATCCCAGGAAAGAGAAAAATGGATAAAGAAGTGGTGGTCCTTATGTACAATGGAATATCACTCAGCCATGAAATCAATGTCATAAGGCTAGTAGCAGCATGATGAGTGGCTTTAGCTACGACGATTCTAAGTGAAATAAGTCACACAGAAAAAGACACTTATCATAAGCTATCACTTATAGAGGGAATGTAAAAACCGCTACACTTGAACTGAATTACAAAACAGAACAGAGTCACACGTTTAGAAAACACACTATGGCTGCTTAACGGGAAAGGTGGGGTGGGGTGATGCATAAAACAAGGGTTTCAAATGAGCTCAGATACCGTTCCATAAACCCAATATGTAATAGAAAGACCTACTCCTTGCTCAGTGAACTGGACTCCACACCCCCTATTCACCGCACAAGAATATATCTGACTAGTAAGAATCTTAAAACCTATGTATTGATATCTCTCTGGAAGTGAGTCAAGTGGGTGTCAAGCGGCAGAAATACAGCCGTGAAAAGCAGCTAAACCCCACTATAAAAATAAATTACTTTTAAAAACCCGTGAAACAAAGACACTGAAAGAGAGAGAAATTCTTACAAAATTCGTTCAGGGGCTGTGATGCAACCTGGATTGACCATATCTAGACCCACAGCTGGATGAGACATAAGGGTGGACACTCTCGGGGCTGAGAGGTTTGGTGAGGTTGGGGGAGCAAACGCAGAGCCTTTAAAGTAATACTGCCTGTTACCCATCCCATGGGTCCCAAATCTCCAGGTTCAAGGGCATCTTCCTACCTCGAAAACATGCATGAGAAACCCAGAAGGTGGTACACCGTGTGATCGGGAAAGGTTTCCAAAACGCACCTCATTTCTCATCTCCTTGTGCTCGGGTTCGCCATTCCAGCCGCTTTACTAGCAATCTCCCTCCTTGGAGAATCAGCACCTTTAACCTCCCGTTCCGTACAGCTTGCAATTTGTCCTGAGGATGAACGGGAAGAGAGGGAGCCAATGAGAGACTAGCTCTAGGTGTTGGGACAGGCACAGGTCACTCTATTTTCCCATCAGGAAGAAGAATTAACCACAGGCTCAGCCTGCCGCCCGGAACCAGAATAGGGCCTGAGGCAATCCTGCGCTTTTGCGGCCAGCTCCCAAAAAAGCGAGTTGAAAAATGGAGCTCAGGGGCACTGCAATTCACAAACCTGCAGAGTTATAAATGATAACTCTCGTCCACAAATATATTGAGGGAAGGCAACGAAGAGGATCTGAAAGCAAGGCAGAATTGCAGGAAACAGATTTCAGGAGGTCGATTCGAATCGCCTTTAAAGCACATGAAAAGCGGCAAAACGTCGACAATGATGCCCTTGGCCAAAAAGGGCGTATGCGTTTTTTCCTGAATATATTCAGGAAAAAACGCATACGCCCTTTTTGGCCAACCAAGCAACCTGGAAAGGCAAATCAGCGCTACAAAGAAGTCTCGCTTCCCATCGGTCAAAAGGGCCATGCGGAAAAAAGTGTCAAAACCAGAAATGCAAAACAGGCCATGGAGAAATGGGAGCCTTGCTATGCTGATGGGCGGGATGTAAATTGCCAACAGCCACTCTGGAGAAGTGTATGGTGTGTCCTGAAACATCGAAAAAACACAGCTTAGAGCGCATAGGGCACTTCCACTCATGGGCATATAAATTGGGAAAACTAAAAATCAGCAAGACACAGGCACCCCAAAGTTTAGGGCTGCTCTGTTGACAAGAATCTCCACTTCACGACACCTCAAATATCCCAGGAAAGAGAAAAATGGATAAAGAAGTGGTGGTCCTTATGTACAATGGAATATCACTCAGCCATGAAATCAATGTCATAAGGCTAGTAGCAGCATGATGAGTGGCTTTAGCTACGACGATTCTAAGTGAAATAAGTCACACAGAAAAAGACACTTATCATAAGCTATCACTTATAGAGGGAATGTAAAAACCGCTACACTTGAACTGAATTACAAAACAGAACAGAGTCACACGTTTAGAAAACACACTATGGCTGCTTAACGGGAAAGGTGGGGTGGGGTGATGCATAAAACAAGGGTTTCAAATGAGCTCAGATACCTTTCCATAAACCAAATATGTAATAGAAAGACCTACTCCTTGCTCAGTGAACTGGACTCCACACCCCCTATTCACCGCACAAGAATATATCTGACTAGTAAGAATCTTAAAACCTATGTATTGATATCTCTCTGGAAGTGAGTCAAGTGGGTGTCAAGCGGCAGAAACACAGCCGTGAAAAGCAGCTAAACCCCATTATAAAAATAAATTACTTTTAAAAACCCGTGAAACAAAGACACTGAAAGAGAGAGAAATTCTTACAAAATTCGTTCAGGGGCTGTGATGCAACCTGGATTGACCATATCTAGACCCACAGCTGGATGAGACATAAGGGTGGACACTCTCGGGGCTGAGAGGTTTGGTGAGGTTGGGGGAGCAAACGCAGAGCCTTTAAAGTAATACTGCCTGTTACCCATCCCATGGGTCCCAAATCTCCAGGTTCAAGGGCATCTTCCTACCTCGAAAACATGCATGAGAAACCCAGAAGGTGGTACACCGTGTGATCGGGAAAGGTTTCCAAAACGCACCTCATTTCTCATCTCCTTGTGCTCGGGTTCGCCATTCCAGCCGCTTTACTAGCAATCTCCCTCCTTGGAGAATCAGCACCTTTAACCTCCCGTTCCGTACAGCTTGCAATTTGTCCTGAGGATGAACGGGAAGAGAGGGAGCCAATGAGAGACTAGCTCTAGGTGTTGGGACAGGCACAGGTCACTCTATTTTCCCATCAGGAAGAAGAATTAACCACAGGCTCAGCCTGCCGCCCGGAACCAGAATAGGGCCTGAGGCAATCCTGCGCTTTTGCGGCCAGCTCCCAAAAAAGCGAGTTGAAAAATGGAGCTCAGGGGCACTGCAATTCACAAACCTGCAGAGTTATAAATGATAACTCTCGTCCACAAATATATTGAGGGAAGGCAACGAAGAGGATCTGAAAGCAAGGCAGAATTGCAGGAAACAGATTTCAGGAGGTAGATTCGAATCGCCTTTAAAGCACATGAAAAGCGGCAAAACGTCGACAATGATGCCCTTGGCCAAAAAGGGCGTATGCGTTTTTTCCTGAATATATTCAGGAAAAAACGCATACGCCCTTTTTGGCCAACCAAGCAACCTGGAAAGGCAAATCAGCGCTACAAAGAAGTCTCGCTTCCCATCGGTCAAAAGGGCCATGCGGAAAAAAGTGTCAAAACCAGAAATGCAGAACAGGCCATGGAGAAATGGGAGCCTTGCTACGCTGATGGGCGGGATGTAAATTGCCAACAGCCACTCTGGAGAAGTGTACGGTGTGTCCTGAAATATCGAAAAAACAAGGCTTAGAGTGCATAGGGCACTTCCACTCATGGGCGTATAAATTGGAAAAACTAAAAATCAGCAAGACACAGGCACCCCAAAGTTTAGGGCTGCTCTGTTGACAAGAATATCCACTTCACGACACCTCAAATATCCCAGGAAAGAGAAAAATGGATAAAGAAGTGGTGGTCCTTATGTACAATGGAATATCACTCAGCCATGAAATCAATGTCATAAGGCTAGTAGCAGCATGATGAGTGGCTTTAGCTACGACGATTCTAAGTGAAATAAGTCACACAGAAAAAGACACTTATCATAAGCTATCACTTATAGAGGGAATGTAAAAACCGCTACACTTGAACTGAATTACAAAACAGAACAGAGTCACACGTTTAGAAAACACACTATGGCTGCTTAACGGGAAAGGTGGGGTGGGGTGATGCATAAAACAAGGGTTTCAAATGAGCTCAGATACCGTTCCATAAACCCAATATGTAATAGAAAGACCTACTCCTTGCTCAGTGAACTGGACTCCACACCCCCTATTCACCGCACAAGAATATATCTGACTAGTAAGAATCTTAAAACCTATGTATTGATATCTCTCTGGAAGTGAGTCAAGTGGGTGTCAAGCGGCAGAAACACAGCCGTGAAAAGCAGCTAAACCCCATTATAAAAATAAATTACTTTTAAAAACCCGTGAAACAAAGACACTGAAAGAGAGAGAAATTCTTACAAAATTCGTTCAGGGGCTGTGATGCAACCTGGATTGACCATATCTAGACCCACAGCTGGATGAGACATAAGGGTGGACACTCTCGGGGCTGAGAGGTTTGGTGAGGTTGGGGGAGCAAACGCAGAGCCTTTAAAGTAATACTGCCTGTTACCCATCCCATGGGTCCCAAATCTCCAGGTTCAAGGGCATCTTCCTACCTCGAAAACATGCATGAGAAACCCAGAAGGTGGTACACCGTGTGATCGGGAAAGGTTTCCAAAACGCACCTCATTTCTCATCTCCTTGTGCTCGGGTTCGCCATTCCAGCCGCTTTACTAGCAATCTCCCTCCTTGGAGAATCAGCACCTTTAACCTCCCGTTCCGTACAGCTTGCAATTTGTCCTGAGGATGAACGGGAAGAGAGGGAGCCAATGAGAGACTAGCTCTAGGTGTTGGGACAGGCACAGGTCACTCTATTTTCCCATCAGGAAGAAGAATTAACCACAGGCTCAGCCTGCCGCCCGGAACCAGAATAGGGCCTGAGGCAATCCTGCGCTTTTGCGGCCAGCTCCCAAAAAAGCGAGTTGAAAAATGGAGCTCAGGGGCACTGCAATTCACAAACCTGCAGAGTTATAAATGATAACTCTCGTCCACAAATATATTGAGGGAAGGCAACGAAGAGGATCTGAAAGCAAGGCAGAATTGCAGGAAACAGATTTCAGGAGGTCGATTCGAATCGCCTTTAAAGCACATGAAAAGCGGCAAAACGTCGACAATGATGCCCTTGGCCAAAAAGGGCGTATGCGTTTTTTCCTGAATATATTCAGGAAAAAACGCATACGCCCTTTTTGGCCAACCAAGCAACCTGGAAAGGCAAATCAGCGCTACAAAGAAGTCTCGCTTCCCATCGGTCAAAAGGGCCATGCGGAAAAAAGTGTCAAAACCAGAAATGCAAAACAGGCCATGGAGAAATGGGAGCCTTGCTATGCTGATGGGCGGGACGTAAATTGCCAACAGCCACTCTGGAGAAGTGTATGGTGTGTCCTGAAACATCGAAAAAACACAGCTTAGAGCGCATAGGGCACTTCCACTCATGGGCATATAAATTGGGAAAACTAAAAATCAGCAAGACACAGGCACCCCAAAGTTTAGGGCTGCTCTGTTGACAAGAATCTCCACTTCACGACACCTCAAATATCCCAGGAAAGAGAAAAATGGATAAAGAAGTGGTGGTCCTTATGTACAATGGAATATCACTCAGCCATGAAATCAATGTCATAAGGCTAGTAGCAGCATGATGAGTGGCTTTAGCTACGACGATTCTAAGTGAAATAAGTCACACAGAAAAAGACACTTATCATAAGCTATCACTTATAGAGGGAATGTAAAAACCGCTACACTTGAACTGAATTACAAAACAGAACAGAGTCACACGTTTAGAAAACACACTATGGCTGCTTAACGGGAAAGGTGGGGTGGGGTGATGCATAAAACAAGGGTTTCAAATGAGCTCAGATACCTTTCCATAAACCAAATATGTAATAGAAAGACCTACTCCTTGCTCAGTGAACTGGACTCCACACCCCCTATTCACCGCACAAGAATATATCTGACTAGTAAGAATCTTAAAACCTATGTATTGATATCTCTCTGGAAGTGAGTCAAGTGGGTGTCAAGCGGCAGAAACACAGCCGTGAAAAGCAGCTAAACCCCATTATAAAAATAAATTACTTTTAAAAACCCGTGAAACAAAGACACTGAAAGAGAGAGAAATTCTTACAAAATTCGTTCAGGGGCTGTGATGCAACCTGGATTGACCATATCTAGACCCACAGCTGGATGAGACATAAGGGTGGACACTCTCGGGGCTGAGAGGTTTGGTGAGGTTGGGGGAGCAAACGCAGAGCCTTTAAAGTAATACTGCCTGTTACCCATCCCATGGGTCCCAAATCTCCAGGTTCAAGGGCATCTTCCTACCTCGAAAACATGCATGAGAAACCCAGAAGGTGGTACACCGTGTGATCGGGAAAGGTTTCCAAAACGCACCTCATTTCTCATCTCCTTGTGCTCGGGTTCGCCATTCCAGCCGCTTTACTAGCAATCTCCCTCCTTGGAGAATCAGCACCTTTAACCTCCCGTTCCGTACAGCTTGCAATTTGTCCTGAGGATGAACGGGAAGAGAGGGAGCCAATGAGAGACTAGCTCTAGGTGTTGGGACAGGCACAGGTCACTCTATTTTCCCATCAGGAAGAAGAATTAACCACAGGCTCAGCCTGCCGCCCGGAACCAGAATAGGGCCTGAGGCAATCCTGCGCTTTTGCGGCCAGCTCCCAAAAAAGCGAGTTGAAAAATGGAGCTCAGGGGCACTGCAATTCACAAACCTGCAGAGTTATAAATGATAACTCTCGTCCACAAATATATTGAGGGAAGGCAACGAAGAGGATCTGAAAGCAAGGCAGAATTGCAGGAAACAGATTTCAGGAGGTAGATTCGAATCGCCTTTAAAGCACATGAAAAGCGGCAAAACGTCGACAATGATGCCCTTGGCCAAAAAGGGCGTATGCGTTTTTTCCTGAATATATTCAGGAAAAAACGCATACGCCCTTTTTGGCCAACCAAGCAACCTGGAAAGGCAAATCAGCGCTACAAAGAAGTCTCGCTTCCCATCGGTCAAAAGGGCCATGCGGAAAAAAGTGTCAAAACCAGAAATGCAGAACAGGCCATGGAGAAATGGGAGCCTTGCTACGCTGATGGGCGGGATGTAAATTGCCAACAGCCACTCTGGAGAAGTGTACGGTGTGTCCTGAAATATCGAAAAAACAAGGCTTAGAGTGCATAGGGCACTTCCACTCATGGGCGTATAAATTGGAAAAACTAAAAATCAGCAAGACACAGGCACCCCAAAGTTTAGGGCTGCTCTGTTGACAAGAATATCCACTTCACGACACCTCAAATATCCCAGGAAAGAGAAAAATGGATAAAGAAGTGGTGGTCCTTATGTACAATGGAATATCACTCAGCCATGAAATCAATGTCATAAGGCTAGTAGCAGCATGATGAGTGGCTTTAGCTACGACGATTCTAAGTGAAATAAGTCACACAGAAAAAGACACTTATCATAAGCTATCACTTATAGAGGGAATGTAAAAACCGCTACACTTGAACTGAATTACAAAACAGAACAGAGTCACACGTTTAGAAAACACACTATGGCTGCTTAACGGGAAAGGTGGGGTGGGGTGATGCATAAAACAAGGGTTTCAAATGAGCTCAGATACCGTTCCATAAACCCAATATGTAATAGAAAGACCTACTCCTTGCTCAGTGAACTGGACTCCACACCCCCTATTCACCGCACAAGAATATATCTGACTAGTAAGAATCTTAAAACCTATGTATTGATATCTCTCTGGAAGTGAGTCAAGTGGGTGTCAAGCGGCAGAAATACAGCCGTGAAAAGCAGCTAAACCCCACTATAAAAATAAATTACTTTTAAAAACCCGTGAAACAAAGACACTGAAAGAGAGAGAAATTCTTACAAAATTCGTTCAGGGGCTGTGATGCAACCTGGATTGACCATATCTAGACCCACAGCTGGATGAGACATAAGGGTGGACACTCTCGGGGCTGAGAGGTTTGGTGAGGTTGGGGGAGCAAACGCAGAGCCTTTAAAGTAATACTGCCTGTTACCCATCCCATGGGTCCCAAATCTCCAGGTTCAAAGGCATCTTCCTACCTCGAAAACATGCATGAGAAACCCAGAAGGTGGTACACCGTGTGATCGGGAAAGGTTTCCAAAACGCACCTCATTTCTCATCTCCTTGTGCTCGGGTTCGCCATTCCAGCCGCTTTACTAGCAATCTCCCTCCTTGGAGAATCAGCACCTTTAACCTCCCGTTCCGTACAGCTTGCAATTTGTCCTGAGGATGAACGGGAAGAGAGGGAGCCAATGAGAGACTAGCTCTAGGTGTTGGGACAGGCACAGGTCACTCTATTTTCCCATCAGGAAGAAGAATTAACCACAGGCTCAGCCTGCCGCCCGGAACCAGAATAGGGCCTGAGGCAATCCTGCGCTTTTGCGGCCAGCTCCCAAAAAAGCGAGTTGAAAAATGGAGCTCAGGGGCACTGCAATTCACAAACCTGCAGAGTTATAAATGATAACTCTCGTCCACAAATATATTGAGGGAAGGCAACGAAGAGGATCTGAAAGCAAGGCAGAATTGCAGGAAACAGATTTCAGGAGGTCGATTCGAATCGCCTTTAAAGCACATGAAAAGCGGCAAAACGTCGACAATGATGCCCTTGGCCAAAAAGGGCGTATGCGTTTTTTCCTGAATATATTCAGGAAAAAACGCATACGCCCTTTTTGGCCAACCAAGCAACCTGGAAAGGCAAATCAGCGCTACAAAGAAGTCTCGCTTCCCATCGGTCAAAAGGGCCATGCGGAAAAAAGTGTCAAAACCAGAAATGCAAAACAGGCCATGGAGAAATGGGAGCCTTGCTATGCTGATGGGCGGGATGTAAATTGCCAACAGCCACTCTGGAGAAGTGTATGGTGTGTCCTGAAACATCGAAAAAACACAGCTTAGAGCGCATAGGGCACTTCCACTCATGGGCATATAAATTGGGAAAACTAAAAATCAGCAAGACACAGGCACCCCAAAGTTTAGGGCTGCTCTGTTGACAAGAATCTCCACTTCACGACACCTCAAATATCCCAGGAAAGAGAAAAATGGATAAAGAAGTGGTGGTCCTTATGTACAATGGAATATCACTCAGCCATGAAATCAATGTCATAAGGCTAGTAGCAGCATGATGAGTGGCTTTAGCTACGACGATTCTAAGTGAAATAAGTCACACAGAAAAAGACACTTATCATAAGCTATCACTTATAGAGGGAATGTAAAAACCGCTACACTTGAACTGAATTACAAAACAGAACAGAGTCACACGTTTAGAAAACACACTATGGCTGCTTAACGGGAAAGGTGGGGTGGGGTGATGCATAAAACAAGGGTTTCAAATGAGCTCAGATACCTTTCCATAAACCAAATATGTAATAGAAAGACCTACTCCTTGCTCAGTGAACTGGACTCCACACCCCCTATTCACCGCACAAGAATATATCTGACTAGTAAGAATCTTAAAACCTATGTATTGATATCTCTCTGGAAGTGAGTCAAGTGGGTGTCAAGCGGCAGAAACACAGCCGTGAAAAGCAGCTAAACCCCATTATAAAAATAAATTACTTTTAAAAACCCGTGAAACAAAGACACTGAAAGAGAGAGAAATTCTTACAAAATTCGTTCAGGGGCTGTGATGCAACCTGGATTGACCATATCTAGACCCACAGCTGGATGAGACATAAGGGTGGACACTCTCGGGGCTGAGAGGTTTGGTGAGGTTGGGGGAGCAAACGCAGAGCCTTTAAAGTAATACTGCCTGTTACCCATCCCATGGGTCCCAAATCTCCAGGTTCAAGGGCATCTTCCTACCTCGAAAACATGCATGAGAAACCCAGAAGGTGGTACACCGTGTGATCGGGAAAGGTTTCCAAAACGCACCTCATTTCTCATCTCCTTGTGCTCGGGTTCGCCATTCCAGCCGCTTTACTAGCAATCTCCCTCCTTGGAGAATCAGCACCTTTAACCTCCCGTTCCGTACAGCTTGCAATTTGTCCTGAGGATGAACGGGAAGAGAGGGAGCCAATGAGAGACTAGCTCTAGGTGTTGGGACAGGCACAGGTCACTCTATTTTCCCATCAGGAAGAAGAATTAACCACAGGCTCAGCCTGCCGCCCGGAACCAGAATAGGGCCTGAGGCAATCCTGCGCTTTTGCGGCCAGCTCCCAAAAAAGCGAGTTGAAAAATGGAGCTCAGGGGCACTGCAATTCACAAACCTGCAGAGTTATAAATGATAACTCTCGTCCACAAATATATTGAGGGAAGGCAACGAAGAGGATCTGAAAGCAAGGCAGAATTGCAGGAAACAGATTTCAGGAGGTAGATTCGAATCGCCTTTAAAGCACATGAAAAGCGGCAAAACGTCGACAATGATGCCCTTGGCCAAAAAGGGCGTATGCGTTTTTTCCTGAATATATTCAGGAAAAAACGCATACGCCCTTTTTGGCCAACCAAGCAACCTGGAAAGGCAAATCAGCGCTACAAAGAAGTCTCGCTTCCCATCGGTCAAAAGGGCCATGCGGAAAAAAGTGTCAAAACCAGAAATGCAGAACAGGCCATGGAGAAATGGGAGCCTTGCTACGCTGATGGGCGGGATGTAAATTGCCAACAGCCACTCTGGAGAAGTGTACGGTGTGTCCTGAAATATCGAAAAAACAAGGCTTAGAGTGCATAGGGCACTTCCACTCATGGGCGTATAAATTGGAAAAACTAAAAATCAGCAAGACACAGGCACCCCAAAGTTTAGGGCTGCTCTGTTGACAAGAATATCCACTTCACGACACCTCAAATATCCCAGGAAAGAGAAAAATGGATAAAGAAGTGGTGGTCCTTATGTACAATGGAATATCACTCAGCCATGAAATCAATGTCATAAGGCTAGTAGCAGCATGATGAGTGGCTTTAGCTACGACGATTCTAAGTGAAATAAGTCACACAGAAAAAGACACTTATCATAAGCTATCACTTATAGAGGGAATGTAAAAACCGCTACACTTGAACTGAATTACAAAACAGAACAGAGTCACACGTTTAGAAAACACACTATGGCTGCTTAACGGGAAAGGTGGGGTGGGGTGATGCATAAAACAAGGGTTTCAAATGAGCTCAGATACCGTTCCATAAACCCAATATGTAATAGAAAGACCTACTCCTTGCTCAGTGAACTGGACTCCACACCCCCTATTCACCGCACAAGAATATATCTGACTAGTAAGAATCTTAAAACCTATGTATTGATATCTCTCTGGAAGTGAGTCAAGTGGGTGTCAAGCGGCAGAAATACAGCCGTGAAAAGCAGCTAAACCCCACTATAAAAATAAATTACTTTTAAAAACCCGTGAAACAAAGACACTGAAAGAGAGAGAAATTCTTACAAAATTCGTTCAGGGGCTGTGATGCAACCTGGATTGACCATATCTAGACCCACAGCTGGATGAGACATAAGGGTGGACACTCTCGGGGCTGAGAGGTTTGGTGAGGTTGGGGGAGCAAACGCAGAGCCTTTAAAGTAATACTGCCTGTTACCCATCCCATGGGTCCCAAATCTCCAGGTTCAAGGGCATCTTCCTACCTCGAAAACATGCATGAGAAACCCAGAAGGTGGTACACCGTGTGATCGGGAAAGGTTTCCAAAACGCACCTCATTTCTCATCTCCTTGTGCTCGGGTTCGCCATTCCAGCCGCTTTACTAGCAATCTCCCTCCTTGGAGAATCAGCACCTTTAACCTCCCGTTCCGTACAGCTTGCAATTTGTCCTGAGGATGAACGGGAAGAGAGGGAGCCAATGAGAGACTAGCTCTAGGTGTTGGGACAGGCACAGGTCACTCTATTTTCCCATCAGGAAGAAGAATTAACCACAGGCTCAGCCTGCCGCCCGGAACCAGAATAGGGCCTGAGGCAATCCTGCGCTTTTGCGGCCAGCTCCCAAAAAAGCGAGTTGAAAAATGGAGCTCAGGGGCACTGCAATTCACAAACCTGCAGAGTTATAAATGATAACTCTCGTCCACAAATATATTGAGGGAAGGCAACGAAGAGGATCTGAAAGCAAGGCAGAATTGCAGGAAACAGATTTCAGGAGGTCGATTCGAATCGCCTTTAAAGCACATGAAAAGCGGCAAAACGTCGACAATGATGCCCTTGGCCAAAAAGGGCGTATGCGTTTTTTCCTGAATATATTCAGGAAAAAACGCATACGCCCTTTTTGGCCAACCAAGCAACCTGGAAAGGCAAATCAGCGCTACAAAGAAGTCTCGCTTCCCATCGGTCAAAAGGGCCATGCGGAAAAAAGTGTCAAAACCAGAAATGCAGAACAGGCCATGGAGAAATGGGAGCCTTGCTACGCTGATGGGCGGGATGTAAATTGCCAACAGCCACTCTGGAGAAGTGTACGGTGTGTCCTGAAATATCGAAAAAACAAGGCTTAGAGTGCATAGGGCACTTCCACTCATGGGCGTATAAATTGGAAAAACTAAAAATCAGCAAGACACAGGCACCCCAAAGTTTAGGGCTGCTCTGTTGACAAGAATCTCCACTTCACGACACCTCAAATATCCCAGGAAAGAGAAAAATGGATAAAGAAGTGGTGGTCCTTATGTACAATGGAATATCACTCAGCCATGAAATCAATGTCATAAGGCTAGTAGCAGCATGATGAGTGGCTTTAGCTACGACGATTCTAAGTGAAATAAGTCACACAGAAAAAGACACTTATCATAAGCTATCACTTATAGAGGGAATGTAAAAACCGCTACACTTGAACTGAATTACAAAACAGAACAGAGTCACACGTTTAGAAAACACACTATGGCTGCTTAACGGGAAAGGTGGGGTGGGGTGATGCATAAAACAAGGGTTTCAAATGAGCTCAGATACCGTTCCATAAACCCAATATGTAATAGAAAGACCTACTCCTTGCTCAGTGAACTGGACTCCACACCCCCTATTCACCGCACAACAATATATCTGACTAGTAAGAATCTTAAAACCTATGTATTGATATCTCTCTGGAAGTGAGTCAAGTGGGTGTCAAGCGGCAGAAATACAGCCGTGAAAAGCAGCTAAACCCCACTATAAAAATAAATTACTTTTAAAAACCCGTGAAACAAAGACACTGAAAGAGAGAGAAATTCTTACAAAATTCGTTCAGGGGCTGTGATGCAACCTGGATTGACCATATCTAGACCCACAGCTGGATGAGACATAAGGGTGGACACTCTCGGGGCTGAGAGGTTTGGTGAGGTTGGGGGAGCAAACGCAGAGCCTTTAAAGTAATACTGCCTGTTACCCATCCCATGGGTCCCAAATCTCCAGGTTCAAGGGCATCTTCCTACCTCGAAAACATGCATGAGAAACCCAGAAGGTGGTACACCGTGTGATCGGGAAAGGTTTCCAAAACGCACCTCATTTCTCATCTCCTTGTGCTCGGGTTCGCCATTCCAGCCGCTTTACTAGCAATCTCCCTCCTTGGAGAATCAGCATCTTTAACCTCCCGTTCCGTACAGCTTGCAATTTGTCCTGAGGATGAACGGGAAGAGGGGGAGCCAATGAGAGACTAGCTCTAGGTGTTGGGACAGGCACAGGTCACTCTATTTTCCCATCAGGAAGAAGAATTAACCACAGGCTCAGCCTGCCGCCCGGAAGCAGAATAGGGCCTGAGGCAATCCTGCGCTTTTGCGGCCAGCTCCCAAAAAAGCGAGTTGAAAAATGGAGCTCAGGGGCACTGCAATTCACAAACCTGCAGAGTTATAAATCATAACTCTCGTCCACAAATATATTGAGGGAAGGCAACGAAGAGGATCTGAAAGCAAGGCAGAATTGCAGGAAACAGATTTCAGGAGGTAGATTCGAATCGCATTTAAAGCACATGAAAAGCGGCAAAACGTCGACAATGATGCCCTTGGCCAAAAAGGGCGTATGCGTTTTTTCCTGAATATATTCAGGAAAAAACGCATACGCCCTTTTTGCCCAACCAAGCAACCTGGAAAGGCAAATCAGCGCTACAAAGAAGTCTCGCTTCCCATCGGTCAAAAGGGCCATGCGGAAAAAGTGTCAAAACCAGAAATGCAGGACAGGCCATGGAGAAATGGGAGCCTTGCTACGCTGATGGGCGGGATGTAAATTGCCAACAGCCACTATGGAGAAGTGTACGGTGTGTCCTGAAACATCGCAAAAACACAGCTTACACCGCATAGGGCACTTCCACTCATGGGCGTATAAATTGGGAAAACTAAAAATCAGCAAGACACAGGCACCCCAAAGTTTAGGGCAGCTCTGTTGACAAGAACCTCCACTTCATGTCACCTCAAATATCCCAGGAAAGAGAAAAATGGATAAAGAAGTGGTGGTCCTTATGTACAGTGGAATATCACTCAGCCATGAAATCAATGTCATAAGGCTAGTAGCAGCATGATGAGTGGCTTTAGCTACGACGATTCTAAGTGAAATAAGTCACACAGAAAAAGACACTTATCATAAGCTATCACTTATAGAGGGAATGTAAAAACCGCTACACTTGAACTGAATTACAAAACAGAACAGAGTCACAAGTTTACAAAACACACTATGGCTGCTTAACGGGAAAGGTGGGGTGGGGTGATGCATAAAACAAGGGTTTCAAATGAGCTCAGATACCGTTCCATAAACCCAATATGTAATAGAAAGACCTACTCCTTGCTCAGTGAACTGGACTCAACATCCCCTATTCACCGCACAAGAATATATCTGACTAGTAAGAATCTTAAAACCTATGTATTGCTAGCTCTCTGGAAGTGAGTCAAGTGGGTGTAAAGCGGCAGAAACACAGCCGTGAAAAGCAGCTAAACCCCATTATAAAAATGAATTACTTTTAAAAACCCGTGAAACAAAGACAGTGAAAGAGAGAGAAATTCTTACAAAATTCGTTCAGGGGCTGTGATGCAACCTGGATTGACCATATCTAGACCCACAGCTGGATGAGACATAACGGTGGACACTCTCGGGGCTGAGAGGTTTGGTGAGGTTGGGGGAGCAAACGCAGAGCCTTTAAAGTAATACTGCCTGTTACCCATCCCATGGGTCCCAAATCTCCAGGTTCAAGGGCATCTTCCTACCTCGAAAACATGCATGAGAAACCCAGAAGGTGGTACACCGTGTGATCGGGAAAGGTTTCTAAAACGCACCTCATTTCTCATCTCCTTGTGCTCGGGTTCGCCAATCCAGCCGCTTTACTAGCAATCTCCCTCCTTGGAGAATCAGCACCTGTAACCTCCCGTTCCGTACAGCTTGCAATTTGTCCTGAGGATGAACGGGAAGAGGGGGAGCCAATGAGAGACTAGCTCTAGGTGTTGGGACAGTCACAGGTCACTCTATTTTCCCATCAGGAAGAAGAATTAACCACAGGCTCAGCCTGCCGCCCGGAAGCAGAATAGGGCCTGAGGCAATCCTGCGCTTTTGCGGCCAGCTCCCAAAAAAGCGAGTTGAAAAATGGAGCTCAGGGGCACTGCAATTCACAAACCTGCAGAGTTATAAATGATAACTCTCGTCCACAAATATATTGAGGGAAGGCAACGAAGAGGATTTGAAAGCAAGGCAGAATTGCAGGAAACTGATTTCAGGAGGTAGATTCGAATCGCCTTTAAAGCACATGAAAAGCGGCAAAACGTCGACAATGATGCCCTTGGCCAAAAAGGGCGTATGCGTTTTTTCCTGAATATATTCAGGAAAAAACGCATACGCCCTTTTTGGCCAACCAAGCAACCTGGAAAGGCAAATCAGCGCTACAAAGAAGTCTCGCTTCCCATCGGTCAAAAGGGCCATGCGGAAAAAAATGTCAAAACCAGAAATGCAGGACAGGCCATGGAGAAATGGGAGCGTCGCTACGCTGATGGGCGGGATGTAAATTGCCAACAGCCACTATGGAGAAGTGTACGGTGTGTCCTGAAACATCGAAAAAACACAGCTTAGAGCGCATAGGGCACTTCCACTCATGGGCATATAAATTGGGAAAACTAAAAATCAGCAAGACACAGGCACCCCAACGTTTAGGGCTGCTCTATTGACAAGAACCTCCACTTCGTGACACCTCAAATATCCCAGGAAAGAGAAAAATGGATAAAGAAGTGGTGGTCCTTATGTACAATGGAATATCACTCAGCCATGAAATCAATGTCATAAGGCTAGTAGCAGCATGATGAGTGGCTTTAGCTATGACGATTCTAAGTGAAATAAGTCACACAGAAAAAGACACTTATCATAAGCTATCACTTATAGAGGGAATGTAAAAACCTCTACACTTGGACTGAATTACAAAACAGAACAGAGTCACACGTTTAGAAAACACACTATGGCTGCTTAACGGGAAAGGTGGGGTGGGGTGATGCATAAAACAAGGGTTTCAAATGAGCTCAGATACCGTTCCATAAACCCAATATGTAATAGAAAGACCTACTCCTTGCTCAGTGAACTGGACTCAACACCCCCTATTCACCGCACAAGAATATATCTGACTAGTAAGAATCTTAAAACCTATGTATTGATATCTCTCTGGAAGTGAGTCAAGTGGGTGTAAAGCGGCAGAAACACAGCCGTGAAAAGCAGCTAAACCCCATTATAAAAATGAATTACTTTTAAAAACCCGTGAAACAAAGACAGTGAAAGAGAGAGAAATACTTACAAAATTCGTTCAGGGGCTGTGATGCAACCTGGATTGACCATATCTAGACCCACAGCTGGATGAGACATAAGGGTGGACACTCTCGGGGCTGAGAGGTTTGGTGAGGTTGGGGGAGCAAACGCAGAGCCTTTAAAGTAATACTGCCTGTTACCCATCCCATGGGTCCCAAATCTCCAGGTTCAAGGGCATCTTCCTACCTCGAAAACATGCATGAGAAACCCAGAAGGTGGTACACCGTGTGATCGGGAAAGTTTTCTAAAACGCACCTCATTTCTCATCTCCTTATGCTCGGGTTCGCCATTCCAGCTGCTTTACTAGCAATCTCCCTCCTTGGAGAATCAGCACCTGTAACCTCCCGTTCCGTACAGCTTGCAATTTGTCCTGAGGATGAACGGGAAGAGGGGGAGCCAATGAGAGACTAGCTCTAGGTGTTGGGACAGGCACAGGTCACTCTATTTTCCCATCAGGAAGAAGAATTAACCACAGGCTCAGCCTGCCGCCCGGAAGCAGAATAGGGCCTGAGGCAATCCTGCGCTTTTGCGGCCAGCTCCCAAAAAAGCGAGTTGAAAAATGGAGCTCAGGGGCACTGCAATTCACAAACCTGCAGAGTTATAAATGATAACTCTCGTCCACAAATATATTGAGGGAAGGCAACGAAGAGGATCTGAAAGCAAGGCAGAATTGCAGGAAACAGATTTCAGGAGGTAGATTCGAATCGCATTTAAAGCACATGAAAAGCGGCAAAACGTCGACAATGATGCCCTTGGCCAAAAAGGGCGTATGCGTTTTTTCCTGAATATATTCAGGAAAAAACGCATACGCCCTTTTTGCCCAACCAAGCAACCTGGAAAGGCAAATCAGCGCTACAAAGAAGTCTCGCTTCCCATCGGTCAAAAGGGCCATGCGGAAAAAGTGTCAAAACCAGAAATGCAGGACAGGCCATGGAGAAATGGGAGCCTTGCTACGCTGATGGGCGGGATGTAAATTGCCAACAGCCACTATGGAGAAGTGTACGGTGTGTCCTGAAACATCGCAAAAACACAGCTTACACCGCATAGGGCACTTCCACTCATGGGCGTATAAATTGGGAAAACTAAAAATCAGCAAGACACAGGCACCCCAAAGTTTAGGGCAGCTCTGTTGACAAGAACCTCCACTTCATGTCACCTCAAATATCCCAGGAAAGAGAAAAATGGATAAAGAAGTGGTGGTCCTTATGTACAGTGGAATATCACTCAGCCATGAAATCAATGTCATAAGGCTAGTAGCAGCATGATGAGTGGCTTTAGCTACGACGATTCTAAGTGAAATAAGTCACACAGAAAAAGACACTTATCATAAGCTATCACTTATAGAGGGAATGTAAAAACCGCTACACTTGAACTGAATTACAAAACAGAACAGAGTCACAAGTTTACAAAACACACTATGGCTGCTTAACGGGAAAGGTGGGGTGGGGTGATGCATAAAACAAGGGTTTCAAATGAGCTCAGATACCGTTCCATAAACCCAATATGTAATAGAAAGACCTACTCCTTGCTCAGTGAACTGGACTCAACACCCCCTATTCACCGCACAAGAATATATCTGACTAGTAAGAATCTTAAAACCTATGTATTGCTATCTCTCTGGAAGTGAGTCAAGTGGGTGTAAAGCGGCAGAAACACAGCCGTGAAAAGCAGCTAAACCCCATTATAAAAATGAATTACTTTTAAAAACCCGTGAAACAAAGACAGTGAAAGAGAGAGAAATTCTTACAAAATTCGTTCAGGGGCTGTGATGCAACCTGGATTGACCATATCTAGAACCACAGCTGGATGAGACATAAGGGTGGACACTCTCGGGGCTGAGAGGTTTGGTGAGGTTGGGGGAGCAAACGCAGAGCCTTTAAAGTAATACTGCCTGTTACCCATCCCATGGGTCCCAAATCTCCAGGTTCAAGGGCATCTTCCTACCTCGAAAACATGCATGAGAAACCCAGAAGGTGGTACACCGTGTGATCGGGAAAGGTTTCTAAAACGCACCTCATTTCTCATCTCCTTGTGCTCGGGTTCGCCATTCCAGCCGCTTTACTAGCAATCTCCCTCCTTGGAGAATCAGCACCTGTAACCTCCCGTTCCGTACAGCTTGCAATTTGTCCTGAGGATGAACGGGAAGAGGGGGAGCCAATGAGAGACTAGCTCTAGGTGTTGGGACAGGCACAGGTCACTCTATTTTCCCATCAGGAAGAAGAATTAACCACAGGCTCAGCCTGCCGCCCGGAAGCAGAATAGGGCCTGAGGCAATCCTGCGCTTTTGCGGCCAGCTCCCAAAAAAGCGAGTTGAAAAATGGAGCTCAGGGGCACTGCAATTCACAAACCTGCAGAGTTATAAATGATAACTCTCGTCCACAAATATATTGAGGGAAGGCAACGAAGAGGATCTGAAAGCAAGGCAGAATTGCAGGAAACAGATTTCAGGAGGTAGATTCGAATCGCATTTAAAGCACATGAAAAGCGGCAAAACGTCGACAATGATGCCCTTGGCCAAAAAGGGCGTATGCGTTTTTTCCTGAATATATTCAGGAAAAAACGCATACGCCCTTTTTGCCCAACCAAGCAACCTGGAAAGGCAAATCAGCGCTACAAAGAAGTCTCGCTTCCCATCGGTCAAAAGGGCCATGCGGAAAAAGTGTCAAAACCAGAAATGCAGGACAGGCCATGGAGAAATGGGAGCCTTGCTGCGCTGATGGGCGGGATGTAAATTGCCAACAGCCACTATGGAGAAGTGTACGGTGTGTCCTGAAACATCGCAAAAACACAGCTTACACCGCATAGGGCACTTCCACTCATGGGCATATAAATTGGGAAAACTAAAAATCAGCAAGACACAGGCACCCCAAAGTTTAGGGCAGCTCTGTTGACAAGAACCTCCACTTCATGTCACCTCAAATATCCCAGGAAAGAGAAAAATGGATAAAGAAGTGGTGGTCCTTATGTACAGTGGAATATCACTCAGCCATGAAATCAATGTCATAAGGCTAGTAGCAGCATGATGAGTGGCTTTAGCTACGACGATTCTAAGTGAAATAAGTCACACAGAAAAAGACACTTATCATAAGCTATCACTTATAGAGGGAATGTAAAAACCGCTACACTTGAACTGAATTACAAAACAGAACAGAGTCACAAGTTTACAAAACACACTATGGCTGCTTAACGGGAAAGGTGGGGTGGGGTGATGCATAAAACAAGGGTTTCAAATGAGCTCAGATACCGTTCCATAAACCCAATATGTAATAGAAAGACCTACTCCTTGCTCAGTGAACTGGACTCAACACCCCCTATTCACCGCACAAGAATATATCTGACTAGTAAGAATCTTAAAACCTATGTATTGCTATCTCTCTGGAAGTGAGTCAAGTGGGTGTAAAGCGGCAGAAACACAGCCGTGAAAAGCAGCTAAACCCCATTATAAAAATGAATTACTTTTAAAAACCCGTGAAACAAAGACAGGGAAAGAGAGAGAAATTCTTACAAAATTCGTTCAGGGGCTGTGATGCAACCTGGATTGACCATATCTAGACCCACAGCTGGATGAGACATAAGGGTGGACACTCTCGGGGCTGAGAGGTTTGGTGAGGTTGGGGGAGCAAACGCAGAGCCTTTAAAGTAATACTGCCTGTTACCCATCCCATGGGTCCCAAATCTCCAGGTTCAAGGGCATCTTCCTACCTCGAAAACATGCATGAGAAACCCAGAAGGTGGTACACCGTGTGATCGGGAAAGGTTTCTAAAACGCACCTCATTTCTCATCTCCTTGTGCTCGGGTTCGCCATTCCAGCCGCTTTACTAGCAATCTCCCTCCTTGGAGAATCAGCACCTGTAACCTCCCGTTCCGTACAGCTTGCAATTTGTCCTGAGGATGAACGGGAAGAGGGGGAGCCAATGAGAGACTAGCTGTAGGTGTTGGGACAGGCACAGGTCACTCTATTTTCCCATCAGGAAGAAGAATTAACCACAGGCTCAGCCTGCCGCCCGGAAGCAGAATAGGGCCTGAGGCAATCCTGCACTTTTGCGGCCAGCTCCCAAAAAAGCGAGTTGAAAAATGGAGCTCAGGGGCACTGCAATTCACAAACCTGCAGAGTTATAAATGATAACTCTCGTCCACAAATATATTGAGGGAAGGCAACGAAGAGGATTTGAAAGCAAGGCAGAATTGCAGGAAACTGATTTCAGGAGGTCGATTCGAATCGCCTTTAAAGCACATGAAAAGCGGCAAAACGTCGACAATGATGCCCTTGGCCAAAAAGGGCGTATGCGTTTTTTCCTGAATATATTCAGGAAAAAACGCATACGCCCTTTTTGCCCAACCAAGCAACCTGGAAAGGCAAATCAGCGCTACAAAGAAGTCTCGCTTCCCATCGGTCAAAAGGGCCATGCGGAAAAAAGTATCAAAACCAGAAATGCAGGACAGGCCATGGAGAAATGGGAGCCTTGCTACGCTGATGGGCGGGATGTAAATTGCCAAAAGCCACTCTGGAGAAGTGTACGGTGTGTCCTGAAACATCGAAAAAACACAGCTTAGAGCGCATAGGGCACTTCCACTCATGGGCATATAAATTGGGAAAACTAAAAATCAGCAAGACACAGGCACCTCAAAGTTTAGGGCTGCTCTGTTGACAAGAACCTCCACTTCATGACACCTTAATTATCCCAGGAAAGAGAAAAATGGATAAAGAAGTGGTGGTCCTTATGTACAATGGAATATCACTCAGCCATGAAATCAATGTCATAAGGCTAGTAGCAGCATGATGAGTGGCTTTAGCTATGACGATTCTAAGTGAAATAAGTCACACAGAAAAAGACACTTATCATAAGCTATCACTTATAGAGGGAATGTAAAAACCGCTACACTTGGACTGAATTACAAAACAGAACAGAGTCACACGTTTACAAAACACACTATGGCTGCTTAACGGGAAAGGTGGGGTGGGGTGATGCATAAAACAAGGGTTTCAAATGAGCTCAGATACCGTTCCATAAACCCAATATGTAATAGAAAGACCTACTCCTTGCTCAGTGAACTGGACTCAACACCCCCTATTCACCGCACAAGAATATATCTGACTAGTAAGAATCTTAAAACCTATGTATTGCTATCTCTCTGGAAGTGAGTCAAGTGGGTGTAAAGCGGCAGAAACACAGTGGTGAAAAGCGGTTAAACCCCATTATAAAAATAAATAACTTTTAAAAACCCGTGAAACAAAGACAGTGAAAGAGAGAGAAATTCTTACAAAATTCGTTCAGGGGCTGTGATGCAACCTGGATTGACCATATCTAGACCCACAGCTGGATGAGACATAAGGGTGGACACTCTCGGGGCTGAGAGGTTTGGTGAGGTTGGGGGAGCAAACGCAGAGCCTTTAAAGTAATACTGCCTGTTACCCATCCCATGGGTCCCAAATCTCCAGGTTCAAGGGCATCTTCCTACCTCGAAAACATGCATGAGAAACCCAGAAGGTGGTACACCGTGTGATCGGGAAAGTTTTCTAAAACGCACCTCATTTCTCATCTCCTTATGCTCGGGTTCGCCATTCCAGCTGCTTTACTAGCAATCTCCCTCCTTGGAGAATCAGCACCTGTAACCTCCCGTTCCGTACAGCTTGCAATTTGTCCTGAGGATGAACGGGAAGAGGGGGAGCCAATGAGAGACTAGCTCTAGGTGTTGGGACAGGCACAGGTCACTCTATTTTCCCATCAGGAAGAAGAATTAACCACAGGCTCAGCCTGCCGCCCGGAAGCAGAATAGGGCCTGAGGCAATCCTGCGCTTTTGCGGCCAGCTCCCAAAAAAGCGAGTTGAAAAATGGAGCTCAGGGGCACTGCAATTCACAAACCTGCAGAGTTATAAATCATAACTCTCGTCCACAAATATATTGAGGGAAGGCAACGAAGAGGATCTGAAAGCAAGGCAGAATTGCAGGAAACAGATTTCAGGAGGTAGATTCGAATCGCATTTAAAGCACATGAAAAGCGGCAAAACGTCGACAATGATGCCCTTGGCCAAAAAGGGCGTATGCGTTTTTTCCTGAATATATTCAGGAAAAAACGCATACGCCCTTTTTGCCCAACCAAGCAACCTGGAAAGGCAAATCAGCGCTACAAAGAAGTCTCGCTTCCCATCGGTCAAAAGGGCCATGCGGAAAAAGTGTCAAAACCAGAAATGCAGGACAGGCCATGGAGAAATGGGAGCCTTGCTACGCTGATGGGCGGGATGTAAATTGCCAACAGCCACTATGGAGAAGTGTACGGTGTGTCCTGAAACATCGCAAAAACACAGCTTACACCGCATAGGGCACTTCCACTCATGGGCGTATAAATTGGGAAAACTAAAAATCAGCAAGACACAGGCACCCCAAAGTTTAGGGCAGCTCTGTTGACAAGAACCTCCACTTCATGTCACCTCAAATATCCCAGGAAAGAGAAAAATGGATAAAGAAGTGGTGGTCCTTATGTACAGTGGAATATCACTCAGCCATGAAATCAATGTCATAAGGCTAGTAGCAGCATGATGAGTGGCTTTAGCTACGACGATTCTAAGTGAAATAAGTCACACAGAAAAAGACACTTATCATAAGCTATCACTTATAGAGGGAATGTAAAAACCGCTACACTTGAACTGAATTACAAAACAGAACAGAGTCACAAGTTTACAAAACACACTATGGCTGCTTAACGGGAAAGGTGGGGTGGGGTGATGCATAAAACAAGGGTTTCAAATGAGCTCAGATACCGTTCCATAAACCCAATATGTAATAGAAAGACCTACTCCTTGCTCAGTGAACTGGACTCAACACCCCCTATTCACCGCACAAGAATATATCTGACTAGTAAGAATCTTAAAACCTATGTATTGCTATCTCTCTGGAAGTGAGTCAAGTGGGTGTAAAGCGGCAGAAACACAGCCGTGAAAAGCAGCTAAACCCCATTATAAAAATGAATTACTTTTAAAAACCCGTGAAACAAAGACAGGGAAAGAGAGAGAAATTCTTACAAAATTCGTTCAGGGGCTGTGATGCAACCTGGATTGACCATATCTAGACCCACAGCTGGATGAGACATAAGGGTGGACACTCTCGGGGCTGAGAGGTTTGGTGAGGTTGGGGGAGCAAACGCAGAGCCTTTAAAGTAATACTGCCTGTTACCCATCCCATGGGTCCCAAATCTCCAGGTTCAAGGGCATCTTCCTACCTCGAAAACATGCATGAGAAACCCAGAAGGTGGTACACCGTGTGATCGGGAAAGGTTTCTAAAACGCACCTCATTTCTCATCTCCTTGTGCTCGGGTTCGCCATTCCAGCCGCTTTACTAGCAATCTCCCTCCTTGGAGAATCAGCACCTGTAACCTCCCGTTCCGTACAGCTTGCAATTTGTCCTGAGGATGAACGGGAAGAGGGGGAGCCAATGAGAGACTAGCTGTAGGTGTTGGGACAGGCACAGGTCACTCTATTTTCCCATCAGGAAGAAGAATTAACCACAGGCTCAGCCTGCCGCCCGGAAGCAGAATAGGGCCTGAGGCAATCCTGCACTTTTGCGGCCAGCTCCCAAAAAAGCGAGTTGAAAAATGGAGCTCAGGGGCACTGCAATTCACAAACCTGCAGAGTTATAAATGATAACTCTCGTCCACAAATATATTGAGGGAAGGCAACGAAGAGGATTTGAAAGCAAGGCAGAATTGCAGGAAACTGATTTCAGGAGGTCGATTCGAATCGCCTTTAAAGCACATGAAAAGCGGCAAAACGTCGACAATGATGCCCTTGGCCAAAAAGGGCGTATGCGTTTTTTCCTGAATATATTCAGGAAAAAACGCATACGCCCTTTTTGGCCAACCAAGCAACCTGGAAAGGCAAATCAGCGCTACAAAGAAGTCTCGCTTCCCATCGGTCAAAAGGGCCATGCGGAAAAAAGTATCAAAACCAGAAATGCAGGACAGGCCATGGAGAAATGGGAGCCTTGCTACGCTGATGGGCGGGATGTAAATTGCCAAAAGCCACTCTGGAGAAGTGTACGGTGTGTCCTGAAACATCGAAAAAACACAGCTTAGAGCGCATAGGGCACTTCCACTCATGGGCATATAAATTGGGAAAACTAAAAATCAGCAAGACACAGGCACCTCAAAGTTTAGGGCTGCTCTGTTGACAAGAACCTCCACTTCATGACACCTTAATTATCCCAGGAAAGAGAAAAATGGATAAAGAAGTGGTGGTCCTTATGTACAATGGAATATCACTCAGCCATGAAATCAATGTCATAAGGCTAGTAGCAGCATGATGAGTGGCTTTAGCTATGACGATTCTAAGTGAAATAAGTCACACAGAAAAAGACACTTATCATAAGCTATCACTTATAGAGGGAATGTAAAAACCGCTACACTTGGACTGAATTACAAAACAGAACAGAGTCACACGTTTACAAAACACACTATGGCTGCTTAACGGGAAAGGTGGGGTGGGGTGATGCATAAAACAAGGGTTTCAAATGAGCTCAGATACCGTTCCATAAACCCAATATGTAATAGAAAGACCTACTCCTTGCTCAGTGAACTGGACTCAACACCCCCTATTCACCGCACAAGAATATATCTGACTAGTAAGAATCTTAAAACCTATGTATTGCTATCTCTCTGGAAGTGAGTCAAGTGGGTGTAAAGCGGCAGAAACACAGTGGTGAAAAGCGGTTAAACCCCATTATAAAAATAAATAACTTTTAAAAACCCGTGAAACAAAGACAGTGAAAGAGAGAGAAATTCTTACAAAATTCGTTCAGGGGCTGTGATGCAACCTGGATTGACCATATCTAGACCCACAGCTGGATGAGACATAAGGGTGGACACTCTCGGGGCTGAGAGGTTTGGTGAGGTTGGGGGAGCAAACGCAGAGCCTTTAAAGTAATACTGCCTGTTACCCATCCCATGGGTCCCAAATCTCCAGGTTCAAGGGCATCTTCCTACCTCGAAAACATGCATGAGAAACCCAGAAGGTGGTACACCGTGTGATCGGGAAAGTTTTCTAAAACGCACCTCATTTCTCATCTCCTTATGCTCGGGTTCGCCATTCCAGCTGCTTTACTAGCAATCTCCCTCCTTGGAGAATCAGCACCTGTAACCTCCCGTTCCGTACAGCTTGCAATTTGTCCTGAGGATGAACGGGAAGAGGGGGAGCCAATGAGAGACTAGCTCTAGGTGTTGGGACAGGCACAGGTCACTCTATTTTCCCATCAGGAAGAAGAATTAACCACAGGCTCAGCCTGCCGCCCGGAAGCAGAATAGGGCCTGAGGCAATCCTGCGCTTTTGCAGCCAGCTCCCAAAAAAGCGAGTTGAAAAATGGAGCTCAGGGGCACTGCAATTCACAAACCTGCAGAGTTATAAATCATAACTCTCGTCCACAAATATATTGAGGGAAGGCAACGAAGAGGATCTGAAAGCAAGGCAGAATTGCAGGAAACAGATTTCAGGAGGTAGATTCGAATCGCATTTAAAGCACATGAAAAGCGGCAAAACGTCGACAATGATGCCCTTGGCCAAAAAGGGCGTATGCGTTTTTTCCTGAATATATTCAGGAAAAAACGCATACGCCCTTTTTGCCCAACCAAGCAACCTGGAAAGGCAAATCAGCGCTACAAAGAAGTCTCGCTTCCCATCGGTCAAAAGGGCCATGCGGAAAAAGTGTCAAAACCAGAAATGCAGGACAGGCCATGGAGAAATGGGAGCCTTGCTACGCTGATGGGCGGGATGTAAATTGCCAACAGCCACTATGGAGAAGTGTACGGTGTGTCCTGAAACATCGCAAAAACACAGCTTACACCGCATAGGGCACTTCCACTCATGGGCGTATAAATTGGGAAAACTAAAAATCAGCAAGACACAGGCACCCCAAAGTTTAGGGCAGCTCTGTTGACAAGAACCTCCACTTCATGTCACCTCAAATATCCCAGGAAAGAGAAAAATGGATAAAGAAGTGGTGGTCCTTATGTACAGTGGAATATCACTCAGCCATGAAATCAATGTCATAAGGCTAGTAGCAGCATGATGAGTGGCTTTAGCTACGACGATTCTAAGTGAAATAAGTCACACAGAAAAAGACACTTATCATAAGCTATCACTTATAGAGGGAATGTAAAAACCGCTACACTTGAACTGAATTACAAAACAGAACAGAGTCACAAGTTTACAAAACACACTATGGCTGCTTAACGGGAAAGGTGGGGTGGGGTGATGCATAAAACAAGGGTTTCAAATGAGCTCAGATACCGTTCCATAAACCCAATATGTAATAGAAAGACCTACTCCTTGCTCAGTGAACTGGACTCAACACCCCCTATTCACCGCACAAGAATATATCTGACTAGTAAGAATCTTAAAACCTATGTATTGCTATCTCTCTGGAAGTGAGTCAAGTGGGTGTAAAGCGGCAGAAACACAGCCGTGAAAAGCAGCTAAACCCCATTATAAAAATGAATTACTTTTAAAAACCCGTGAAACAAAGACAGGGAAAGAGAGAGAAATTCTTACAAAATTCGTTCAGGGGCTGTGATGCAACCTGGATTGACCATATCTAGACCCACAGCTGGATGAGACATAAGGGTGGACACTCTCGGGGCTGAGAGGTTTGGTGAGGTTGGGGGAGCAAACGCAGAGCCTTTAAAGTAATACTGCCTGTTACCCATCCCATGGGTCCCAAATCTCCAGGTTCAAGGGCATCTTCCTACCTCGAAAACATGCATGAGAAACCCAGAAGGTGGTACACCGTGTGATCGGGAAAGGTTTCTAAAACGCACCTCATTTCTCATCTCCTTGTGCTCGGGTTCGCCATTCCAGCCGCTTTACTAGCAATCTCCCTCCTTGGAGAATCAGCACCTGTAACCTCCCGTTCCGTACAGCTTGCAATTTGTCCTGAGGATGAACGGGAAGAGGGGGAGCCAATGAGAGACTAGCTGTAGGTGTTGGGACAGGCACAGGTCACTCTATTTTCCCATCAGGAAGAAGAATTAACCACAGGCTCAGCCTGCCGCCCGGAAGCAGAATAGGGCCTGAGGCAATCCTGCACTTTTGCGGCCAGCTCCCAAAAAAGCGAGTTGAAAAATGGAGCTCAGGGGCACTGCAATTCACAAACCTGCAGAGTTATAAATGATAACTCTCGTCCACAAATATATTGAGGGAAGGCAACGAAGAGGATTTGAAAGCAAGGCAGAATTGCAGGAAACTGATTTCAGGAGGTCGATTCGAATCGCCTTTAAAGCACATGAAAAGCGGCAAAACGTCGACAATGATGCCCTTGGCCAAAAAGGGCGTATGCGTTTTTTCCTGAATATATTCAGGAAAAAACGCATACGCCCTTTTTGGCCAACCAAGCAACCTGGAAAGGCAAATCAGCGCTACAAAGAAGTCTCGCTTCCCATCGGTCAAAAGGGCCATGCGGAAAAAAGTATCAAAACCAGAAATGCAGGACAGGCCATGGAGAAATGGGAGCCTTGCTACGCTGATGGGCGGGATGTAAATTGCCAAAAGCCACTCTGGAGAAGTGTACGGTGTGTCCTGAAACATCGAAAAAACACAGCTTAGAGCGCATAGGGCACTTCCACTCATGGGCATATAAATTGGGAAAACTAAAAATCAGCAAGACACAGGCACCTCAAAGTTTAGGGCTGCTCTGTTGACAAGAACCTCCACTTCATGACACCTTAATTATCCCAGGAAAGAGAAAAATGGATAAAGAAGTGGTGGTCCTTATGTACAATGGAATATCACTCAGCCATGAAATCAATGTCATAAGGCTAGTAGCAGCATGATGAGTGGCTTTAGCTATGACGATTCTAAGTGAAATAAGTCACACAGAAAAAGACACTTATCATAAGCTATCACTTATAGAGGGAATGTAAAAACCGCTACACTTGGACTGAATTACAAAACAGAACAGAGTCACACGTTTACAAAACACACTATGGCTGCTTAACGGGAAAGGTGGGGTGGGGTGATGCATAAAACAAGGGTTTCAAATGAGCTCAGATACCGTTCCATAAACCCAATATGTAATAGAAAGACCTACTCCTTGCTCAGTGAACTGGACTCAACACCCCCTATTCACCGCACAAGAATATATCTGACTAGTAAGAATCTTAAAACCTATGTATTGCTATCTCTCTGGAAGTGAGTCAAGTGGGTGTAAAGCGGCAGAAACACAGTGGTGAAAAGCGGTTAAACCCCATTATAAAAATAAATAACTTTTAAAAACCCGTGAAACAAAGACAGTGAAAGAGAGAGAAATTCTTACAAAATTCGTTCAGGGGCTGTGATGCAACCTGGATTGACCATATCTAGACCCACAGCTGGATGAGACATAAGGGTGGACACTCTCGGGGCTGAGAGGTTTGGTGAGGTTGGGGGAGCAAACGCAGAGCCTTTAAAGTAATACTGCCTGTTACCCATCCCATGGGTCCCAAATCTCCAGGTTCAAGGGCATCTTCCTACCTCGAAAACATGCATGAGAAACCCAGAAGGTGGTACACCGTGTGATCGGGAAAGTTTTCTAAAACGCACCTCATTTCTCATCTCCTTATGCTCGGGTTCGCCATTCCAGCTGCTTTACTAGCAATCTCCCTCCTTGGAGAATCAGCACCTGTAACCTCCCGTTCCGTACAGCTTGCAATTTGTCCTGAGGATGAACGGGAAGAGGGGGAGCCAATGAGAGACTAGCTCTAGGTGTTGGGACAGGCACAGGTCACTCTATTTTCCCATCAGGAAGAAGAATTAACCACAGGCTCAGCCTGCCGCCCGGAAGCAGAATAGGGCCTGAGGCAATCCTGCGCTTTTGCGGCCAGCTCCCAAAAAAGCGAGTTGAAAAATGGAGCTCAGGGGCACTGCAATTCACAAACCTGCAGAGTTATAAATCATAACTCTCGTCCACAAATATATTGAGGGAAGGCAACGAAGAGGATCTGAAAGCAAGGCAGAATTGCAGGAAACAGATTTCAGGAGGTAGATTCGAATCGCATTTAAAGCACATGAAAAGCGGCAAAACGTCGACAATGATGCCCTTGGCCAAAAAGGGCGTATGCGTTTTTTCCTGAATATATTCAGGAAAAAACGCATACGCCCTTTTTGCCCAACCAAGCAACCTGGAAAGGCAAATCAGCGCTACAAAGAAGTCTCGCTTCCCATCGGTCAAAAGGGCCATGCGGAAAAAGTGTCAAAACCAGAAATGCAGGACAGGCCATGGAGAAATGGGAGCCTTGCTACGCTGATGGGCGGGATGTAAATTGCCAACAGCCACTATGGAGAAGTGTACGGTGTGTCCTGAAACATCGCAAAAACACAGCTTACACCGCATAGGGCACTTCCACTCATGGGCGTATAAATTGGGAAAACTAAAAATCAGCAAGACACAGGCACCCCAAAGTTTAGGGCAGCTCTGTTGACAAGAACCTCCACTTCATGTCACCTCAAATATCCCAGGAAAGAGAAAAATGGATAAAGAAGTGGTGGTCCTTATGTACAGTGGAATATCACTCAGCCATGAAATCAATGTCATAAGGCTAGTAGCAGCATGATGAGTGGCTTTAGCTACGACGATTCTAAGTGAAATAAGTCACACAGAAAAAGACACTTATCATAAGCTATCACTTATAGAGGGAATGTAAAAACCGCTACACTTGAACTGAATTACAAAACAGAACAGAGTCACAAGTTTACAAAACACACTATGGCTGCTTAACGGGAAAGGTGGGGTGGGGTGATGCATAAAACAAGGGTTTCAAATGAGCTCAGATACCGTTCCATAAACCCAATATGTAATAGAAAGACCTACTCCTTGCTCAGTGAACTGGACTCAACACCCCCTATTCACCGCACAAGAATATATCTGACTAGTAAGAATCTTAAAACCTATGTATTGCTATCTCTCTGGAAGTGAGTCAAGTGGGTGTAAAGCGGCAGAAACACAGCCGTGAAAAGCAGCTAAACCCCATTATAAAAATGAATTACTTTTAAAAACCCGTGAAACAAAGACAGGGAAAGAGAGAGAAATTCTTACAAAATTCGTTCAGGGGCTGTGATGCAACCTGGATTGACCATATCTAGAACCACAGCTGGATGAGACATAAGGGTGGACACTCTCGGGGCTGAGAGGTTTGGTGAGGTTGGGGGAGCAAACGCAGAGCCTTTAAAGTAATACTGCCTGTTACCCATCCCATGGGTCCCAAATCTCCAGGTTCAAGGGCATCTTCCTACCTCGAAAACATGCATGAGAAACCCAGAAGGTGGTACACCGTGTGATCGGGAAAGGTTTCTAAAACGCACCTCATTTCTCATCTCCTTGTGCTCGGGTTCGCCATTCCAGCCGCTTTACTAGCAATCTCCCTCCTTGGAGAATCAGCACCTGTAACCTCCCGTTCCGTACAGCTTGCAATTTGTCCTGAGGATGAACGGGAAGAGGGGGAGCCAATGAGAGACTAGCTGTAGGTGTTGGGACAGGCACAGGTCACTCTATTTTCCCATCAGGAAGAAGAATTAACCACAGGCTCAGCCTGCCGCCCGGAAGCAGAATAGGGCCTGAGGCAATCCTGCGCTTTTGCGGCCAGCTCCCAAAAAAGCGAGTTGAAAAATGGAGCTCAGGGGCACTGCAATTCACAAACCTGCAGAGTTATAAATGATAACTCTCGTCCACAAATATATTGAGGGAAGGCAACGAAGAGGATCTGAAAGCAAGGCAGAATTGCAGGAAACAGATTTCAGGAGGTAGATTCGAATCGCATTTAAAGCACATGAAAAGCGGCAAAACGTCGACAATGATGCCCTTGGCCAAAAAGGGCGTATGCGTTTTTTCCTGAATATATTCAGGAAAAAACGCATACGCCCTTTTTGCCCAACCAAGCAACCTGGAAAGGCAAATCAGCGCTACAAAGAAGTCTCGCTTCCCATCGGTCAAAAGGGCCATGCGGAAAAAGTGTCAAAACCAGAAATGCAGGACAGGCCATGGAGAAATGGGAGCCTTGCTGCGCTGATGGGCCGGATGTAAATTGCCAACAGCCACTATGGAGAAGTGTACGGTGTGTCCTGAAACATCGCAAAAACACAGCTTACACCGCATAGGGCACTTCCACTCATGGGCATATAAATTGGGAAAACTAAAAATCAGCAAGACACAGGCACCCCAAAGTTTAGGGCAGCTCTGTTGACAAGAACCTCCACTTCATGTCACCTCAAATATCCCAGGAAAGAGAAAAATGGATAAAGAAGTGGTGGTCCTTATGTACAGTGGAATATCACTCAGCCATGAAATCAATGTCATAAGGCTAGTAGCAGCATGATGAGTGGCTTTAGCTACGACGATTCTAAGTGAAATAAGTCACACAGAAAAAGACACTTATCATAAGCTATCACTTATAGAGGGAATGTAAAAACCGCTACACTTGAACTGAATTACAAAACAGAACAGAGTCACAAGTTTACAAAACACACTATGGCTGCTTAACGGGAAAGGTGGGGTGGGGTGATGCATAAAACAAGGGTTTCAAATGAGCTCAGATACCGTTCCATAAACCCAATATGTAATAGAAAGACCTACTCCTTGCTCAGTGAACTGGACTCAACACCCCCTATTCACCGCACAAGAATATATCTGACTAGTAAGAATCTTAAAACCTATGTATTGCTATCTCTCTGGAAGTGAGTCAAGTGGGTGTAAAGCGGCAGAAACACAGCCGTGAAAAGCAGCTAAACCCCATTATAAAAATGAATTACTTTTAAAAACCCGTGAAACAAAGACAGTGAAAGAGAGAGAAATTCTTACAAAATTCGTTCAGGGGCTGTGATGCAACCTGGATTGACCATATCTAGAACCACAGCTGGATGAGACATAAGGGTGGACACTCTCGGGGCTGAGAGGTTTGGTGAGGTTGGGGGAGCAAACGCAGAGCCTTTAAAGTAATACTGCCTGTTACCCATCCCATGGGTCCCAAATCTCCAGGTTCAAGGGCATCTTCCTACCTCGAAAACATGCATGAGAAACCCAGAAGGTGGTACACCGTGTGATCGGGAAAGGTTTCTAAAACGCACCTCATTTCTCATCTCCTTGTGCTCGGGTTCGCCATTCCAGCCGCTTTACTAGCAATCTCCCTCCTTGGAGAATCAGCACCTGTAACCTCCCGTTCCGTACAGCTTGCAATTTGTCCTGAGGATGAACGGGAAGAGGGGGAGCCAATGAGAGACTAGCTGTAGGTGTTGGGACAGGCACAGGTCACTCTATTTTCCCATCAGGAAGAAGAATTAACCACAGGCTCAGCCTGCCGCCCGGAAGCAGAATAGGGCCTGAGGCAATCCTGCACTTTTGCGGCCAGCTCCCAAAAAAGCGAGTTGAAAAATGGAGCTCAGGGGCACTGCAATTCACAAACCTGCAGAGTTATAAATGATAACTCTCGTCCACAAATATATTGAGGGAAGGCAACGAAGAGGATTTGAAAGCAAGGCAGAATTGCAGGAAACTGATTTCAGGAGGTCGATTCGAATCGCCTTTAAAGCACATGAAAAGCGGCAAAACGTCGACAATGATGCCCTTGGCCAAAAAGGGCGTATGCGTTTTTTCCTGAATATATTCAGGAAAAAACGCATACGCCCTTTTTGGCCAACCAAGCAACCTGGAAAGGCAAATCAGCGCTACAAAGAAGTCTCGCTTCCCATCGGTCAAAAGGGCCATGCGGAAAAAAGTATCAAAACCAGAAATGCAGGACAGGCCATGGAGAAATGGGAGCCTTGCTACGCTGATGGGCGGGATGTAAATTGCCAAAAGCCACTCTGGAGAAGTGTACGGTGTGTCCTGAAACATCGAAAAAACACAGCTTAGAGCGCATAGGGCACTTCCACTCATGGGCATATAAATTGGGAAAACTAAAAATCAGCAAGACACAGGCACCTCAAAGTTTAGGGCTGCTCTGTTGACAAGAACCTCCACTTCATGACACCTTAATTATCCCAGGAAAGAGAAAAATGGATAAAGAAGTGGTGGTCCTTATGTACAATGGAATATCACTCAGCCATGAAATCAATGTCATAAGGCTAGTAGCAGCATGATGAGTGGCTTTAGCTATGACGATTCTAAGTGAAATAAGTCACACAGAAAAAGACACTTATCATAAGCTATCACTTATAGAGGGAATGTAAAAACCGCTACACTTGGACTGAATTACAAAACAGAACAGAGTCACACGTTTACAAAACACACTATGGCTGCTTAACGGGAAAGGTGGGGTGGGGTGATGCATAAAACAAGGGTTTCAAATGAGCTCAGATACCGTTCCATAAACCCAATATGTAATAGAAAGACCTACTCCTTGCTCAGTGAACTGGACTCAACACCCCCTATTCACCGCACAAGAATATATCTGACTAGTAAGAATCTTAAAACCTATGTATTGCTATCTCTCTGGAAGTGAGTCAAGTGGGTGTAAAGCGGCAGAAACACAGTGGTGAAAAGCGGTTAAACCCCATTATAAAAATAAATAACTTTTAAAAACCCGTGAAACAAAGACAGTGAAAGAGAGAGAAATTCTTACAAAATTCGTTCAGGGGCTGTGATGCAACCTGGATTGACCATATCTAGACCCACAGCTGGATGAGACATAAGGGTGGACACTCTCGGGGCTGAGAGGTTTGGTGAGGTTGGGGGAGCAAACGCAGAGCCTTTAAAGTAATACTGCCTGTTACCCATCCCATGGGTCCCAAATCTCCAGGTTCAAGGGCATCTTCCTACCTCGAAAACATGCATGAGAAACCCAGAAGGTGGTACACCGTGTGATCGGGAAAGTTTTCTAAAACGCACCTCATTTCTCATCTCCTTATGCTCGGGTTCGCCATTCCAGCTGCTTTACTAGCAATCTCCCTCCTTGGAGAATCAGCACCTGTAACCTCCCGTTCCGTACAGCTTGCAATTTGTCCTGAGGATGAACGGGAAGAGGGGGAGCCAATGAGAGACTAGCTCTAGGTGTTGGGACAGGCACAGGTCACTCTATTTTCCCATCAGGAAGAAGAATTAACCACAGGCTCAGCCTGCCGCCCGGAAGCAGAATAGGGCCTGAGGCAATCCTGCGCTTTTGCGGCCAGCTCCCAAAAAAGCGAGTTGAAAAATGGAGCTCAGGGGCACTGCAATTCACAAACCTGCAGAGTTATAAATGATAACTCTCGTCCACAAATATATTGAGGGAAGGCAACGAAGAGGATCTGAAAGCAAGGCAGAATTGCAGGAAACAGATTTCAGGAGGTAGATTCGAATCGCATTTAAAGCACATGAAAAGCGGCAAAACGTCGACAATGATGCCCTTGGCCAAAAAGGGCGTATGCGTTTTTTCCTGAATATATTCAGGAAAAAACGCATACGCCCTTTTTGCCCAACCAAGCAACCTGGAAAGGCAAATCAGCGCTACAAAGAAGTCTCGCTTCCCATCGGTCAAAAGGGCCATGCGGAAAAAGTGTCAAAACCAGAAATGCAGGACAGGCCATGGAGAAATGGGAGCCTTGCTACGCTGATGGGCGGGATGTAAATTGCCAACAGCCACTATGGAGAAGTGTACGGTGTGTCCTGAAACATCGCAAAAACACAGCTTACACCGCATAGGGCACTTCCACTCATGGGCGTATAAATTGGGAAAACTAAAAATCAGCAAGACACAGGCACCCCAAAGTTTAGGGCAGCTCTGTTGACAAGAACCTCCACTTCATGTCACCTCAAATATCCCAGGAAAGAGAAAAATGGATAAAGAAGTGGTGGTCCTTATGTACAGTGGAATATCACTCAGCCATGAAATCAATGTCATAAGGCTAGTAGCAGCATGATGAGTGGCTTTAGCTACGACGATTCTAAGTGAAATAAGTCACACAGAAAAAGACACTTATCATAAGCTATCACTTATAGAGGGAATGTAAAAACCGCTACACTTGAACTGAATTACAAAACAGAACAGAGTCACAAGTTTACAAAACACACTATGGCTGCTTAACGGGAAAGGTGGGGTGGGGTGATGCATAAAACAAGGGTTTCAAATGAGCTCAGATACCGTTCCATAAACCCAATATGTAATAGAAAGACCTACTCCTTGCTCAGTGAACTGGACTCAACACCCCCTATTCACCGCACAAGAATATATCTGACTAGTAAGAATCTTAAAACCTATGTATTGCTATCTCTCTGGAAGTGAGTCAAGTGGGTGTAAAGCGGCAGAAACACAGCCGTGAAAAGCAGCTAAACCCCATTATAAAAATGAATTACTTTTAAAAACCCGTGAAACAAAGACAGTGAAAGAGAGAGAAATTCTTACAAAATTCGTTCAGGGGCTGTGATGCAACCTGGATTGACCATATCTAGAACCACAGCTGGATGAGACATAAGGGTGGACACTCTCGGGGCTGAGAGGTTTGGTGAGGTTGGGGGAGCAAACGCAGAGCCTTTAAAGTAATACTGCCTGTTACCCATCCCATGGGTCCCAAATCTCCAGGTTCAAGGGCATCTTCCTACCTCGAAAACATGCATGAGAAACCCAGAAGGTGGTACACCGTGTGATCGGGAAAGGTTTCTAAAACGCACCTCATTTCTCATCTCCTTGTGCTCGGGTTCGCCATTCCAGCCGCTTTACTAGCAATCTCCCTCCTTGGAGAATCAGCACCTGTAACCTCCCGTTCCGTACAGCTTGCAATTTGTCCTGAGGATGAACGGGAAGAGGGGGAGCCAATGAGAGACTAGCTGTAGGTGTTGGGACAGGCACAGGTCACTCTATTTTCCCATCAGGAAGAAGAATTAACCACAGGCTCAGCCTGCCGCCCGGAAGCAGAATAGGGCCTGAGGCAATCCTGCGCTTTTGCGGCCAGCTCCCAAAAAAGCGAGTTGAAAAATGGAGCTCAGGGGCACTGCAATTCACAAACCTGCAGAGTTATAAATGATAACTCTCGTCCACAAATATATTGAGGGAAGGCAACGAAGAGGATCTGAAAGCAAGGCAGAATTGCAGGAAACAGATTTCAGGAGGTAGATTCGAATCGCATTTAAAGCACATGAAAAGCGGCAAAACGTCGACAATGATGCCCTTGGCCAAAAAGGGCGTATGCGTTTTTTCCTGAATATATTCAGGAAAAAACGCATACGCCCTTTTTGCCCAACCAAGCAACCTGGAAAGGCAAATCAGCGCTACAAAGAAGTCTCGCTTCCCATCGGTCAAAAGGGCCATGCGGAAAAAGTGTCAAAACCAGAAATGCAGGACAGGCCATGGAGAAATGGGAGCCTTGCTGCGCTGATGGGCGGGATGTAAATTGCCAACAGCCACTATGGAGAAGTGTACGGTGTGTCCTGAAACATCGCAAAAACACAGCTTACACCGCATAGGGCACTTCCACTCATGGGCGTATAAATTGGGAAAACTAAAAATCAGCAAGACACAGGCACCCCAAAGTTTAGGGCAGCTCTGTTGACAAGAACCTCCACTTCATGTCACCTCAAATATCCCAGGAAAGAGAAAAATGGATAAAGAAGTGGTGGTCCTTATGTACAGTGGAATATCACTCAGCCATGAAATCAATGTCATAAGGCTAGTAGCAGCATGATGAGTGGCTTTAGCTACGACGATTCTAAGTGAAATAAGTCACACAGAAAAAGACACTTATCATAAGCTATCACTTATAGAGGGAATGTAAAAACCGCTACACTTGAACTGAATTACAAAACAGAACAGAGTCACAAGTTTAGAAAACACACTATGGCTGCTTAACGGGAAAGGTGGGGTGGGGTGATGCATAAAACAAGGGTTTCAAATGAGCTCAGATACCGTTCCATAAACCCAATATGTAATAGAAAGACCTACTCCTTGCTCAGTGAACTGGACTCAACACCCCCTATTCACCGCACAAGAATATATCTGACTAGTAAGAATCTTAAAACCTATGTATTGCTATCTCTCTGGAAGTGAGTCAAGTGGGTGTAAAGCGGCAGAAACACAGCCGTGAAAAGCAGCTAAACCCCATTATAAAAATGAATTACTTTTAAAAACCCGTGAAACAAAGACAGTGAAAGAGAGAGAAATTCTTACAAAATTCGTTCAGGGGCTGTGATGCAACCTGGATTGACCATATCTAGAACCACAGCTGGATGAGACATAAGGGTGGACACTCTCGGGGCTGAGAGGTTTGGTGAGGTTGGGGGAGCAAACGCAGAGCCTTTAAAGTAATACTGCCTGTTACCCATCCCATGGGTCCCAAATCTCCAGGTTCAAGGGCATCTTCCTACCTCGAAAACATGCATGAGAAACCCAGAAGGTGGTACACCGTGTGATCGGGAAAGGTTTCTAAAACGCACCTCATTTCTCATCTCCTTGTGCTCGGGTTCGCCATTCCAGCCGCTTTACTAGCAATCTCCCTCCTTGGAGAATCAGCACCTGTAACCTCCCGTTCCGTACAGCTTGCAATTTGTCCTGAGGATGAACGGGAAGAGGGGGAGCCAATGAGAGACTAGCTCTAGGTGTTGGGACAGGCACAGGTCACTCTATTTTCCCATCAGGAAGAAGAATTAACCACAGGCTCAGCCTGCCGCCCGGAAGCAGAATAGGGCCTGAGGCAATCCTGCACTTTTGCGGCCAGCTCCCAAAAAAGCGAGTTGAAAAATGGAGCTCAGGGGCACTGCAATTCACAAACCTGCAGAGTTATAAATGATAACTCTCGTCCACAAATATATTGAGGGAAGGCAACGAAGAGGATTTGAAAGCAAGGCAGAATTGCAGGAAACTGATTTCAGGAGGTCGATTCGAATCGCCTTTAAAGCACATGAAAAGCGGCAAAACGTCGACAATGATGCCCTTGGCCAAAAAGGGCGTATGCGTTTTTTCCTGAATATATTCAGGAAAAAACGCATACGCCCTTTTTGGCCAACCAAGCAACCTGGAAAGGCAAATCAGCGCTACAAAGAAGTCTCGCTTCCCATCGGTCAAAAGGGCCATGCGGAAAAAAGTATCAAAACCAGAAATGCAGGACAGGCCATGGAGAAATGGGAGCCTTGCTACGCTGATGGGCGGGATGTAAATTGCCAACAGCCACTCTGGAGAAGTGTACGGTGTGTCCTGAAACATCGAAAAAACACAGCTTAGAGCGCATAGGGCACTTCCACTCATGGGCATATAAATTGGGAAAACTAAAAATCAGCAAGACACAGGCACCTCAAAGTTTAGGGCTGCTCTGTTGACAAGAACCTCCACTTCATGACACCTTAATTATCCCAGGAAAGAGAAAAATGGATAAAGAAGTGGTGGTCCTTATGTACAATGGAATATCACTCAGCCATGAAATCAATGTCATAAGGCTAGTAGCAGCATGATGAGTGGCTTTAGCTATGACGATTCTAAGTGAAATAAGTCACACAGAAAAAGACACTTATCATAAGCTATCACTTATAGAGGGAATGTAAAAACCGCTACACTTGGACTGAATTACAAAACAGAACAGAGTCACACGTTTACAAAACACACTATGGCTGCTTAACGGGAAAGGTGGGGTGGGGTGATGCATAAAACAAGGGTTTCAAATGAGCTCAGATACCGTTCCATAAACCCAATATGTAATAGAAAGACCTACTCCTTGCTCAGTGAACTGGACTCAACACCCCCTATTCACCGCACAAGAATATATCTGACTAGTAAGAATCTTAAAACCTATGTATTGCTATCTCTCTGGAAGTGAGTCAAGTGGGTGTAAAGCGGCAGAAACACAGTGGTGAAAAGCGGTTAAACCCCATTATAAAAATAAATAACTTTTAAAAACCCATGAAACAAAGACAGTGAAAGAGAGAGAAATTCTTACAAAATTCGTTCAGGGGCTGTGATGCAACCTGGATTGACCATATCTAGACCCACAGCTGGATGAGACATAAGGGTGGACACTCTCGGGGCTGAGAGGTTTGGTGAGGTTGGGGGAGCAAACGCAGAGCCTTTAAAGTAATACTGCCTGTTACCCATCCCATGGGTCCCAAATCTCCAGGTTCAAGGGCATCTTCCTACCTCGAAAACATGCATGAGAAACCCAGAAGGTGGTACACCGTGTGATCGGGAAAGTTTTCTAAAACGCACCTCATTTCTCATCTCCTTATGCTCGGGTTCGCCATTCCAGCTGCTTTACTAGCAATCTCCCTCCTTGGAGAATCAGCACCTGTAACCTCCCGTTCCGTACAGCTTGCAATTTGTCCTGAGGATGAACGGGAAGAGGGGGAGCCAATGAGAGACTAGCTCTAGGTGTTGGGACAGGCACAGGTCACTCTATTTTCCCATCAGGAAGAAGAATTAACCACAGGCTCAGCCTGCCGCCCGGAAGCAGAATAGGGCCTGAGGCAATCCTGCACTTTTGCGGCCAGCTCCCAAAAAAGCGAGTTGAAAAATGGAGCTCAGGGGCACTGCAATTCACAAACCTGCAGAGTTATAAATGATAACTCTCGTCCACAAATATATTGAGGGAAGGCAACGAAGAGGATCTGAAAGCAAGGCAGAATTGCAGGAAACAGATTTCAGGAGGTAGATTCGAATCGCATTTAAAGCACATGAAAAGCGGCAAAACGTCGACAATGATGCCCTTGGCCAAAAAGGGCGTATGCGTTTTTTCCTGAATATATTCAGGAAAAAACGCATACGCCCTTTTTGCCCAACCAAGCAACCTGGAAAGGCAAATCAGCGCTACAAAGAAGTCTCGCTTCCCATCGGTCAAAAGGGCCATGCGGAAAAAGTGTCAAAACCAGAAATGCAGGACAGGCCATGGAGAAATGGGAGCCTTGCTACGCTGATGGACGGGATGTAAATTGCCAACAGCCACTATGGAGAAGTGTACGGTGTGTCCTGAAACATCGCAAAAACACAGCTTACACCGCATAGGGCACTTCCACTCATGGGCGTATAAATTGGGAAAACTAAAAATCAGCAAGACACAGGCACCCCAAAGTTTAGGGCAGCTCTGTTGACAAGAACCTCCACTTCATGTCACCTCAAATATCCCAGGAAAGAGAAAAATGGATAAAGAAGTGGTGGTCCTTATGTACAGTGGAATATCACTCAGCCATGAAATCAATGTCATAAGGCTAGTAGCAGCATGATGAGTGGCTTTAGCTACGACGATTCTAAGTGAAATAAGTCACACAGAAAAAGACACTTATCATAAGCTATCACTTATAGAGGGAATGTAAAAACCGCTACACTTGAACTGAATTACAAAACAGAACAGAGTCACACGTTTAGAAAACACACTATGGCTGCTTAACGGGAAAGGTGGGGTGGGGTGATGCATAAAACAAGGGTTTCAAATGAGCTCAGATACCGTTCCATAAACCCAATATGTAATAGAAAGACCTACTCCTTGCTCAGTGAACTGGACTCCACACCCCCTATTCACCGCACAAGAATATATCTGACTAGTAAGAATCTTAAAACCTATGTATTGATATCTCTCTGGAAGTGAGTCAAGTGGGTGTCAAGCGGCAGAAATACAGCCGTGAAAAGCAGCTAAACCCCACTATAAAAATAAATTACTTTTAAAAACCCGTGAAACAAAGACACTGAAAGAGAGAGAAATTCTTACAAAATTCGTTCAGGGGCTGTGATGCAACCTGGATTGACCATATCTAGACCCACAGCTGGATGAGACATAAGGGTGGACACTCTCGGGGCTGAGAGGTTTGGTGAGGTTGGGGGAGCAAACGCAGAGCCTTTAAAGTAATACTGCCTGTTACCCATCCCATGGGTCCCAAATCTCCAGGTTCAAGGGCATCTTCCTACCTCGAAAACATGCATGAGAAACCCAGAAGGTGGTACACCGTGTGATCGGGAAAGGTTTCCAAAACGCACCTCATTTCTCATCTCCTTGTGCTCGGGTTCGCCATTCCAGCCGCTTTACTAGCAATCTCCCTCCTTGGAGAATCAGCACCTTTAACCTCCCGTTCCGTACAGCTTGCAATTTGTCCTGAGGATGAACGGGAAGAGAGGGAGCCAATGAGAGACTAGCTCTAGGTGTTGGGACAGGCACAGGTCACTCTATTTTCCCATCAGGAAGAAGAATTAACCACAGGCTCAGCCTGCCGCCCGGAACCAGAATAGGGCCTGAGGCAATCCTGCGCTTTTGCGGCCAGCTCCCAAAAAAGCGAGTTGAAAAATGGAGCTCAGGGGCACTGCAATTCACAAACCTGCAGAGTTATAAATGATAACTCTCGTCCACAAATATATTGAGGGAAGGCAACGAAGAGGATCTGAAAGCAAGGCAGAATTGCAGGAAACAGATTTCAGGAGGTCGATTCGAATCGCCTTTAAAGCACATGAAAAGCGGCAAAACGTCGACAATGATGCCCTTGGCCAAAAAGGGCGTATGCGTTTTTTCCTGAATATATTCAGGAAAAAACGCATACGCCCTTTTTGGCCAACCAAGCAACCTGGAAAGGCAAATCAGCGCTACAAAGAAGTCTCGCTTCCCATCGGTCAAAAGGGCCATGCGGAAAAAAGTGTCAAAACCAGAAATGCAGAACAGGCCATGGAGAAATGGGAGCCTTGCTACGCTGATGGGCGGGATGTAAATTGCCAACAGCCACTCTGGAGAAGTGTACGGTGTGTCCTGAAATATCGAAAAAACAAGGCTTAGAGTGCATAGGGCACTTCCACTCATGGGCGTATAAATTGGAAAAACTAAAAATCAGCAAGACACAGGCACCCCAAAGTTTAGGGCTGCTCTGTTGACAAGAATCTCCACTTCACGACACCTCAAATATCCCAGGAAAGAGAAAAATGGATAAAGAAGTGGTGGTCCTTATGTACAATGGAATATCACTCAGCCATGAAATCAATGTCATAAGGCTAGTAGCAGCATGATGAGTGGCTTTAGCTACGACGATTCTAAGTGAAATAAGTCACACAGAAAAAGACACTTATCATAAGCTATCACTTATAGAGGGAATGTAAAAACCGCTACACTTGAACTGAATTACAAAACAGAACAGAGTCACACGTTTAGAAAACACACTATGGCTGCTTAACGGGAAAGGTGGGGTGGGGTGATGCATAAAACAAGGGTTTCAAATGAGCTCAGATACCGTTCCATAAACCCAATATGTAATAGAAAGACCTACTCCTTGCTCAGTGAACTGGACTCCACACCCCCTATTCACCGCACAACAATATATCTGACTAGTAAGAATCTTAAAACCTATGTATTGATATCTCTCTGGAAGTGAGTCAAGTGGGTGTCAAGCGGCAGAAATACAGCCGTGAAAAGCAGCTAAACCCCACTATAAAAATAAATTACTTTTAAAAACCCGTGAAACAAAGACACTGAAAGAGAGAGAAATTCTTACAAAATTCGTTCAGGGGCTGTGATGCAACCTGGATTGACCATATCTAGACCCACAGCTGGATGAGACATAAGGGTGGACACTCTCGGGGCTGAGAGGTTTGGTGAGGTTGGGGGAGCAAACGCAGAGCCTTTAAAGTAATACTGCCTGTTACCCATCCCATGGGTCCCAAATCTCCAGGTTCAAGGGCATCTTCCTACCTCGAAAACATGCATGAGAAACCCAGAAGGTGGTACACCGTGTGATCGGGAAAGGTTTCCAAAACGCACCTCATTTCTCATCTCCTTGTGCTCGGGTTCGCCATTCCAGCCGCTTTACTAGCAATCTCCCTCCTTGGAGAATCAGCATCTTTAACCTCCCGTTCCGTACAGCTTGCAATTTGTCCTGAGGATGAACGGGAAGAGGGGGAGCCAATGAGAGACTAGCTCTAGGTGTTGGGACAGGCACAGGTCACTCTATTTTCCCATCAGGAAGAAGAATTAACCACAGGCTCAGCCTGCCGCCCGGAAGCAGAATAGGGCCTGAGGCAATCCTGCGCTTTTGCGGCCAGCTCCCAAAAAAGCGAGTTGAAAAATGGAGCTCAGGGGCACTGCAATTCACAAACCTGCAGAGTTATAAATCATAACTCTCGTCCACAAATATATTGAGGGAAGGCAACGAAGAGGATCTGAAAGCAAGGCAGAATTGCAGGAAACAGATTTCAGGAGGTAGATTCGAATCGCATTTAAAGCACATGAAAAGCGGCAAAACGTCGACAATGATGCCCTTGGCCAAAAAGGGCGTATGCGTTTTTTCCTGAATATATTCAGGAAAAAACGCATACGCCCTTTTTGCCCAACCAAGCAACCTGGAAAGGCAAATCAGCGCTACAAAGAAGTCTCGCTTCCCATCGGTCAAAAGGGCCATGCGGAAAAAGTGTCAAAACCAGAAATGCAGGACAGGCCATGGAGAAATGGGAGCCTTGCTACGCTGATGGGCGGGATGTAAATTGCCAACAGCCACTATGGAGAAGTGTACGGTGTGTCCTGAAACATCGCAAAAACACAGCTTACACCGCATAGGGCACTTCCACTCATGGGCGTATAAATTGGGAAAACTAAAAATCAGCAAGACACAGGCACCCCAAAGTTTAGGGCAGCTCTGTTGACAAGAACCTCCACTTCATGTCACCTCAAATATCCCAGGAAAGAGAAAAATGGATAAAGAAGTGGTGGTCCTTATGTACAGTGGAATATCACTCAGCCATGAAATCAATGTCATAAGGCTAGTAGCAGCATGATGAGTGGCTTTAGCTACGACGATTCTAAGTGAAATAAGTCACACAGAAAAAGACACTTATCATAAGCTATCACTTATAGAGGGAATGTAAAAACCGCTACACTTGAACTGAATTACAAAACAGAACAGAGTCACAAGTTTACAAAACACACTATGGCTGCTTAACGGGAAAGGTGGGGTGGGGTGATGCATAAAACAAGGGTTTCAAATGAGCTCAGATACCGTTCCATAAACCCAATATGTAATAGAAAGACCTACTCCTTGCTCAGTGAACTGGACTCAACATCCCCTATTCACCGCACAAGAATATATCTGACTAGTAAGAATCTTAAAACCTATGTATTGCTAGCTCTCTGGAAGTGAGTCAAGTGGGTGTAAAGCGGCAGAAACACAGCCGTGAAAAGCAGCTAAACCCCATTATAAAAATGAATTACTTTTAAAAACCCGTGAAACAAAGACAGTGAAAGAGAGAGAAATTCTTACAAAATTCGTTCAGGGGCTGTGATGCAACCTGGATTGACCATATCTAGACCCACAGCTGGATGAGACATAACGGTGGACACTCTCGGGGCTGAGAGGTTTGGTGAGGTTGGGGGAGCAAACGCAGAGCCTTTAAAGTAATACTGCCTGTTACCCATCCCATGGGTCCCAAATCTCCAGGTTCAAGGGCATCTTCCTACCTCGAAAACATGCATGAGAAACCCAGAAGGTGGTACACCGTGTGATCGGGAAAGGTTTCTAAAACGCACCTCATTTCTCATCTCCTTGTGCTCGGGTTCGCCAATCCAGCCGCTTTACTAGCAATCTCCCTCCTTGGAGAATCAGCACCTGTAACCTCCCGTTCCGTACAGCTTGCAATTTGTCCTGAGGATGAACGGGAAGAGGGGGAGCCAATGAGAGACTAGCTCTAGGTGTTGGGACAGTCACAGGTCACTCTATTTTCCCATCAGGAAGAAGAATTAACCACAGGCTCAGCCTGCCGCCCGGAAGCAGAATAGGGCCTGAGGCAATCCTGCGCTTTTGCGGCCAGCTCCCAAAAAAGCGAGTTGAAAAATGGAGCTCAGGGGCACTGCAATTCACAAACCTGCAGAGTTATAAATGATAACTCTCGTCCACAAATATATTGAGGGAAGGCAACGAAGAGGATTTGAAAGCAAGGCAGAATTGCAGGAAACTGATTTCAGGAGGTAGATTCGAATCGCCTTTAAAGCACATGAAAAGCGGCAAAACGTCGACAATGATGCCCTTGGCCAAAAAGGGCGTATGCGTTTTTTCCTGAATATATTCAGGAAAAAACGCATACGCCCTTTTTGGCCAACCAAGCAACCTGGAAAGGCAAATCAGCGCTACAAAGAAGTCTCGCTTCCCATCGGTCAAAAGGGCCATGCGGAAAAAAATGTCAAAACCAGAAATGCAGGACAGGCCATGGAGAAATGGGAGCGTCGCTACGCTGATGGGCGGGATGTAAATTGCCAACAGCCACTATGGAGAAGTGTACGGTGTGTCCTGAAACATCGAAAAAACACAGCTTAGAGCGCATAGGGCACTTCCACTCATGGGCATATAAATTGGGAAAACTAAAAATCAGCAAGACACAGGCACCCCAACGTTTAGGGCTGCTCTATTGACAAGAACCTCCACTTCGTGACACCTCAAATATCCCAGGAAAGAGAAAAATGGATAAAGAAGTGGTGGTCCTTATGTACAATGGAATATCACTCAGCCATGAAATCAATGTCATAAGGCTAGTAGCAGCATGATGAGTGGCTTTAGCTATGACGATTCTAAGTGAAATAAGTCACACAGAAAAAGACACTTATCATAAGCTATCACTTATAGAGGGAATGTAAAAACCTCTACACTTGGACTGAATTACAAAACAGAACAGAGTCACACGTTTAGAAAACACACTATGGCTGCTTAACGGGAAAGGTGGGGTGGGGTGATGCATAAAACAAGGGTTTCAAATGAGCTCAGATACCGTTCCATAAACCCAATATGTAATAGAAAGACCTACTCCTTGCTCAGTGAACTGGACTCAACACCCCCTATTCACCGCACAAGAATATATCTGACTAGTAAGAATCTTAAAACCTATGTATTGATATCTCTCTGGAAGTGAGTCAAGTGGGTGTAAAGCGGCAGAAACACAGCCGTGAAAAGCAGCTAAACCCCATTATAAAAATGAATTACTTTTAAAAACCCGTGAAACAAAGACAGTGAAAGAGAGAGAAATACTTACAAAATTCGTTCAGGGGCTGTGATGCAACCTGGATTGACCATATCTAGACCCACAGCTGGATGAGACATAAGGGTGGACACTCTCGGGGCTGAGAGGTTTGGTGAGGTTGGGGGAGCAAACGCAGAGCCTTTAAAGTAATACTGCCTGTTACCCATCCCATGGGTCCCAAATCTCCAGGTTCAAGGGCATCTTCCTACCTCGAAAACATGCATGAGAAACCCAGAAGGTGGTACACCGTGTGATCGGGAAAGTTTTCTAAAACGCACCTCATTTCTCATCTCCTTATGCTCGGGTTCGCCATTCCAGCTGCTTTACTAGCAATCTCCCTCCTTGGAGAATCAGCACCTGTAACCTCCCGTTCCGTACAGCTTGCAATTTGTCCTGAGGATGAACGGGAAGAGGGGGAGCCAATGAGAGACTAGCTCTAGGTGTTGGGACAGGCACAGGTCACTCTATTTTCCCATCAGGAAGAAGAATTAACCACAGGCTCAGCCTGCCGCCCGGAAGCAGAATAGGGCCTGAGGCAATCCTGCGCTTTTGCGGCCAGCTCCCAAAAAAGCGAGTTGAAAAATGGAGCTCAGGGGCACTGCAATTCACAAACCTGCAGAGTTATAAATGATAACTCTCGTCCACAAATATATTGAGGGAAGGCAACGAAGAGGATCTGAAAGCAAGGCAGAATTGCAGGAAACAGATTTCAGGAGGTAGATTCGAATCGCATTTAAAGCACATGAAAAGCGGCAAAACGTCGACAATGATGCCCTTGGCCAAAAAGGGCGTATGCGTTTTTTCCTGAATATATTCAGGAAAAAACGCATACGCCCTTTTTGCCCAACCAAGCAACCTGGAAAGGCAAATCAGCGCTACAAAGAAGTCTCGCTTCCCATCGGTCAAAAGGGCCATGCGGAAAAAGTGTCAAAACCAGAAATGCAGGACAGGCCATGGAGAAATGGGAGCCTTGCTACGCTGATGGGCGGGATGTAAATTGCCAACAGCCACTATGGAGAAGTGTACGGTGTGTCCTGAAACATCGCAAAAACACAGCTTACACCGCATAGGGCACTTCCACTCATGGGCGTATAAATTGGGAAAACTAAAAATCAGCAAGACACAGGCACCCCAAAGTTTAGGGCAGCTCTGTTGACAAGAACCTCCACTTCATGTCACCTCAAATATCCCAGGAAAGAGAAAAATGGATAAAGAAGTGGTGGTCCTTATGTACAGTGGAATATCACTCAGCCATGAAATCAATGTCATAAGGCTAGTAGCAGCATGATGAGTGGCTTTAGCTACGACGATTCTAAGTGAAATAAGTCACACAGAAAAAGACACTTATCATAAGCTATCACTTATAGAGGGAATGTAAAAACCGCTACACTTGAACTGAATTACAAAACAGAACAGAGTCACAAGTTTACAAAACACACTATGGCTGCTTAACGGGAAAGGTGGGGTGGGGTGATGCATAAAACAAGGGTTTCAAATGAGCTCAGATACCGTTCCATAAACCCAATATGTAATAGAAAGACCTACTCCTTGCTCAGTGAACTGGACTCAACACCCCCTATTCACCGCACAAGAATATATCTGACTAGTAAGAATCTTAAAACCTATGTATTGCTATCTCTCTGGAAGTGAGTCAAGTGGGTGTAAAGCGGCAGAAACACAGCCGTGAAAAGCAGCTAAACCCCATTATAAAAATGAATTACTTTTAAAAACCCGTGAAACAAAGACAGTGAAAGAGAGAGAAATTCTTACAAAATTCGTTCAGGGGCTGTGATGCAACCTGGATTGACCATATCTAGAACCACAGCTGGATGAGACATAAGGGTGGACACTCTCGGGGCTGAGAGGTTTGGTGAGGTTGGGGGAGCAAACGCAGAGCCTTTAAAGTAATACTGCCTGTTACCCATCCCATGGGTCCCAAATCTCCAGGTTCAAGGGCATCTTCCTACCTCGAAAACATGCATGAGAAACCCAGAAGGTGGTACACCGTGTGATCGGGAAAGGTTTCTAAAACGCACCTCATTTCTCATCTCCTTGTGCTCGGGTTCGCCATTCCAGCCGCTTTACTAGCAATCTCCCTCCTTGGAGAATCAGCACCTGTAACCTCCCGTTCCGTACAGCTTGCAATTTGTCCTGAGGATGAACGGGAAGAGGGGGAGCCAATGAGAGACTAGCTCTAGGTGTTGGGACAGGCACAGGTCACTCTATTTTCCCATCAGGAAGAAGAATTAACCACAGGCTCAGCCTGCCGCCCGGAAGCAGAATAGGGCCTGAGGCAATCCTGCGCTTTTGCGGCCAGCTCCCAAAAAAGCGAGTTGAAAAATGGAGCTCAGGGGCACTGCAATTCACAAACCTGCAGAGTTATAAATGATAACTCTCGTCCACAAATATATTGAGGGAAGGCAACGAAGAGGATCTGAAAGCAAGGCAGAATTGCAGGAAACAGATTTCAGGAGGTAGATTCGAATCGCATTTAAAGCACATGAAAAGCGGCAAAACGTCGACAATGATGCCCTTGGCCAAAAAGGGCGTATGCGTTTTTTCCTGAATATATTCAGGAAAAAACGCATACGCCCTTTTTGCCCAACCAAGCAACCTGGAAAGGCAAATCAGCGCTACAAAGAAGTCTCGCTTCCCATCGGTCAAAAGGGCCATGCGGAAAAAGTGTCAAAACCAGAAATGCAGGACAGGCCATGGAGAAATGGGAGCCTTGCTGCGCTGATGGGCGGGATGTAAATTGCCAACAGCCACTATGGAGAAGTGTACGGTGTGTCCTGAAACATCGCAAAAACACAGCTTACACCGCATAGGGCACTTCCACTCATGGGCATATAAATTGGGAAAACTAAAAATCAGCAAGACACAGGCACCCCAAAGTTTAGGGCAGCTCTGTTGACAAGAACCTCCACTTCATGTCACCTCAAATATCCCAGGAAAGAGAAAAATGGATAAAGAAGTGGTGGTCCTTATGTACAGTGGAATATCACTCAGCCATGAAATCAATGTCATAAGGCTAGTAGCAGCATGATGAGTGGCTTTAGCTACGACGATTCTAAGTGAAATAAGTCACACAGAAAAAGACACTTATCATAAGCTATCACTTATAGAGGGAATGTAAAAACCGCTACACTTGAACTGAATTACAAAACAGAACAGAGTCACAAGTTTACAAAACACACTATGGCTGCTTAACGGGAAAGGTGGGGTGGGGTGATGCATAAAACAAGGGTTTCAAATGAGCTCAGATACCGTTCCATAAACCCAATATGTAATAGAAAGACCTACTCCTTGCTCAGTGAACTGGACTCAACACCCCCTATTCACCGCACAAGAATATATCTGACTAGTAAGAATCTTAAAACCTATGTATTGCTATCTCTCTGGAAGTGAGTCAAGTGGGTGTAAAGCGGCAGAAACACAGCCGTGAAAAGCAGCTAAACCCCATTATAAAAATGAATTACTTTTAAAAACCCGTGAAACAAAGACAGGGAAAGAGAGAGAAATTCTTACAAAATTCGTTCAGGGGCTGTGATGCAACCTGGATTGACCATATCTAGACCCACAGCTGGATGAGACATAAGGGTGGACACTCTCGGGGCTGAGAGGTTTGGTGAGGTTGGGGGAGCAAACGCAGAGCCTTTAAAGTAATACTGCCTGTTACCCATCCCATGGGTCCCAAATCTCCAGGTTCAAGGGCATCTTCCTACCTCGAAAACATGCATGAGAAACCCAGAAGGTGGTACACCGTGTGATCGGGAAAGGTTTCTAAAACGCACCTCATTTCTCATCTCCTTGTGCTCGGGTTCGCCATTCCAGCCGCTTTACTAGCAATCTCCCTCCTTGGAGAATCAGCACCTGTAACCTCCCGTTCCGTACAGCTTGCAATTTGTCCTGAGGATGAACGGGAAGAGGGGGAGCCAATGAGAGACTAGCTGTAGGTGTTGGGACAGGCACAGGTCACTCTATTTTCCCATCAGGAAGAAGAATTAACCACAGGCTCAGCCTGCCGCCCGGAAGCAGAATAGGGCCTGAGGCAATCCTGCACTTTTGCGGCCAGCTCCCAAAAAAGCGAGTTGAAAAATGGAGCTCAGGGGCACTGCAATTCACAAACCTGCAGAGTTATAAATGATAACTCTCGTCCACAAATATATTGAGGGAAGGCAACGAAGAGGATTTGAAAGCAAGGCAGAATTGCAGGAAACTGATTTCAGGAGGTCGATTCGAATCGCCTTTAAAGCACATGAAAAGCGGCAAAACGTCGACAATGATGCCCTTGGCCAAAAAGGGCGTATGCGTTTTTTCCTGAATATATTCAGGAAAAAACGCATACGCCCTTTTTGCCCAACCAAGCAACCTGGAAAGGCAAATCAGCGCTACAAAGAAGTCTCGCTTCCCATCGGTCAAAAGGGCCATGCGGAAAAAAGTATCAAAACCAGAAATGCAGGACAGGCCATGGAGAAATGGGAGCCTTGCTACGCTGATGGGCGGGATGTAAATTGCCAAAAGCCACTCTGGAGAAGTGTACGGTGTGTCCTGAAACATCGAAAAAACACAGCTTAGAGCGCATAGGGCACTTCCACTCATGGGCATATAAATTGGGAAAACTAAAAATCAGCAAGACACAGGCACCTCAAAGTTTAGGGCTGCTCTGTTGACAAGAACCTCCACTTCATGACACCTTAATTATCCCAGGAAAGAGAAAAATGGATAAAGAAGTGGTGGTCCTTATGTACAATGGAATATCACTCAGCCATGAAATCAATGTCATAAGGCTAGTAGCAGCATGATGAGTGGCTTTAGCTATGACGATTCTAAGTGAAATAAGTCACACAGAAAAAGACACTTATCATAAGCTATCACTTATAGAGGGAATGTAAAAACCGCTACACTTGGACTGAATTACAAAACAGAACAGAGTCACACGTTTACAAAACACACTATGGCTGCTTAACGGGAAAGGTGGGGTGGGGTGATGCATAAAACAAGGGTTTCAAATGAGCTCAGATACCGTTCCATAAACCCAATATGTAATAGAAAGACCTACTCCTTGCTCAGTGAACTGGACTCAACACCCCCTATTCACCGCACAAGAATATATCTGACTAGTAAGAATCTTAAAACCTATGTATTGCTATCTCTCTGGAAGTGAGTCAAGTGGGTGTAAAGCGGCAGAAACACAGTGGTGAAAAGCGGTTAAACCCCATTATAAAAATAAATAACTTTTAAAAACCCGTGAAACAAAGACAGTGAAAGAGAGAGAAATTCTTACAAAATTCGTTCAGGGGCTGTGATGCAACCTGGATTGACCATATCTAGACCCACAGCTGGATGAGACATAAGGGTGGACACTCTCGGGGCTGAGAGGTTTGGTGAGGTTGGGGGAGCAAACGCAGAGCCTTTAAAGTAATACTGCCTGTTACCCATCCCATGGGTCCCAAATCTCCAGGTTCAAGGGCATCTTCCTACCTCGAAAACATGCATGAGAAACCCAGAAGGTGGTACACCGTGTGATCGGGAAAGTTTTCTAAAACGCACCTCATTTCTCATCTCCTTATGCTCGGGTTCGCCATTCCAGCTGCTTTACTAGCAATCTCCCTCCTTGGAGAATCAGCACCTGTAACCTCCCGTTCCGTACAGCTTGCAATTTGTCCTGAGGATGAACGGGAAGAGGGGGAGCCAATGAGAGACTAGCTCTAGGTGTTGGGACAGGCACAGGTCACTCTATTTTCCCATCAGGAAGAAGAATTAACCACAGGCTCAGCCTGCCGCCCGGAAGCAGAATAGGGCCTGAGGCAATCCTGCGCTTTTGCGGCCAGCTCCCAAAAAAGCGAGTTGAAAAATGGAGCTCAGGGGCACTGCAATTCACAAACCTGCAGAGTTATAAATCATAACTCTCGTCCACAAATATATTGAGGGAAGGCAACGAAGAGGATCTGAAAGCAAGGCAGAATTGCAGGAAACAGATTTCAGGAGGTAGATTCGAATCGCATTTAAAGCACATGAAAAGCGGCAAAACGTCGACAATGATGCCCTTGGCCAAAAAGGGCGTATGCGTTTTTTCCTGAATATATTCAGGAAAAAACGCATACGCCCTTTTTGCCCAACCAAGCAACCTGGAAAGGCAAATCAGCGCTACAAAGAAGTCTCGCTTCCCATCGGTCAAAAGGGCCATGCGGAAAAAGTGTCAAAACCAGAAATGCAGGACAGGCCATGGAGAAATGGGAGCCTTGCTACGCTGATGGGCGGGATGTAAATTGCCAACAGCCACTATGGAGAAGTGTACGGTGTGTCCTGAAACATCGCAAAAACACAGCTTACACCGCATAGGGCACTTCCACTCATGGGCGTATAAATTGGGAAAACTAAAAATCAGCAAGACACAGGCACCCCAAAGTTTAGGGCAGCTCTGTTGACAAGAACCTCCACTTCATGTCACCTCAAATATCCCAGGAAAGAGAAAAATGGATAAAGAAGTGGTGGTCCTTATGTACAGTGGAATATCACTCAGCCATGAAATCAATGTCATAAGGCTAGTAGCAGCATGATGAGTGGCTTTAGCTACGACGATTCTAAGTGAAATAAGTCACACAGAAAAAGACACTTATCATAAGCTATCACTTATAGAGGGAATGTAAAAACCGCTACACTTGAACTGAATTACAAAACAGAACAGAGTCACAAGTTTACAAAACACACTATGGCTGCTTAACGGGAAAGGTGGGGTGGGGTGATGCATAAAACAAGGGTTTCAAATGAGCTCAGATACCGTTCCATAAACCCAATATGTAATAGAAAGACCTACTCCTTGCTCAGTGAACTGGACTCAACACCCCCTATTCACCGCACAAGAATATATCTGACTAGTAAGAATCTTAAAACCTATGTATTGCTATCTCTCTGGAAGTGAGTCAAGTGGGTGTAAAGCGGCAGAAACACAGCCGTGAAAAGCAGCTAAACCCCATTATAAAAATGAATTACTTTTAAAAACCCGTGAAACAAAGACAGGGAAAGAGAGAGAAATTCTTACAAAATTCGTTCAGGGGCTGTGATGCAACCTGGATTGACCATATCTAGACCCACAGCTGGATGAGACATAAGGGTGGACACTCTCGGGGCTGAGAGGTTTGGTGAGGTTGGGGGAGCAAACGCAGAGCCTTTAAAGTAATACTGCCTGTTACCCATCCCATGGGTCCCAAATCTCCAGGTTCAAGGGCATCTTCCTACCTCGAAAACATGCATGAGAAACCCAGAAGGTGGTACACCGTGTGATCGGGAAAGGTTTCTAAAACGCACCTCATTTCTCATCTCCTTGTGCTCGGGTTCGCCATTCCAGCCGCTTTACTAGCAATCTCCCTCCTTGGAGAATCAGCACCTGTAACCTCCCGTTCCGTACAGCTTGCAATTTGTCCTGAGGATGAACGGGAAGAGGGGGAGCCAATGAGAGACTAGCTGTAGGTGTTGGGACAGGCACAGGTCACTCTATTTTCCCATCAGGAAGAAGAATTAACCACAGGCTCAGCCTGCCGCCCGGAAGCAGAATAGGGCCTGAGGCAATCCTGCACTTTTGCGGCCAGCTCCCAAAAAAGCGAGTTGAAAAATGGAGCTCAGGGGCACTGCAATTCACAAACCTGCAGAGTTATAAATGATAACTCTCGTCCACAAATATATTGAGGGAAGGCAACGAAGAGGATTTGAAAGCAAGGCAGAATTGCAGGAAACTGATTTCAGGAGGTCGATTCGAATCGCCTTTAAAGCACATGAAAAGCGGCAAAACGTCGACAATGATGCCCTTGGCCAAAAAGGGCGTATGCGTTTTTTCCTGAATATATTCAGGAAAAAACGCATACGCCCTTTTTGGCCAACCAAGCAACCTGGAAAGGCAAATCAGCGCTACAAAGAAGTCTCGCTTCCCATCGGTCAAAAGGGCCATGCGGAAAAAAGTATCAAAACCAGAAATGCAGGACAGGCCATGGAGAAATGGGAGCCTTGCTACGCTGATGGGCGGGATGTAAATTGCCAAAAGCCACTCTGGAGAAGTGTACGGTGTGTCCTGAAACATCGAAAAAACACAGCTTAGAGCGCATAGGGCACTTCCACTCATGGGCATATAAATTGGGAAAACTAAAAATCAGCAAGACACAGGCACCTCAAAGTTTAGGGCTGCTCTGTTGACAAGAACCTCCACTTCATGACACCTTAATTATCCCAGGAAAGAGAAAAATGGATAAAGAAGTGGTGGTCCTTATGTACAATGGAATATCACTCAGCCATGAAATCAATGTCATAAGGCTAGTAGCAGCATGATGAGTGGCTTTAGCTATGACGATTCTAAGTGAAATAAGTCACACAGAAAAAGACACTTATCATAAGCTATCACTTATAGAGGGAATGTAAAAACCGCTACACTTGGACTGAATTACAAAACAGAACAGAGTCACACGTTTACAAAACACACTATGGCTGCTTAACGGGAAAGGTGGGGTGGGGTGATGCATAAAACAAGGGTTTCAAATGAGCTCAGATACCGTTCCATAAACCCAATATGTAATAGAAAGACCTACTCCTTGCTCAGTGAACTGGACTCAACACCCCCTATTCACCGCACAAGAATATATCTGACTAGTAAGAATCTTAAAACCTATGTATTGCTATCTCTCTGGAAGTGAGTCAAGTGGGTGTAAAGCGGCAGAAACACAGTGGTGAAAAGCGGTTAAACCCCATTATAAAAATAAATAACTTTTAAAAACCCGTGAAACAAAGACAGTGAAAGAGAGAGAAATTCTTACAAAATTCGTTCAGGGGCTGTGATGCAACCTGGATTGACCATATCTAGACCCACAGCTGGATGAGACATAAGGGTGGACACTCTCGGGGCTGAGAGGTTTGGTGAGGTTGGGGGAGCAAACGCAGAGCCTTTAAAGTAATACTGCCTGTTACCCATCCCATGGGTCCCAAATCTCCAGGTTCAAGGGCATCTTCCTACCTCGAAAACATGCATGAGAAACCCAGAAGGTGGTACACCGTGTGATCGGGAAAGTTTTCTAAAACGCACCTCATTTCTCATCTCCTTATGCTCGGGTTCGCCATTCCAGCTGCTTTACTAGCAATCTCCCTCCTTGGAGAATCAGCACCTGTAACCTCCCGTTCCGTACAGCTTGCAATTTGTCCTGAGGATGAACGGGAAGAGGGGGAGCCAATGAGAGACTAGCTCTAGGTGTTGGGACAGGCACAGGTCACTCTATTTTCCCATCAGGAAGAAGAATTAACCACAGGCTCAGCCTGCCGCCCGGAAGCAGAATAGGGCCTGAGGCAATCCTGCGCTTTTGCAGCCAGCTCCCAAAAAAGCGAGTTGAAAAATGGAGCTCAGGGGCACTGCAATTCACAAACCTGCAGAGTTATAAATCATAACTCTCGTCCACAAATATATTGAGGGAAGGCAACGAAGAGGATCTGAAAGCAAGGCAGAATTGCAGGAAACAGATTTCAGGAGGTAGATTCGAATCGCATTTAAAGCACATGAAAAGCGGCAAAACGTCGACAATGATGCCCTTGGCCAAAAAGGGCGTATGCGTTTTTTCCTGAATATATTCAGGAAAAAACGCATACGCCCTTTTTGCCCAACCAAGCAACCTGGAAAGGCAAATCAGCGCTACAAAGAAGTCTCGCTTCCCATCGGTCAAAAGGGCCATGCGGAAAAAGTGTCAAAACCAGAAATGCAGGACAGGCCATGGAGAAATGGGAGCCTTGCTACGCTGATGGGCGGGATGTAAATTGCCAACAGCCACTATGGAGAAGTGTACGGTGTGTCCTGAAACATCGCAAAAACACAGCTTACACCGCATAGGGCACTTCCACTCATGGGCGTATAAATTGGGAAAACTAAAAATCAGCAAGACACAGGCACCCCAAAGTTTAGGGCAGCTCTGTTGACAAGAACCTCCACTTCATGTCACCTCAAATATCCCAGGAAAGAGAAAAATGGATAAAGAAGTGGTGGTCCTTATGTACAGTGGAATATCACTCAGCCATGAAATCAATGTCATAAGGCTAGTAGCAGCATGATGAGTGGCTTTAGCTACGACGATTCTAAGTGAAATAAGTCACACAGAAAAAGACACTTATCATAAGCTATCACTTATAGAGGGAATGTAAAAACCGCTACACTTGAACTGAATTACAAAACAGAACAGAGTCACAAGTTTACAAAACACACTATGGCTGCTTAACGGGAAAGGTGGGGTGGGGTGATGCATAAAACAAGGGTTTCAAATGAGCTCAGATACCGTTCCATAAACCCAATATGTAATAGAAAGACCTACTCCTTGCTCAGTGAACTGGACTCAACACCCCCTATTCACCGCACAAGAATATATCTGACTAGTAAGAATCTTAAAACCTATGTATTGCTATCTCTCTGGAAGTGAGTCAAGTGGGTGTAAAGCGGCAGAAACACAGCCGTGAAAAGCAGCTAAACCCCATTATAAAAATGAATTACTTTTAAAAACCCGTGAAACAAAGACAGGGAAAGAGAGAGAAATTCTTACAAAATTCGTTCAGGGGCTGTGATGCAACCTGGATTGACCATATCTAGACCCACAGCTGGATGAGACATAAGGGTGGACACTCTCGGGGCTGAGAGGTTTGGTGAGGTTGGGGGAGCAAACGCAGAGCCTTTAAAGTAATACTGCCTGTTACCCATCCCATGGGTCCCAAATCTCCAGGTTCAAGGGCATCTTCCTACCTCGAAAACATGCATGAGAAACCCAGAAGGTGGTACACCGTGTGATCGGGAAAGGTTTCTAAAACGCACCTCATTTCTCATCTCCTTGTGCTCGGGTTCGCCATTCCAGCCGCTTTACTAGCAATCTCCCTCCTTGGAGAATCAGCACCTGTAACCTCCCGTTCCGTACAGCTTGCAATTTGTCCTGAGGATGAACGGGAAGAGGGGGAGCCAATGAGAGACTAGCTGTAGGTGTTGGGACAGGCACAGGTCACTCTATTTTCCCATCAGGAAGAAGAATTAACCACAGGCTCAGCCTGCCGCCCGGAAGCAGAATAGGGCCTGAGGCAATCCTGCACTTTTGCGGCCAGCTCCCAAAAAAGCGAGTTGAAAAATGGAGCTCAGGGGCACTGCAATTCACAAACCTGCAGAGTTATAAATGATAACTCTCGTCCACAAATATATTGAGGGAAGGCAACGAAGAGGATTTGAAAGCAAGGCAGAATTGCAGGAAACTGATTTCAGGAGGTCGATTCGAATCGCCTTTAAAGCACATGAAAAGCGGCAAAACGTCGACAATGATGCCCTTGGCCAAAAAGGGCGTATGCGTTTTTTCCTGAATATATTCAGGAAAAAACGCATACGCCCTTTTTGGCCAACCAAGCAACCTGGAAAGGCAAATCAGCGCTACAAAGAAGTCTCGCTTCCCATCGGTCAAAAGGGCCATGCGGAAAAAAGTATCAAAACCAGAAATGCAGGACAGGCCATGGAGAAATGGGAGCCTTGCTACGCTGATGGGCGGGATGTAAATTGCCAAAAGCCACTCTGGAGAAGTGTACGGTGTGTCCTGAAACATCGAAAAAACACAGCTTAGAGCGCATAGGGCACTTCCACTCATGGGCATATAAATTGGGAAAACTAAAAATCAGCAAGACACAGGCACCTCAAAGTTTAGGGCTGCTCTGTTGACAAGAACCTCCACTTCATGACACCTTAATTATCCCAGGAAAGAGAAAAATGGATAAAGAAGTGGTGGTCCTTATGTACAATGGAATATCACTCAGCCATGAAATCAATGTCATAAGGCTAGTAGCAGCATGATGAGTGGCTTTAGCTATGACGATTCTAAGTGAAATAAGTCACACAGAAAAAGACACTTATCATAAGCTATCACTTATAGAGGGAATGTAAAAACCGCTACACTTGGACTGAATTACAAAACAGAACAGAGTCACACGTTTACAAAACACACTATGGCTGCTTAACGGGAAAGGTGGGGTGGGGTGATGCATAAAACAAGGGTTTCAAATGAGCTCAGATACCGTTCCATAAACCCAATATGTAATAGAAAGACCTACTCCTTGCTCAGTGAACTGGACTCAACACCCCCTATTCACCGCACAAGAATATATCTGACTAGTAAGAATCTTAAAACCTATGTATTGCTATCTCTCTGGAAGTGAGTCAAGTGGGTGTAAAGCGGCAGAAACACAGTGGTGAAAAGCGGTTAAACCCCATTATAAAAATAAATAACTTTTAAAAACCCGTGAAACAAAGACAGTGAAAGAGAGAGAAATTCTTACAAAATTCGTTCAGGGGCTGTGATGCAACCTGGATTGACCATATCTAGACCCACAGCTGGATGAGACATAAGGGTGGACACTCTCGGGGCTGAGAGGTTTGGTGAGGTTGGGGGAGCAAACGCAGAGCCTTTAAAGTAATACTGCCTGTTACCCATCCCATGGGTCCCAAATCTCCAGGTTCAAGGGCATCTTCCTACCTCGAAAACATGCATGAGAAACCCAGAAGGTGGTACACCGTGTGATCGGGAAAGTTTTCTAAAACGCACCTCATTTCTCATCTCCTTATGCTCGGGTTCGCCATTCCAGCTGCTTTACTAGCAATCTCCCTCCTTGGAGAATCAGCACCTGTAACCTCCCGTTCCGTACAGCTTGCAATTTGTCCTGAGGATGAACGGGAAGAGGGGGAGCCAATGAGAGACTAGCTCTAGGTGTTGGGACAGGCACAGGTCACTCTATTTTCCCATCAGGAAGAAGAATTAACCACAGGCTCAGCCTGCCGCCCGGAAGCAGAATAGGGCCTGAGGCAATCCTGCGCTTTTGCGGCCAGCTCCCAAAAAAGCGAGTTGAAAAATGGAGCTCAGGGGCACTGCAATTCACAAACCTGCAGAGTTATAAATCATAACTCTCGTCCACAAATATATTGAGGGAAGGCAACGAAGAGGATCTGAAAGCAAGGCAGAATTGCAGGAAACAGATTTCAGGAGGTAGATTCGAATCGCATTTAAAGCACATGAAAAGCGGCAAAACGTCGACAATGATGCCCTTGGCCAAAAAGGGCGTATGCGTTTTTTCCTGAATATATTCAGGAAAAAACGCATACGCCCTTTTTGCCCAACCAAGCAACCTGGAAAGGCAAATCAGCGCTACAAAGAAGTCTCGCTTCCCATCGGTCAAAAGGGCCATGCGGAAAAAGTGTCAAAACCAGAAATGCAGGACAGGCCATGGAGAAATGGGAGCCTTGCTACGCTGATGGGCGGGATGTAAATTGCCAACAGCCACTATGGAGAAGTGTACGGTGTGTCCTGAAACATCGCAAAAACACAGCTTACACCGCATAGGGCACTTCCACTCATGGGCGTATAAATTGGGAAAACTAAAAATCAGCAAGACACAGGCACCCCAAAGTTTAGGGCAGCTCTGTTGACAAGAACCTCCACTTCATGTCACCTCAAATATCCCAGGAAAGAGAAAAATGGATAAAGAAGTGGTGGTCCTTATGTACAGTGGAATATCACTCAGCCATGAAATCAATGTCATAAGGCTAGTAGCAGCATGATGAGTGGCTTTAGCTACGACGATTCTAAGTGAAATAAGTCACACAGAAAAAGACACTTATCATAAGCTATCACTTATAGAGGGAATGTAAAAACCGCTACACTTGAACTGAATTACAAAACAGAACAGAGTCACAAGTTTACAAAACACACTATGGCTGCTTAACGGGAAAGGTGGGGTGGGGTGATGCATAAAACAAGGGTTTCAAATGAGCTCAGATACCGTTCCATAAACCCAATATGTAATAGAAAGACCTACTCCTTGCTCAGTGAACTGGACTCAACACCCCCTATTCACCGCACAAGAATATATCTGACTAGTAAGAATCTTAAAACCTATGTATTGCTATCTCTCTGGAAGTGAGTCAAGTGGGTGTAAAGCGGCAGAAACACAGCCGTGAAAAGCAGCTAAACCCCATTATAAAAATGAATTACTTTTAAAAACCCGTGAAACAAAGACAGGGAAAGAGAGAGAAATTCTTACAAAATTCGTTCAGGGGCTGTGATGCAACCTGGATTGACCATATCTAGAACCACAGCTGGATGAGACATAAGGGTGGACACTCTCGGGGCTGAGAGGTTTGGTGAGGTTGGGGGAGCAAACGCAGAGCCTTTAAAGTAATACTGCCTGTTACCCATCCCATGGGTCCCAAATCTCCAGGTTCAAGGGCATCTTCCTACCTCGAAAACATGCATGAGAAACCCAGAAGGTGGTACACCGTGTGATCGGGAAAGGTTTCTAAAACGCACCTCATTTCTCATCTCCTTGTGCTCGGGTTCGCCATTCCAGCCGCTTTACTAGCAATCTCCCTCCTTGGAGAATCAGCACCTGTAACCTCCCGTTCCGTACAGCTTGCAATTTGTCCTGAGGATGAACGGGAAGAGGGGGAGCCAATGAGAGACTAGCTGTAGGTGTTGGGACAGGCACAGGTCACTCTATTTTCCCATCAGGAAGAAGAATTAACCACAGGCTCAGCCTGCCGCCCGGAAGCAGAATAGGGCCTGAGGCAATCCTGCGCTTTTGCGGCCAGCTCCCAAAAAAGCGAGTTGAAAAATGGAGCTCAGGGGCACTGCAATTCACAAACCTGCAGAGTTATAAATGATAACTCTCGTCCACAAATATATTGAGGGAAGGCAACGAAGAGGATCTGAAAGCAAGGCAGAATTGCAGGAAACAGATTTCAGGAGGTAGATTCGAATCGCATTTAAAGCACATGAAAAGCGGCAAAACGTCGACAATGATGCCCTTGGCCAAAAAGGGCGTATGCGTTTTTTCCTGAATATATTCAGGAAAAAACGCATACGCCCTTTTTGCCCAACCAAGCAACCTGGAAAGGCAAATCAGCGCTACAAAGAAGTCTCGCTTCCCATCGGTCAAAAGGGCCATGCGGAAAAAGTGTCAAAACCAGAAATGCAGGACAGGCCATGGAGAAATGGGAGCCTTGCTGCGCTGATGGGCCGGATGTAAATTGCCAACAGCCACTATGGAGAAGTGTACGGTGTGTCCTGAAACATCGCAAAAACACAGCTTACACCGCATAGGGCACTTCCACTCATGGGCATATAAATTGGGAAAACTAAAAATCAGCAAGACACAGGCACCCCAAAGTTTAGGGCAGCTCTGTTGACAAGAACCTCCACTTCATGTCACCTCAAATATCCCAGGAAAGAGAAAAATGGATAAAGAAGTGGTGGTCCTTATGTACAGTGGAATATCACTCAGCCATGAAATCAATGTCATAAGGCTAGTAGCAGCATGATGAGTGGCTTTAGCTACGACGATTCTAAGTGAAATAAGTCACACAGAAAAAGACACTTATCATAAGCTATCACTTATAGAGGGAATGTAAAAACCGCTACACTTGAACTGAATTACAAAACAGAACAGAGTCACAAGTTTACAAAACACACTATGGCTGCTTAACGGGAAAGGTGGGGTGGGGTGATGCATAAAACAAGGGTTTCAAATGAGCTCAGATACCGTTCCATAAACCCAATATGTAATAGAAAGACCTACTCCTTGCTCAGTGAACTGGACTCAACACCCCCTATTCACCGCACAAGAATATATCTGACTAGTAAGAATCTTAAAACCTATGTATTGCTATCTCTCTGGAAGTGAGTCAAGTGGGTGTAAAGCGGCAGAAACACAGCCGTGAAAAGCAGCTAAACCCCATTATAAAAATGAATTACTTTTAAAAACCCGTGAAACAAAGACAGTGAAAGAGAGAGAAATTCTTACAAAATTCGTTCAGGGGCTGTGATGCAACCTGGATTGACCATATCTAGAACCACAGCTGGATGAGACATAAGGGTGGACACTCTCGGGGCTGAGAGGTTTGGTGAGGTTGGGGGAGCAAACGCAGAGCCTTTAAAGTAATACTGCCTGTTACCCATCCCATGGGTCCCAAATCTCCAGGTTCAAGGGCATCTTCCTACCTCGAAAACATGCATGAGAAACCCAGAAGGTGGTACACCGTGTGATCGGGAAAGGTTTCTAAAACGCACCTCATTTCTCATCTCCTTGTGCTCGGGTTCGCCATTCCAGCCGCTTTACTAGCAATCTCCCTCCTTGGAGAATCAGCACCTGTAACCTCCCGTTCCGTACAGCTTGCAATTTGTCCTGAGGATGAACGGGAAGAGGGGGAGCCAATGAGAGACTAGCTGTAGGTGTTGGGACAGGCACAGGTCACTCTATTTTCCCATCAGGAAGAAGAATTAACCACAGGCTCAGCCTGCCGCCCGGAAGCAGAATAGGGCCTGAGGCAATCCTGCACTTTTGCGGCCAGCTCCCAAAAAAGCGAGTTGAAAAATGGAGCTCAGGGGCACTGCAATTCACAAACCTGCAGAGTTATAAATGATAACTCTCGTCCACAAATATATTGAGGGAAGGCAACGAAGAGGATTTGAAAGCAAGGCAGAATTGCAGGAAACTGATTTCAGGAGGTCGATTCGAATCGCCTTTAAAGCACATGAAAAGCGGCAAAACGTCGACAATGATGCCCTTGGCCAAAAAGGGCGTATGCGTTTTTTCCTGAATATATTCAGGAAAAAACGCATACGCCCTTTTTGGCCAACCAAGCAACCTGGAAAGGCAAATCAGCGCTACAAAGAAGTCTCGCTTCCCATCGGTCAAAAGGGCCATGCGGAAAAAAGTATCAAAACCAGAAATGCAGGACAGGCCATGGAGAAATGGGAGCCTTGCTACGCTGATGGGCGGGATGTAAATTGCCAAAAGCCACTCTGGAGAAGTGTACGGTGTGTCCTGAAACATCGAAAAAACACAGCTTAGAGCGCATAGGGCACTTCCACTCATGGGCATATAAATTGGGAAAACTAAAAATCAGCAAGACACAGGCACCTCAAAGTTTAGGGCTGCTCTGTTGACAAGAACCTCCACTTCATGACACCTTAATTATCCCAGGAAAGAGAAAAATGGATAAAGAAGTGGTGGTCCTTATGTACAATGGAATATCACTCAGCCATGAAATCAATGTCATAAGGCTAGTAGCAGCATGATGAGTGGCTTTAGCTATGACGATTCTAAGTGAAATAAGTCACACAGAAAAAGACACTTATCATAAGCTATCACTTATAGAGGGAATGTAAAAACCGCTACACTTGGACTGAATTACAAAACAGAACAGAGTCACACGTTTACAAAACACACTATGGCTGCTTAACGGGAAAGGTGGGGTGGGGTGATGCATAAAACAAGGGTTTCAAATGAGCTCAGATACCGTTCCATAAACCCAATATGTAATAGAAAGACCTACTCCTTGCTCAGTGAACTGGACTCAACACCCCCTATTCACCGCACAAGAATATATCTGACTAGTAAGAATCTTAAAACCTATGTATTGCTATCTCTCTGGAAGTGAGTCAAGTGGGTGTAAAGCGGCAGAAACACAGTGGTGAAAAGCGGTTAAACCCCATTATAAAAATAAATAACTTTTAAAAACCCGTGAAACAAAGACAGTGAAAGAGAGAGAAATTCTTACAAAATTCGTTCAGGGGCTGTGATGCAACCTGGATTGACCATATCTAGACCCACAGCTGGATGAGACATAAGGGTGGACACTCTCGGGGCTGAGAGGTTTGGTGAGGTTGGGGGAGCAAACGCAGAGCCTTTAAAGTAATACTGCCTGTTACCCATCCCATGGGTCCCAAATCTCCAGGTTCAAGGGCATCTTCCTACCTCGAAAACATGCATGAGAAACCCAGAAGGTGGTACACCGTGTGATCGGGAAAGTTTTCTAAAACGCACCTCATTTCTCATCTCCTTATGCTCGGGTTCGCCATTCCAGCTGCTTTACTAGCAATCTCCCTCCTTGGAGAATCAGCACCTGTAACCTCCCGTTCCGTACAGCTTGCAATTTGTCCTGAGGATGAACGGGAAGAGGGGGAGCCAATGAGAGACTAGCTCTAGGTGTTGGGACAGGCACAGGTCACTCTATTTTCCCATCAGGAAGAAGAATTAACCACAGGCTCAGCCTGCCGCCCGGAAGCAGAATAGGGCCTGAGGCAATCCTGCGCTTTTGCGGCCAGCTCCCAAAAAAGCGAGTTGAAAAATGGAGCTCAGGGGCACTGCAATTCACAAACCTGCAGAGTTATAAATGATAACTCTCGTCCACAAATATATTGAGGGAAGGCAACGAAGAGGATCTGAAAGCAAGGCAGAATTGCAGGAAACAGATTTCAGGAGGTAGATTCGAATCGCATTTAAAGCACATGAAAAGCGGCAAAACGTCGACAATGATGCCCTTGGCCAAAAAGGGCGTATGCGTTTTTTCCTGAATATATTCAGGAAAAAACGCATACGCCCTTTTTGCCCAACCAAGCAACCTGGAAAGGCAAATCAGCGCTACAAAGAAGTCTCGCTTCCCATCGGTCAAAAGGGCCATGCGGAAAAAGTGTCAAAACCAGAAATGCAGGACAGGCCATGGAGAAATGGGAGCCTTGCTACGCTGATGGGCGGGATGTAAATTGCCAACAGCCACTATGGAGAAGTGTACGGTGTGTCCTGAAACATCGCAAAAACACAGCTTACACCGCATAGGGCACTTCCACTCATGGGCGTATAAATTGGGAAAACTAAAAATCAGCAAGACACAGGCACCCCAAAGTTTAGGGCAGCTCTGTTGACAAGAACCTCCACTTCATGTCACCTCAAATATCCCAGGAAAGAGAAAAATGGATAAAGAAGTGGTGGTCCTTATGTACAGTGGAATATCACTCAGCCATGAAATCAATGTCATAAGGCTAGTAGCAGCATGATGAGTGGCTTTAGCTACGACGATTCTAAGTGAAATAAGTCACACAGAAAAAGACACTTATCATAAGCTATCACTTATAGAGGGAATGTAAAAACCGCTACACTTGAACTGAATTACAAAACAGAACAGAGTCACAAGTTTACAAAACACACTATGGCTGCTTAACGGGAAAGGTGGGGTGGGGTGATGCATAAAACAAGGGTTTCAAATGAGCTCAGATACCGTTCCATAAACCCAATATGTAATAGAAAGACCTACTCCTTGCTCAGTGAACTGGACTCAACACCCCCTATTCACCGCACAAGAATATATCTGACTAGTAAGAATCTTAAAACCTATGTATTGCTATCTCTCTGGAAGTGAGTCAAGTGGGTGTAAAGCGGCAGAAACACAGCCGTGAAAAGCAGCTAAACCCCATTATAAAAATGAATTACTTTTAAAAACCCGTGAAACAAAGACAGTGAAAGAGAGAGAAATTCTTACAAAATTCGTTCAGGGGCTGTGATGCAACCTGGATTGACCATATCTAGAACCACAGCTGGATGAGACATAAGGGTGGACACTCTCGGGGCTGAGAGGTTTGGTGAGGTTGGGGGAGCAAACGCAGAGCCTTTAAAGTAATACTGCCTGTTACCCATCCCATGGGTCCCAAATCTCCAGGTTCAAGGGCATCTTCCTACCTCGAAAACATGCATGAGAAACCCAGAAGGTGGTACACCGTGTGATCGGGAAAGGTTTCTAAAACGCACCTCATTTCTCATCTCCTTGTGCTCGGGTTCGCCATTCCAGCCGCTTTACTAGCAATCTCCCTCCTTGGAGAATCAGCACCTGTAACCTCCCGTTCCGTACAGCTTGCAATTTGTCCTGAGGATGAACGGGAAGAGGGGGAGCCAATGAGAGACTAGCTGTAGGTGTTGGGACAGGCACAGGTCACTCTATTTTCCCATCAGGAAGAAGAATTAACCACAGGCTCAGCCTGCCGCCCGGAAGCAGAATAGGGCCTGAGGCAATCCTGCGCTTTTGCGGCCAGCTCCCAAAAAAGCGAGTTGAAAAATGGAGCTCAGGGGCACTGCAATTCACAAACCTGCAGAGTTATAAATGATAACTCTCGTCCACAAATATATTGAGGGAAGGCAACGAAGAGGATCTGAAAGCAAGGCAGAATTGCAGGAAACAGATTTCAGGAGGTAGATTCGAATCGCATTTAAAGCACATGAAAAGCGGCAAAACGTCGACAATGATGCCCTTGGCCAAAAAGGGCGTATGCGTTTTTTCCTGAATATATTCAGGAAAAAACGCATACGCCCTTTTTGCCCAACCAAGCAACCTGGAAAGGCAAATCAGCGCTACAAAGAAGTCTCGCTTCCCATCGGTCAAAAGGGCCATGCGGAAAAAGTGTCAAAACCAGAAATGCAGGACAGGCCATGGAGAAATGGGAGCCTTGCTGCGCTGATGGGCGGGATGTAAATTGCCAACAGCCACTATGGAGAAGTGTACGGTGTGTCCTGAAACATCGCAAAAACACAGCTTACACCGCATAGGGCACTTCCACTCATGGGCGTATAAATTGGGAAAACTAAAAATCAGCAAGACACAGGCACCCCAAAGTTTAGGGCAGCTCTGTTGACAAGAACCTCCACTTCATGTCACCTCAAATATCCCAGGAAAGAGAAAAATGGATAAAGAAGTGGTGGTCCTTATGTACAGTGGAATATCACTCAGCCATGAAATCAATGTCATAAGGCTAGTAGCAGCATGATGAGTGGCTTTAGCTACGACGATTCTAAGTGAAATAAGTCACACAGAAAAAGACACTTATCATAAGCTATCACTTATAGAGGGAATGTAAAAACCGCTACACTTGAACTGAATTACAAAACAGAACAGAGTCACAAGTTTAGAAAACACACTATGGCTGCTTAACGGGAAAGGTGGGGTGGGGTGATGCATAAAACAAGGGTTTCAAATGAGCTCAGATACCGTTCCATAAACCCAATATGTAATAGAAAGACCTACTCCTTGCTCAGTGAACTGGACTCAACACCCCCTATTCACCGCACAAGAATATATCTGACTAGTAAGAATCTTAAAACCTATGTATTGCTATCTCTCTGGAAGTGAGTCAAGTGGGTGTAAAGCGGCAGAAACACAGCCGTGAAAAGCAGCTAAACCCCATTATAAAAATGAATTACTTTTAAAAACCCGTGAAACAAAGACAGTGAAAGAGAGAGAAATTCTTACAAAATTCGTTCAGGGGCTGTGATGCAACCTGGATTGACCATATCTAGAACCACAGCTGGATGAGACATAAGGGTGGACACTCTCGGGGCTGAGAGGTTTGGTGAGGTTGGGGGAGCAAACGCAGAGCCTTTAAAGTAATACTGCCTGTTACCCATCCCATGGGTCCCAAATCTCCAGGTTCAAGGGCATCTTCCTACCTCGAAAACATGCATGAGAAACCCAGAAGGTGGTACACCGTGTGATCGGGAAAGGTTTCTAAAACGCACCTCATTTCTCATCTCCTTGTGCTCGGGTTCGCCATTCCAGCCGCTTTACTAGCAATCTCCCTCCTTGGAGAATCAGCACCTGTAACCTCCCGTTCCGTACAGCTTGCAATTTGTCCTGAGGATGAACGGGAAGAGGGGGAGCCAATGAGAGACTAGCTCTAGGTGTTGGGACAGGCACAGGTCACTCTATTTTCCCATCAGGAAGAAGAATTAACCACAGGCTCAGCCTGCCGCCCGGAAGCAGAATAGGGCCTGAGGCAATCCTGCACTTTTGCGGCCAGCTCCCAAAAAAGCGAGTTGAAAAATGGAGCTCAGGGGCACTGCAATTCACAAACCTGCAGAGTTATAAATGATAACTCTCGTCCACAAATATATTGAGGGAAGGCAACGAAGAGGATTTGAAAGCAAGGCAGAATTGCAGGAAACTGATTTCAGGAGGTCGATTCGAATCGCCTTTAAAGCACATGAAAAGCGGCAAAACGTCGACAATGATGCCCTTGGCCAAAAAGGGCGTATGCGTTTTTTCCTGAATATATTCAGGAAAAAACGCATACGCCCTTTTTGGCCAACCAAGCAACCTGGAAAGGCAAATCAGCGCTACAAAGAAGTCTCGCTTCCCATCGGTCAAAAGGGCCATGCGGAAAAAAGTATCAAAACCAGAAATGCAGGACAGGCCATGGAGAAATGGGAGCCTTGCTACGCTGATGGGCGGGATGTAAATTGCCAACAGCCACTCTGGAGAAGTGTACGGTGTGTCCTGAAACATCGAAAAAACACAGCTTAGAGCGCATAGGGCACTTCCACTCATGGGCATATAAATTGGGAAAACTAAAAATCAGCAAGACACAGGCACCTCAAAGTTTAGGGCTGCTCTGTTGACAAGAACCTCCACTTCATGACACCTTAATTATCCCAGGAAAGAGAAAAATGGATAAAGAAGTGGTGGTCCTTATGTACAATGGAATATCACTCAGCCATGAAATCAATGTCATAAGGCTAGTAGCAGCATGATGAGTGGCTTTAGCTATGACGATTCTAAGTGAAATAAGTCACACAGAAAAAGACACTTATCATAAGCTATCACTTATAGAGGGAATGTAAAAACCGCTACACTTGGACTGAATTACAAAACAGAACAGAGTCACACGTTTACAAAACACACTATGGCTGCTTAACGGGAAAGGTGGGGTGGGGTGATGCATAAAACAAGGGTTTCAAATGAGCTCAGATACCGTTCCATAAACCCAATATGTAATAGAAAGACCTACTCCTTGCTCAGTGAACTGGACTCAACACCCCCTATTCACCGCACAAGAATATATCTGACTAGTAAGAATCTTAAAACCTATGTATTGCTATCTCTCTGGAAGTGAGTCAAGTGGGTGTAAAGCGGCAGAAACACAGTGGTGAAAAGCGGTTAAACCCCATTATAAAAATAAATAACTTTTAAAAACCCATGAAACAAAGACAGTGAAAGAGAGAGAAATTCTTACAAAATTCGTTCAGGGGCTGTGATGCAACCTGGATTGACCATATCTAGACCCACAGCTGGATGAGACATAAGGGTGGACACTCTCGGGGCTGAGAGGTTTGGTGAGGTTGGGGGAGCAAACGCAGAGCCTTTAAAGTAATACTGCCTGTTACCCATCCCATGGGTCCCAAATCTCCAGGTTCAAGGGCATCTTCCTACCTCGAAAACATGCATGAGAAACCCAGAAGGTGGTACACCGTGTGATCGGGAAAGTTTTCTAAAACGCACCTCATTTCTCATCTCCTTATGCTCGGGTTCGCCATTCCAGCTGCTTTACTAGCAATCTCCCTCCTTGGAGAATCAGCACCTGTAACCTCCCGTTCCGTACAGCTTGCAATTTGTCCTGAGGATGAACGGGAAGAGGGGGAGCCAATGAGAGACTAGCTCTAGGTGTTGGGACAGGCACAGGTCACTCTATTTTCCCATCAGGAAGAAGAATTAACCACAGGCTCAGCCTGCCGCCCGGAAGCAGAATAGGGCCTGAGGCAATCCTGCACTTTTGCGGCCAGCTCCCAAAAAAGCGAGTTGAAAAATGGAGCTCAGGGGCACTGCAATTCACAAACCTGCAGAGTTATAAATGATAACTCTCGTCCACAAATATATTGAGGGAAGGCAACGAAGAGGATCTGAAAGCAAGGCAGAATTGCAGGAAACAGATTTCAGGAGGTAGATTCGAATCGCATTTAAAGCACATGAAAAGCGGCAAAACGTCGACAATGATGCCCTTGGCCAAAAAGGGCGTATGCGTTTTTTCCTGAATATATTCAGGAAAAAACGCATACGCCCTTTTTGCCCAACCAAGCAACCTGGAAAGGCAAATCAGCGCTACAAAGAAGTCTCGCTTCCCATCGGTCAAAAGGGCCATGCGGAAAAAGTGTCAAAACCAGAAATGCAGGACAGGCCATGGAGAAATGGGAGCCTTGCTACGCTGATGGACGGGATGTAAATTGCCAACAGCCACTATGGAGAAGTGTACGGTGTGTCCTGAAACATCGCAAAAACACAGCTTACACCGCATAGGGCACTTCCACTCATGGGCGTATAAATTGGGAAAACTAAAAATCAGCAAGACACAGGCACCCCAAAGTTTAGGGCAGCTCTGTTGACAAGAACCTCCACTTCATGTCACCTCAAATATCCCAGGAAAGAGAAAAATGGATAAAGAAGTGGTGGTCCTTATGTACAGTGGAATATCACTCAGCCATGAAATCAATGTCATAAGGCTAGTAGCAGCATGATGAGTGGCTTTAGCTACGACGATTCTAAGTGAAATAAGTCACACAGAAAAAGACACTTATCATAAGCTATCACTTATAGAGGGAATGTAAAAACCGCTACACTTGAACTGAATTACAAAACAGAACAGAGTCACAAGTTTACAAAACACACTATGGCTGCTTAACGGGAAAGGTGGGGTGGGGTGATGCATAAAACAAGGGTTTCAAATGAGCTCAGATACCGTTCCATAAACCCAATATGTAATAGAAAGACCTACTCCTTGCTCAGTGAACTGGACTCAACACCCCCTATTCACCGCACAAGAATATATCTGACTAGTAAGAATCTTAAAACCTATGTATTGCTATCTCTCTGGAAGTGAGTCAAGTGGGTGTAAAGCGGCAGAAACACAGCCGTGAAAAGCAGCTAAACCCCATTATAAAAATGAATTACTTTTAAAAACCCGTGAAACAAAGACAGTGAAAGAGAGAGAAATTCTTACAAAATTCGTTCAGGGGCTGTGATGCAACCTGGATTGACCATATCTAGAACCACAGCTGGATGAGACATAAGGGTGGACACTCTCGGGGCTGAGAGGTTTGGTGAGGTTGGGGGAGCAAACGCAGAGCCTTTAAAGTAATACTGCCTGTTACCCATCCCATGGGTCCCAAATCTCCAGGTTCAAGGGCATCTTCCTACCTCGAAAACATGCATGAGAAACCCAGAAGGTGGTACACCGTGTGATCGGGAAAGGTTTCTAAAACGCACCTCATTTCTCATCTCCTTGTGCTCGGGTTCGCCATTCCAGCCGCTTTACTAGCAATCTCCCTCCTTGGAGAATCAGCACCTGTAACCTCCCGTTCCGTACAGCTTGCAATTTGTCCTGAGGATGAACGGGAAGAGGGGGAGCCAATGAGAGACTAGCTCTAGGTGTTGGGACAGGCACAGGTCACTCTATTTTCCCATCAGGAAGAAGAATTAACCACAGGCTCAGCCTGCCGCCCGGAAGCAGAATAGGGCCTGAGGCAATCCTGCGCTTTTGCGGCCAGCTCCCAAAAAAGCGAGTTGAAAAATGGAGCTCAGGGGCACTGCAATTCACAAACCTGCAGAGTTATAAATGATAACTCTCGTCCACAAATATATTGAGGGAAGGCAACGAAGAGGATCTGAAAGCAAGGCAGAATTGCAGGAAACAGATTTCAGGAGGTAGATTCGAATCGCATTTAAAGCACATGAAAAGCGGCAAAACGTCGACAATGATGCCCTTGGCCAAAAAGGGCGTATGCGTTTTTTCCTGAATATATTCAGGAAAAAACGCATACGCCCTTTTTGCCCAACCAAGCAACCTGGAAAGGCAAATCAGCGCTACAAAGAAGTCTCGCTTCCCATCGGTCAAAAGGGCCATGCGGAAAAAGTGTCAAAACCAGAAATGCAGGACAGGCCATGGAGAAATGGGAGCCTTGCTGCGCTGATGGGCGGGATGTAAATTGCCAACAGCCACTATGGAGAAGTGTACGGTGTGTCCTGAAACATCGCAAAAACACAGCTTACACCGCATAGGGCACTTCCACTCATGGGCATATAAATTGGGAAAACTAAAAATCAGCAAGACACAGGCACCCCAAAGTTTAGGGCAGCTCTGTTGACAAGAACCTCCACTTCATGTCACCTCAAATATCCCAGGAAAGAGAAAAATGGATAAAGAAGTGGTGGTCCTTATGTACAGTGGAATATCACTCAGCCATGAAATCAATGTCATAAGGCTAGTAGCAGCATGATGAGTGGCTTTAGCTACGACGATTCTAAGTGAAATAAGTCACACAGAAAAAGACACTTATCATAAGCTATCACTTATAGAGGGAATGTAAAAACCGCTACACTTGAACTGAATTACAAAACAGAACAGAGTCACAAGTTTACAAAACACACTATGGCTGCTTAACGGGAAAGGTGGGGTGGGGTGATGCATAAAACAAGGGTTTCAAATGAGCTCAGATACCGTTCCATAAACCCAATATGTAATAGAAAGACCTACTCCTTGCTCAGTGAACTGGACTCAACACCCCCTATTCACCGCACAAGAATATATCTGACTAGTAAGAATCTTAAAACCTATGTATTGCTATCTCTCTGGAAGTGAGTCAAGTGGGTGTAAAGCGGCAGAAACACAGCCGTGAAAAGCAGCTAAACCCCATTATAAAAATGAATTACTTTTAAAAACCCGTGAAACAAAGACAGTGAAAGAGAGAGAAATTCTTACAAAATTCGTTCAGGGGCTGTGATGCAACCTGGATTGACCATATCTAGAACCACAGCTGGATGAGACATAAGGGTGGACACTCTCGGGGCTGAGAGGTTTGGTGAGGTTGGGGGAGCAAACGCAGAGCCTTTAAAGTAATACTGCCTGTTACCCATCCCATGGGTCCCAAATCTCCAGGTTCAAGGGCATCTTCCTACCTCGAAAACATGCATGAGAAACCCAGAAGGTGGTACACCGTGTGATCGGGAAAGGTTTCTAAAACGCACCTCATTTCTCATCTCCTTGTGCTCGGGTTCGCCATTCCAGCCGCTTTACTAGCAATCTCCCTCCTTGGAGAATCAGCACCTGTAACCTCCCGTTCCGTACAGCTTGCAATTTGTCCTGAGGATGAACGGGAAGAGGGGGAGCCAATGAGAGACTAGCTCTAGGTGTTGGGACAGGCACAGGTCACTCTATTTTCCCATCAGGAAGAAGAATTAACCACAGGCTCAGCCTGCCGCCCGGAAGCAGAATAGGGCCTGAGGCAATCCTGCACTTTTGCGGCCAGCTCCCAAAAAAGCGAGTTGAAAAATGGAGCTCAGGGGCACTGCAATTCACAAACCTGCAGAGTTATAAATGATAACTCTCGTCCACAAATATATTGAGGGAAGGCAACGAAGAGGATTTGAAAGCAAGGCAGAATTGCAGGAAACTGATTTCAGGAGGTCGATTCGAATCGCCTTTAAAGCACATGAAAAGCGGCAAAACGTCGACAATGATGCCCTTGGCCAAAAAGGGCGTATGCGTTTTTTCCTGAATATATTCAGGAAAAAACGCATACGCCCTTTTTGCCCAACCAAGCAACCTGGAAAGGCAAATCAGCGCTACAAAGAAGTCTCGCTTCCCATCGGTCAAAAGGGCCATGCGGAAAAAAGTATCAAAACCAGAAATGCAGGACAGGCCATGGAGAAATGGGAGCCTTGCTACGCTGATGGGCGGGATGTAAATTGCCAACAGCCACTCTGGAGAAGTGTACGGTGTGTCCTGAAACATCGAAAAAACACAGCTTAGAGCGCATAGGGCACTTCCACTCATGGGCATATAAACTGGGAAAACTAAAAATCAGCAAGACACAGGCACCTCAAAGTTTAGGACTGCTCTGTTGACAAGAACCTCCACTTCATGACACCTTAATTATCCCAGGAAAGAGAAAAATGGATAAAGAAGTGGTGGTCCTTATGTACAATGGAATATCACTCAGCCATGAAATCAATGTCATAAGGCTAGTAGCAGCATGATGAGTGGCTTTAGCTATGACGATTCTAAGTGAAATAAGTCACACAGAAAAAGACACTTATCATAAGCTATCACTTATAGAGGGAATGTAAAAACCGCTACACTTGGACTGAATTACAAAACAGAACAGAGTCACACGTTTAGAAAACACACTATGGCTGCTTAACGGGAAAGGTGGGGTGGGGTGATGCATAAAACAAGGGTTTCAAATGAGCTCAGATACCGTTCCATAAACCCAATATGTAATAGAAAGACCTACTCCTTGCTCAGTGAACTGGACTCAACACCCCCTATTCACCGCACAAGAATATATCTGACTAGTAAGAATCTTAAAACCTATGTATTGATATCTCTCTGGAAGTGAGTCAAGTGGGTGTAAAGCGGCAGAAACACAGTGGTGAAAAGCGGTTAAACCCCATTATAAAAATAAATAACTTTTAAAAACCCGTGAAACAAAGACAGTGAAAGAGAGAGAAATTCTTACAAAATTCGTTCAGGGGCTGTGATGCAACCTGGATTGAACATATCTAGACCCACAGCTGGATGAGCCATAAGGGTGGACACTGTCGGGGCTGAGAGGTTTGGTGAGGTTGGGGGAGCAAACGCAGAGCCTTTAAAGTAATACTGCCTGTTACCCATCCCATGGGTCCCAAATCTCCAGGTTCAAGGGCATCTTCCTACCTCGAAAACATGCATGAGAAACCCAGAAGGTGGTACACCGTGTGATCGGGAAAGGTTTCTAAAACGCACCACATTTCTCATCTCCTTGTGCTCGGGTTCGCCATTCCAGCCGCTTTACTAGCAATCTCCCTCCTTGGAGAATCAGCACCTTTAACCTCCCGTTCCGTACAGCTTGCAATTTGTCCTGAGGATGAACGGGAAGAGGGGGAGCCAATGAGAGACTAGCTCTAGGTGTTGGGACAGGCACAGGTCACTCTATTTTCCCATCAGGAAGAAGAATTAACCACAGGCTCAGCCTGCCGCCCGGAAGCACAATAGGGCCTGAGGCCATCCTGCGCTTTTGCGGCCAGCTCCCAAAAAAGCGAGTTGAATAATGGAGCTCAGGGGCACTGCAATTCACAAACCTGCAGAGTTATAAATGATAACTCTCGTCCACAAATATATTGAGGGAAGGCAACGAAGAGGATTTGAAAGCAAGGCAGAATTGCAGGAAACTGATTTCAGGAGGTACATTCGAATCGCCTTTAAAGCACATGAAAAGCAGCAAAACGTCGACAATGATGCCCTTGGCCAAAAAGGGCGTATGCGTTTTTTCCTGAATATATTCAGGAAAAAACGCATACGCCCTTTTTGCCCAACCAAGCAACCTGGAAAGGCAAATCAGCGCTACAAAGAAGTCTCGCTTCCCATCGGTCAAAAGGGCCATGCGGAAAAAAATGTCAAAACCAGAAATGCAGGACAGGCCATGGAGAAAGGGGAGCCTTGCTACGCTGATGGGCGGGATGTAAATTGCCAACAGCCACTCTGGAGAAGTGTACGGTGTTTCCTGAAATATCGAAAAAACACACCTTAGAGCGCATAGGGCACTTCCACTCATGGGCATATAAATTGGGAAAACTAAAAATCAGCAAGACACAGGCACCCCAACGTTTAGGGCTGCTCTATTGACAAGAACCTCCACTTCGTGACACCTCAAATATCCCAGGAAAGAGAAAAATGGATAAAGAAGTGGTGGTCCTTATGTACAATGGAATATCACTCAGCCATGAAATCAATGTCATAAGGCTAGTAGCAGCATGATGAGTGGCTTTAGCTATGACGATTCTAAGTGAAATAAGTCACACAGAAAAAGACACTTATCATAAGCTATCACTTATAGAGGGAATGTAAAAACCTCTACACTTGGACTGAATTACAAAACAGAACAGAGTCACACGTTTACAAAACACACTATGGCTGCTTAACGGGAAAGGTGGGGTGGGGTGATGCATAAAACAAGGGTTTCAAATGAGCTCAGATACCGTTCCATAAACCCAATATGTAATAGAAAGACCTACTCCTTGCTCAGTGAACTGGACTCAACACCCCCTATTCACCGCACAAGAATATATCTGACTAGTAAGAATCTTAAAACCTATGTATTGCTATCTCTCTGGAAGTGAGTCAAGTGGGTGTAAAGCGGCAGAAACACAGCCGTGAAAAGCAGCTAAACCCCATTATAAAAATGAATTACTTTTAAAAACCCGTGAAACAAAGACAGTGAAAGAGAGAGAAATACTTACAAAATTCGTTCAGGGGCTGTGATGCAACCTGGATTGACCATATCTAGACCCACAGCTGGATGAGACATAAGGGTGGACACTCTCGGGGCTGAGAGGTTTGGTGAGGTTGGGGGAGCAAACGCAGAGCCTTTAAAGTAATACTGCCTGTTACCCATCCCATGGGTCCCAAATCTCCAGGTTCAAGGGCATCTTCCTACCTCGAAAACATGCATGAGAAACCCAGAAGTTGGTACACCGTGTGATCGGGAAAGTTTTCTAAAACGCACCTCATTTCTCATCTCCTTATGCTCGGGTTCGCCATTCCAGCTGCTTTACTAGCAATCTCCCTCCTTGGAGAATCAGCACCTGTAACCTCCCGTTCCGTACAGCTTGCAATTTGTCCTGAGGATGAACGGGAAGAGGGGGAGCCAATGAGAGACTAGCTCTAGGTGTTGGGACAGGCACAGGTCACTCTATTTTCCCATCAGGAAGAAGAATTAACCACAGGCTCAGCCTGCCGCCCGGAAGCAGAATAGGGCCTGAGGCAATCCTGCGCTTTTGCGGCCAGCTCCCAAAAAAGCGAGTTGAAAAATGGAGCTCAGGGGCACTGCAATTCACAAACCTGCAGAGTTATAAATCATAACTCTCGTCCACAAATATATTGAGGGAAGGCAACGAAGAGGATCTGAAAGCAAGGCAGAATTGCAGGAAACAGATTTCAGGAGGTAGATTCGAATCGCATTTAAAGCACATGAAAAGCGGCAAAACGTCGACAATGATGCCCTTGGCCAAAAAGGGCGTATGCGTTTTTTCCTGAATATATTCAGGAAAAAACGCATACGCCCTTTTTGCCCAACCAAGCAACCTGGAAAGGCAAATCAGCGCTACAAAGAAGTCTCGCTTCCCATCGGTCAAAAGGGCCATGCGGAAAAAGTGTCAAAACCAGAAATGCAGGACAGGCCATGGAGAAATGGGAGCCTTGCTACGCTGATGGGCGGGATGTAAATTGCCAACAGCCACTATGGAGAAGTGTACGGTGTGTCCTGAAACATCGCAAAAACACAGCTTACACCGCATAGGGCACTTCCACTCATGGGCGTATAAATTGGGAAAACTAAAAATCAGCAAGACACAGGCACCCCAAAGTTTAGGGCAGCTCTGTTGACAAGAACCTCCACTTCATGTCACCTCAAATATCCCAGGAAAGAGAAAAATGGATAAAGAAGTGGTGGTCCTTATGTACAGTGGAATATCACTCAGCCATGAAATCAATGTCATAAGGCTAGTAGCAGCATGATGAGTGGCTTTAGCTACGACGATTCTAAGTGAAATAAGTCACACAGAAAAAGACACTTATCATAAGCTATCACTTATAGAGGGAATGTAAAAACCGCTACACTTGAACTGAATTACAAAACAGAACAGAGTCACAAGTTTACAAAACACACTATGGCTGCTTAACGGGAAAGGTGGGGTGGGGTGATGCATAAAACAAGGGTTTCAAATGAGCTCAGATACCGTTCCATAAACCCAATATGTAATAGAAAGACCTACTCCTTGCTCAGTGAACTGGACTCAACACCCCCTATTCACCGCACAAGAATATATCTGACTAGTAAGAATCTTAAAACCTATGTATTGCTAGCTCTCTGGAAGTGAGTCAAGTGGGTGTAAAGCGGCAGAAACACAGCCGTGAAAAGCAGCTAAACCCCATTATAAAAATGAATTACTTTTAAAAACCCGTGAAACAAAGACAGTGAAAGAGAGAGAAATTCTTACAAAATTCGTTCAGGGGCTGTGATGCAACCTGGATTGACCATATCTAGACCCACAGCTGGATGAGACATAAGGGTGGACACTCTCGGGGCTGAGAGGTTTGGTGAGGTTGGGGGAGCAAACGCAGAGCCTTTAAAGTAATACTGCCTGTTACCCATCCCATGGGTCCCAAATCTCCAGGTTCAAGGGCATCTTCCTACCTCGAAAACATGCATGAGAAACCCAGAAGGTGGTACACCGTGTGATCGGGAAAGGTTTCTAAAACGCACCTCATTTCTCATCTCCTTGTGCTCGGGTTCGCCATTCCAGCCGCTTTACTAGCAATCTCCCTCCTTGGAGAATCAGCACCTTTAACCTCCCGTTCCGTACAGCTTGCAATTTGTCCTGAGGATGAACGGGAAGAGGGGGAGCCAATGAGAGACTAGCTCTAGGTGTTGGGACAGGCACAGGTCACTCTATTTTCCCATCAGGAAGAAGAATTAACCACAGGCTCAGCCTGCCGCCCGGAAGCAGAATAGGGCCTGAGGCAATCCTGCACTTTTGCGGCCAGCTCCCAAAAAAGCGAGTTGAAAAATGGAGCTCAGGGGCACTGCAATTCACAAACCTGCAGAGTTATAAATGATAACTCTCGTCCACAAATATATTGAGGGAAGGCAACGAAGAGGATTTGAAAGCAAGGCAGAATTGCAGGAAACTGATTTCAGGAGGTAGATTCGAATCGCATTTAAAGCACATGAAAAGCGGCAAAACGTCGACAATGATGCCCTTGGCCAAAAAGGGCGTATGCGTTTTTTCCTGAATATATTCAGGAAAAAACGCATACGCCCTTTTTGCCCAACCAAGCAACCTGGAAAGGCAAATCAGCGCTACAAAGAAGTCTCGCTTCCCATCGGTCAAAAGGGCCATGCGGAAAAAGTGTCAAAACCAGAAATGCAGGACAGGCCATGGAGAAATGGGAGCCTTGCTACGCTGATGGGCGGGATGTAAATTGCCAACAGCCACTATGGAGAAGTGTACGGTGTGTCCTGAAACATCGCAAAAACACAGCTTACACTGCATAGGGCACTTCCACTCATGGGCGTATAAATTGGGAAAACTAAAAATCAGCAAGACACAGGCACCCCAAAGTTTAGGGCAGCTCTGTTGACAAGAACCTCCACTTCATGTCACCTCAAATATCCCAGGAAAGAGAAAAATGGATAAAGAAGTGGTGGTCCTTATGTACAGTGGAATATCACTCAGCCATGAAATCAATGTCATAAGGCTAGTAGCAGCATGATGAGTGGCTTTAGCTACGACGATTCTAAGTGAAATAAGTCACACAGAAAAAGACACTTATCATAAGCTATCACTTATAGAGGGAATGTAAAAACCGCTACACTTGAACTGAATTACAAAACAGAACAGAGTCACAAGTTTACAAAACACACTATGGCTGCTTAACGGGAAAGGTGGGGTGGGGTGATGCATAAAACAAGGGTTTCAAATGAGCTCAGATACCGTTCCATAAACCCAATATGTAATAGAAAGACCTACTCCTTGCTCAGTGAACTGGACTCAACATCCCCTATTCACCGCACAAGAATATATCTGACTAGTAAGAATCTTAAAACCTATGTATTGCTAGCTCTCTGGAAGTGAGTCAAGTGGGTGTAAAGCGGCAGAAACACAGCCGTGAAAAGCAGCTAAACCCCATTATAAAAATGAATTACTTTTAAAAACCCGTGAAACAAAGACAGTGAAAGAGAGAGAAATTCTTACAAAATTCGTTCAGGGGCTGTGATGCAACCTGGATTGACCATATCTAGACCCACAGCTGGATGAGACATAACGGTGGACACTGTCGGGGCTGAGAGGTTTGGTGAGGTTGGGGGAGCAAACGCAGAGCCTTTAAAGTAATACTGCCTGTTACCCATCCCATGGGTCCCAAATCTCCAGGTTCAAGGGCATCTTCCTACCTCGAAAACATGCATGAGAAACCCAGAAGGTGGTACACCGTGTGATCGGGAAAGGTTTCTAAAACGCACCTCATTTCTCATCTCCTTGTGCTCGGGTTCGCCAATCCAGCCGCTTTACTAGCAATCTCCCTCCTTGGAGAATCAGCACCTGTAACCTCCCGTTCCGTACAGCTTGCAATTTGTCCTGAGGATGAACGGGAAGAGGGGGAGCCAATGAGAGACTAGCTCTAGGTGTTGGGACAGTCACAGGTCACTCTATTTTCCCATCAGGAAGAAGAATTAACCACAGGCTCAGCCTGCCGCCCGGAACCAGAATAGGGCCTGAGGCAATCCTGCGCTTTTGCGGCCAGCTCCCAAAAAAGCGAGTTGAAAAATGGAGCTCAGGGGCACTGCAATTCACAAACCTGCAGAGTTATAAATGATAACTCTCGTCCACAAATATATTGAGGGAAGGCAACGAAGAGGATTTGAAAGCAAGGCAGAATTGCAGGAAACTGATTTCAGGAGGTAGATTCGAATCGCCTTTAAAGCACATGAAAAGCGGCAAAACGTCGACAATGATGCCCTTGGCCAAAAAGGGCGTATGCGTTTTTTCCTGAATATATTCAGGAAAAAACGCATACGCCCTTTTTGGCCAACCAAGCAACCTGGAAAGGCAAATCAGCGCTACAAAGAAGTCTCGCTTCCCATCGGTCAAAAGGGCCATGCGGAAAAAAATGTCAAAACCAGAAATGCAGGACAGGCCATGGAGAAATGGGAGCGTCGCTACGCTGATGGGCGGGATGTAAATTGCCAACAGCCACTATGGAGAAGTGTACGGTGTGTCCTGAAACATCGAAAAAACACAGCTTAGAGCGCATAGGGCACTTCCACTCATGGGCATATAAATTGGGAAAACTAAAAATCAGCAAGACACAGGCACCCCAACGTTTAGGGCTGCTCTATTGACAAGAACCTCCACTTCGTGACACCTCAAATATCCCAGGAAAGAGAAAAATGGATAAAGAAGTGGTGGTCCTTATGTACAATGGAATATCACTCAGCCATGAAATCAATGTCATAAGGCTAGTAGCAGCATGATGAGTGGCTTTAGCTATGACGATTCTAAGTGAAATAAGTCACACAGAAAAAGACACTTATCATAAGCTATCACTTATAGAGGGAATGTAAAAACCTCTACACTTGGACTGAATTACAAAACAGAACAGAGTCACACGTTTAGAAAACACACTATGGCTGCTTAACGGGAAAGGTGGGGTGGGGTGATGCATAAAACAAGGGTTTCAAATGAGCTCAGATACCGTTCCATAAACCCAATATGTAATAGAAAGACCTACTCCTTGCTCAGTGAACTGGACTCAACACCCCCTATTCACCGCACAAGAATATATCTGACTAGTAAGAATCTTAAAACCTATGTATTGATATCTCTCTGGAAGTGAGTCAAGTGGGTGTAAAGCGGCAGAAACACAGCCGTGAAAAGCAGCTAAACCCCATTATAAAAATGAATTACTTTTAAAAACCCGTGAAACAAAGACAGTGAAAGAGAGAGAAATACTTACAAAATTCGTTCAGGGGCTGTGATGCAACCTGGATTGACCATATCTAGACCCACAGCTGGATGAGACATAAGGGTGGACACTCTCGGGGCTGAGAGGTTTGGTGAGGTTGGGGGAGCAAACGCAGAGCCTTTAAAGTAATACTGCCTGTTACCCATCCCATGGGTCCCAAATCTCCAGGTTCAAGGGCATCTTCCTACCTCGAAAACATGCATGAGAAACCCAGAAGGTGGTACACCGTGTGATCGGGAAAGTTTTCTAAAACGCACCTCATTTCTCATCTCCTTATGCTCGGGTTCGCCATTCCAGCTGCTTTACTAGCAATCTCCCTCCTTGGAGAATCAGCACCTGTAACCTCCCGTTCCGTACAGCTTGCAATTTGTCCTGAGGATGAACGGGAAGAGGGGGAGCCAATGAGAGACTAGCTCTAGGTGTTGGGACAGGCACAGGTCACTCTATTTTCCCATCAGGAAGAAGAATTAACCACAGGCTCAGCCTGCCGCCCGGAAGCAGAATAGGGCCTGAGGCAATCCTGCGCTTTTGCGGCCAGCTCCCAAAAAAGCGAGTTGAAAAATGGAGCTCAGGGGCACTGCAATTCACAAACCTGCAGAGTTATAAATGATAACTCTCGTCCACAAATATATTGAGGGAAGGCAACGAAGAGGATCTGAAAGCAAGGCAGAATTGCAGGAAACAGATTTCAGGAGGTAGATTCGAATCGCATTTAAAGCACATGAAAAGCGGCAAAACGTCGACAATGATGCCCTTGGCCAAAAAGGGCGTATGCGTTTTTTCCTGAATATATTCAGGAAAAAACGCATACGCCCTTTTTGCCCAACCAAGCAACCTGGAAAGGCAAATCAGCGCTACAAAGAAGTCTCGCTTCCCATCGGTCAAAAGGGCCATGCGGAAAAAGTGTCAAAACCAGAAATGCAGGACAGGCCATGGAGAAATGGGAGCCTTGCTACGCTGATGGGCGGGATGTAAATTGCCAACAGCCACTATGGAGAAGTGTACGGTGTGTCCTGAAACATCGCAAAAACACAGCTTACACCGCATAGGGCACTTCCACTCATGGGCGTATAAATTGGGAAAACTAAAAATCAGCAAGACACAGGCACCCCAAAGTTTAGGGCAGCTCTGTTGACAAGAACCTCCACTTCATGTCACCTCAAATATCCCAGGAAAGAGAAAAATGGATAAAGAAGTGGTGGTCCTTATGTACAGTGGAATATCACTCAGCCATGAAATCAATGTCATAAGGCTAGTAGCAGCATGATGAGTGGCTTTAGCTACGACGATTCTAAGTGAAATAAGTCACACAGAAAAAGACACTTATCATAAGCTATCACTTATAGAGGGAATGTAAAAACCGCTACACTTGAACTGAATTACAAAACAGAACAGAGTCACAAGTTTACAAAACACACTATGGCTGCTTAACGGGAAAGGTGGGGTGGGGTGATGCATAAAACAAGGGTTTCAAATGAGCTCAGATACCGTTCCATAAACCCAATATGTAATAGAAAGACCTACTCCTTGCTCAGTGAACTGGACTCAACACCCCCTATTCACCGCACAAGAATATATCTGACTAGTAAGAATCTTAAAACCTATGTATTGCTATCTCTCTGGAAGTGAGTCAAGTGGGTGTAAAGCGGCAGAAACACAGCCGTGAAAAGCAGCTAAACCCCATTATAAAAATGAATTACTTTTAAAAACCCGTGAAACAAAGACAGTGAAAGAGAGAGAAATTCTTACAAAATTCGTTCAGGGGCTGTGATGCAACCTGGATTGACCATATCTAGAACCACAGCTGGATGAGACATAAGGGTGGACACTCTCGGGGCTGAGAGGTTTGGTGAGGTTGGGGGAGCAAACGCAGAGCCTTTAAAGTAATACTGCCTGTTACCCATCCCATGGGTCCCAAATCTCCAGGTTCAAGGGCATCTTCCTACCTCGAAAACATGCATGAGAAACCCAGAAGGTGGTACACCGTGTGATCGGGAAAGGTTTCTAAAACGCACCTCATTTCTCATCTCCTTGTGCTCGGGTTCGCCATTCCAGCCGCTTTACTAGCAATCTCCCTCCTTGGAGAATCAGCACCTGTAACCTCCCGTTCCGTACAGCTTGCAATTTGTCCTGAGGATGAACGGGAAGAGGGGGAGCCAATGAGAGACTAGCTGTAGGTGTTGGGACAGGCACAGGTCACTCTATTTTCCCATCAGGAAGAAGAATTAACCACAGGCTCAGCCTGCCGCCCGGAAGCAGAATAGGGCCTGAGGCAATCCTGCGCTTTTGCGGCCAGCTCCCAAAAAAGCGAGTTGAAAAATGGAGCTCAGGGGCACTGCAATTCACAAACCTGCAGAGTTATAAATGATAACTCTCGTCCACAAATATATTGAGGGAAGGCAACGAAGAGGATCTGAAAGCAAGGCAGAATTGCAGGAAACAGATTTCAGGAGGTAGATTCGAATCGCATTTAAAGCACATGAAAAGCGGCAAAACGTCGACAATGATGCCCTTGGCCAAAAAGGGCGTATGCGTTTTTTCCTGAATATATTCAGGAAAAAACGCATACGCCCTTTTTGCCCAACCAAGCAACCTGGAAAGGCAAATCAGCGCTACAAAGAAGTCTCGCTTCCCATCGGTCAAAAGGGCCATGCGGAAAAAGTGTCAAAACCAGAAATGCAGGACAGGCCATGGAGAAATGGGAGCCTTGCTGCGCTGATGGGCGGGATGTAAATTGCCAACAGCCACTATGGAGAAGTGTACGGTGTGTCCTGAAACATCGCAAAAACACAGCTTACACCGCATAGGGCACTTCCACTCATGGGCATATAAATTGGGAAAACTAAAAATCAGCAAGACACAGGCACCCCAAAGTTTAGGGCAGCTCTGTTGACAAGAACCTCCACTTCATGTCACCTCAAATATCCCAGGAAAGAGAAAAATGGATAAAGAAGTGGTGGTCCTTATGTACAGTGGAATATCACTCAGCCATGAAATCAATGTCATAAGGCTAGTAGCAGCATGATGAGTGGCTTTAGCTACGACGATTCTAAGTGAAATAAGTCACACAGAAAAAGACACTTATCATAAGCTATCACTTATAGAGGGAATGTAAAAACCGCTACACTTGAACTGAATTACAAAACAGAACAGAGTCACAAGTTTACAAAACACACTATGGCTGCTTAACGGGAAAGGTGGGGTGGGGTGATGCATAAAACAAGGGTTTCAAATGAGCTCAGATACCGTTCCATAAACCCAATATGTAATAGAAAGACCTACTCCTTGCTCAGTGAACTGGACTCAACACCCCCTATTCACCGCACAAGAATATATCTGACTAGTAAGAATCTTAAAACCTATGTATTGCTATCTCTCTGGAAGTGAGTCAAGTGGGTGTAAAGCGGCAGAAACACAGCCGTGAAAAGCAGCTAAACCCCATTATAAAAATGTATTACTTTTAAAAACCCGTGAAACAAAGACAGTGAAAGAGAGAGAAATTCTTACAAAATTCGTTCAGGGGCTGTGATGCAACCTGGATTGACCATATCTAGACCCACAGCTGGATGAGACATAAGGGTGGACACTCTCGGGGCTGAGAGGTTTGGTGAGGTTGGGGGAGCAAACGCAGAGCCTTTAAAGTAATACTGCCTGTTACCCATCCCATGGGTCCCAAATCTCCAGGTTCAAGGGCATCTTCCTACCTCGAAAACATGCATGAGAAACCCAGAAGGTGGTACACCGTGTGATCGGGAAAGGTTTCTAAAACGCACCTCATTTCTCATCTCCTTGTGCTCGGGTTCGCCATTCCAGCCGCTTTACTAGCAATCTCCCTCCTTGGAGAATCAGCACCTGTAACCTCCCGTTCCGTACAGCTTGCAATTTGTCCTGAGGATGAACGGGAAGAGGGGGAGCCAATGAGAGACTAGCTGTAGGTGTTGGGACAGGCACAGGTCACTCTATTTTCCCATCAGGAAGAAGAATTAACCACAGGCTCAGCCTGCCGCCCGGAAGCAGAATAGGGCCTGAGGCAATCCTGCACTTTTGCGGCCAGCTCCCAAAAAAGCGAGTTGAAAAATGGAGCTCAGGGGCACTGCAATTCACAAACCTGCAGAGTTATAAATGATAACTCTCGTCCACAAATATATTGAGGGAAGGCAACGAAGAGGATTTGAAAGCAAGGCAGAATTGCAGGAAACTGATTTCAGGAGGTCGATTCGAATCGCCTTTAAAGCACATGAAAAGCGGCAAAACGTCGACAATGATGCCCTTGGCCAAAAAGGGCGTATGCGTTTTTTCCTGAATATATTCAGGAAAAAACGCATACGCCCTTTTTGGCCAACCAAGCAACCTGGAAAGGCAAATCAGCGCTACAAAGAAGTCTCGCTTCCCATCGGTCAAAAGGGCCATGCGGAAAAAAGTATCAAAACCAGAAATGCAGGACAGGCCATGGAGAAATGGGAGCCTTGCTACGCTGATGGGCGGGATGTAAATTGCCAAAAGCCACTCTGGAGAAGTGTACGGTGTGTCCTGAAACATCGAAAAAACACAGCTTAGAGCGCATAGGGCACTTCCACTCATGGGCATATAAATTGGGAAAACTAAAAATCAGCAAGACACAGGCACCTCAAAGTTTAGGGCTGCTCTGTTGACAAGAACCTCCACTTCATGACACCTTAATTATCCCAGGAAAGAGAAAAATGGATAAAGAAGTGGTGGTCCTTATGTACAATGGAATATCACTCAGCCATGAAATCAATGTCATAAGGCTAGTAGCAGCATGATGAGTGGCTTTAGCTATGACGATTCTAAGTGAAATAAGTCACACAGAAAAAGACACTTATCATAAGCTATCACTTATAGAGGGAATGTAAAAACCGCTACACTTGGACTGAATTACAAAACAGAACAGAGTCACACGTTTACAAAACACACTATGGCTGCTTAACGGGAAAGGTGGGGTGGGGTGATGCATAAAACAAGGGTTTCAAATGAGCTCAGATACCGTTCCATAAACCCAATATGTAATAGAAAGACCTACTCCTTGCTCAGTGAACTGGACTCAACACCCCCTATTCACCGCACAAGAATATATCTGACTAGTAAGAATCTTAAAACCTATGTATTGCTATCTCTCTGGAAGTGAGTCAAGTGGGTGTAAAGCGGCAGAAACACAGTGGTGAAAAGCGGTTAAACCCCATTATAAAAATAAATAACTTTTAAAAACCCGTGAAACAAAGACAGTGAAAGAGAGAGAAATTCTTACAAAATTCGTTCAGGGGCTGTGATGCAACCTGGATTGACCATATCTAGACCCACAGCTGGATGAGACATAAGGGTGGACACTCTCGGGGCTGAGAGGTTTGGTGAGGTTGGGGGAGCAAACGCAGAGCCTTTAAAGTAATACTGCCTGTTACCCATCCCATGGGTCCCAAATCTCCAGGTTCAAGGGCATCTTCCTACCTCGAAAACATGCATGAGAAACCCAGAAGGTGGTACACCGTGTGATCGGGAAAGTTTTCTAAAACGCACCTCATTTCTCATCTCCTTATGCTCGGGTTCGCCATTCCAGCTGCTTTACTAGCAATCTCCCTCCTTGGAGAATCAGCACCTGTAACCTCCCGTTCCGTACAGCTTGCAATTTGTCCTGAGGATGAACGGGAAGAGGGGGAGCCAATGAGAGACTAGCTCTAGGTGTTGGGACAGGCACAGGTCACTCTATTTTCCCATCAGGAAGAAGAATTAACCACAGGCTCAGCCTGCCGCCCGGAAGCAGAATAGGGCCTGAGGCAATCCTGCGCTTTTGCGGCCAGCTCCCAAAAAAGCGAGTTGAAAAATGGAGCTCAGGGGCACTGCAATTCACAAACCTGCAGAGTTATAAATCATAACTCTCGTCCACAAATATATTGAGGGAAGGCAACGAAGAGGATCTGAAAGCAAGGCAGAATTGCAGGAAACAGATTTCAGGAGGTAGATTCGAATCGCATTTAAAGCACATGAAAAGCGGCAAAACGTCGACAATGATGCCCTTGGCCAAAAAGGGCGTATGCGTTTTTTCCTGAATATATTCAGGAAAAAACGCATACGCCCTTTTTGCCCAACCAAGCAACCTGGAAAGGCAAATCAGCGCTACAAAGAAGTCTCGCTTCCCATCGGTCAAAAGGGCCATGCGGAAAAAGTGTCAAAACCAGAAATGCAGGACAGGCCATGGAGAAATGGGAGCCTTGCTACGCTGATGGGCGGGATGTAAATTGCCAACAGCCACTATGGAGAAGTGTACGGTGTGTCCTGAAACATCGCAAAAACACAGCTTACACCGCAGAGGGCACTTCCACTCATGGGCGTATAAATTGGGAAAACTAAAAATCAGCAAGACACAGGCACCCCAAAGTTTAGGGCAGCTCTGTTGACAAGAACCTCCACTTCATGTCACCTCAAATATCCCAGGAAAGAGAAAAATGGATAAAGAAGTGGTGGTCCTTATGTACAGTGGAATATCACTCAGCCATGAAATCAATGTCATAAGGCTAGTAGCAGCATGATGAGTGGCTTTAGCTACGACGATTCTAAGTGAAATAAGTCACACAGAAAAAGACACTTATCATAAGCTATCACTTATAGAGGGAATGTAAAAACCGCTACACTTGAACTGAATTACAAAACAGAACAGAGTCACAAGTTTACAAAACACACTATGGCTGCTTAACGGGAAAGGTGGGGTGGGGTGATGCATAAAACAAGGGTTTCAAATGAGCTCAGATACCGTTCCATAAACCCAATATGTAATAGAAAGACCTACTCCTTGCTCAGTGAACTGGACTCAACACCCCCTATTCACCGCACAAGAATATATCTGACTAGTAAGAATCTTAAAACCTATGTATTGCTATCTCTCTGGAAGTGAGTCAAGTGGGTGTAAAGCGGCAGAAACACAGCCGTGAAAAGCAGCTAAACCCCATTATAAAAATGAATTACTTTTAAAAACCCGTGAAACAAAGACAGGGAAAGAGAGAGAAATTCTTACAAAATTCGTTCAGGGGCTGTGATGCAACCTGGATTGACCATATCTAGAACCACAGCTGGATGAGACATAAGGGTGGACACTCTCGGGGCTGAGAGGTTTGGTGAGGTTGGGGGAGCAAACGCAGAGCCTTTAAAGTAATACTGCCTGTTACCCATCCCATGGGTCCCAAATCTCCAGGTTCAAGGGCATCTTCCTACCTCGAAAACATGCATGAGAAACCCAGAAGGTGGTACACCGTGTGATCGGGAAAGGTTTCTAAAACGCACCTCATTTCTCATCTCCTTGTGCTCGGGTTCGCCATTCCAGCCGCTTTACTAGCAATCTCCCTCCTTGGAGAATCAGCACCTGTAACCTCCCGTTCCGTACAGCTTGCAATTTGTCCTGAGGATGAACGGGAAGAGGGGGAGCCAATGAGAGACTAGCTGTAGGTGTTGGGACAGGCACAGGTCACTCTATTTTCCCATCAGGAAGAAGAATTAACCACAGGCTCAGCCTGCCGCCCGGAAGCAGAATAGGGCCTGAGGCAATCCTGCGCTTTTGCGGCCAGCTCCCAAAAAAGCGAGTTGAAAAATGGAGCTCAGGGGCACTGCAATTCACAAACCTGCAGAGTTATAAATGATAACTCTCGTCCACAAATATATTGAGGGAAGGCAACGAAGAGGATCTGAAAGCAAGGCAGAATTGCAGGAAACAGATTTCAGGAGGTAGATTCGAATCGCATTTAAAGCACATGAAAAGCGGCAAAACGTCGACAATGATGCCCTTGGCCAAAAAGGGCGTATGCGTTTTTTCCTGAATATATTCAGGAAAAAACGCATACGCCCTTTTTGCCCAACCAAGCAACCTGGAAAGGCAAATCAGCGCTACAAAGAAGTCTCGCTTCCCATCGGTCAAAAGGGCCATGCGGAAAAAGTGTCAAAACCAGAAATGCAGGACAGGCCATGGAGAAATGGGAGCCTTGCTGCGCTGATGGGCGGGATGTAAATTGCCAACAGCCACTATGGAGAAGTGTACGGTGTGTCCTGAAACATCGCAAAAACACAGCTTACACCGCATAGGGCACTTCCACTCATGGGCATATAAATTGGGAAAACTAAAAATCAGCAAGACACAGGCACCCCAAAGTTTAGGGCAGCTCTGTTGACAAGAACCTCCACTTCATGTCACCTCAAATATCCCAGGAAAGAGAAAAATGGATAAAGAAGTGGTGGTCCTTATGTACAGTGGAATATCACTCAGCCATGAAATCAATGTCATAAGGCTAGTAGCAGCATGATGAGTGGCTTTAGCTACGACGATTCTAAGTGAAATAAGTCACACAGAAAAAGACACTTATCATAAGCTATCACTTATAGAGGGAATGTAAAAACCGCTACACTTGAACTGAATTACAAAACAGAACAGAGTCACAAGTTTACAAAACACACTATGGCTGCTTAACGGGAAAGGTGGGGTGGGGTGATGCATAAAACAAGGGTTTCAAATGAGCTCAGATACCGTTCCATAAACCCAATATGTAATAGAAAGACCTACTCCTTGCTCAGTGAACTGGACTCAACACCCCCTATTCACCGCACAAGAATATATCTGACTAGTAAGAATCTTAAAACCTATGTATTGCTATCTCTCTGGAAGTGAGTCAAGTGGGTGTAAAGCGGCAGAAACACAGCCGTGAAAAGCAGCTAAACCCCATTATAAAAATGAATTACTTTTAAAAACCCGTGAAACAAAGACAGTGAAAGAGAGAGAAATTCTTACAAAATTCGTTCAGGGGCTGTGATGCAACCTGGATTGACCATATCTAGAACCACAGCTGGATGAGACATAAGGGTGGACACTCTCGGGGCTGAGAGGTTTGGTGAGGTTGGGGGAGCAAACGCAGAGCCTTTAAAGTAATACTGCCTGTTACCCATCCCATGGGTCCCAAATCTCCAGGTTCAAGGGCATCTTCCTACCTCGAAAACATGCATGAGAAACCCAAAAGGTGGTACACCGTGTGATCGGGAAAGGTTTCTAAAACGCACCTCATTTCTCATCTCCTTGTGCTCGGGTTCGCCATTCCAGCCGCTTTACTAGCAATCTCCCTCCTTGGAGAATCAGCACCTGTAACCTCCCGTTCCGTACAGCTTGCAATTTGTCCTGAGGATGAACGGGAAGAGGGGGAGCCAATGAGAGACTAGCTGTAGGTGTTGGGACAGGCACAGGTCACTCTATTTTCCCATCAGGAAGAAGAATTAACCACAGGCTCAGCCTGCCGCCCGGAAGCAGAATAGGGCCTGAGGCAATCCTGCACTTTTGCGGCCAGCTCCCAAAAAAGCGAGTTGAAAAATGGAGCTCAGGGGCACTGCAATTCACAAACCTGCAGAGTTATAAATGATAACTCTCGTCCACAAATATATTGAGGGAAGGCAACGAAGAGGATTTGAAAGCAAGGCAGAATTGCAGGAAACTGATTTCAGGAGGTCGATTCGAATCGCCTTTAAAGCACATGAAAAGCGGCAAAACGTCGACAATGATGCCCTTGGCCAAAAAGGGCGTATGCGTTTTTTCCTGAATATATTCAGGAAAAAACGCATACGCCCTTTTTGGCCAACCAAGCAACCTGGAAAGGCAAATCAGCGCTACAAAGAAGTCTCGCTTCCCATCGGTCAAAAGGGCCATGCGGAAAAAAGTATCAAAACCAGAAATGCAGGACAGGCCATGGAGAAATGGGAGCCTTGCTACGCTGATGGGCGGGATGTAAATTGCCAAAAGCCACTCTGGAGAAGTGTACGGTGTGTCCTGAAACATCGAAAAAACACAGCTTAGAGCGCATAGGGCACTTCCACTCATGGGCATATAAATTGGGAAAACTAAAAATCAGCAAGACACAGGCACCTCAAAGTTTAGGGCTGCTCTGTTGACAAGAACCTCCACTTCATGACACCTTAATTATCCCAGGAAAGAGAAAAATGGATAAAGAAGTGGTGGTCCTTATGTACAATGGAATATCACTCAGCCATGAAATCAATGTCATAAGGCTAGTAGCAGCATGATGAGTGGCTTTAGCTATGACGATTCTAAGTGAAATAAGTCACACAGAAAAAGACACTTATCATAAGCTATCACTTATAGAGGGAATGTAAAAACCGCTACACTTGGACTGAATTACAAAACAGAACAGAGTCACACGTTTACAAAACACACTATGGCTGCTTAACGGGAAAGGTGGGGTGGGGTGATGCATAAAACAAGGGTTTCAAATGAGCTCAGATACCGTTCCATAAACCCAATATGTAATAGAAAGACCTACTCCTTGCTCAGTGAACTGGACTCAACACCCCCTATTCACCGCACAAGAATATATCTGACTAGTAAGAATCTTAAAACCTATGTATTGCTATCTCTCTGGAAGTGAGTCAAGTGGGTGTAAAGCGGCAGAAACACAGTGGTGAAAAGCGGTTAAACCCCATTATAAAAATAAATAACTTTTAAAAACCCGTGAAACAAAGACAGTGAAAGAGAGAGAAATTCTTACAAAATTCGTTCAGGGGCTGTGATGCAACCTGGATTGACCATATCTAGACCCACAGCTGGATGAGACATAAGGGTGGACACTCTCGGGGCTGAGAGGTTTGGTGAGGTTGGGGGAGCAAACGCAGAGCCTTTAAAGTAATACTGCCTGTTACCCATCCCATGGGTCCCAAATCTCCAGGTTCAAGGGCATCTTCCTACCTCGAAAACATGCATGAGAAACCCAGAAGGTGGTACACCGTGTGATCGGGAAAGTTTTCTAAAACGCACCTCATTTCTCATCTCCTTATGCTCGGGTTCGCCATTCCAGCTGCTTTACTAGCAATCTCCCTCCTTGGAGAATCAGCACCTGTAACCTCCCGTTCCGTACAGCTTGCAATTTGTCCTGAGGATGAACGGGAAGAGGGGGAGCCAATGAGAGACTAGCTCTAGGTGTTGGGACAGGCACAGGTCACTCTATTTTCCCATCAGGAAGAAGAATTAACCACAGGCTCAGCCTGCCGCCCGGAAGCAGAATAGGGCCTGAGGCAATCCTGCGCTTTTGCGGCCAGCTCCCAAAAAAGCGAGTTGAAAAATGGAGCTCAGGGGCACTGCAATTCACAAACCTGCAGAGTTATAAATGATAACTCTCGTCCACAAATATATTGAGGGAAGGCAACGAAGAGGATCTGAAAGCAAGGCAGAATTGCAGGAAACAGATTTCAGGAGGTAGATTCGAATCGCATTTAAAGCACATGAAAAGCGGCAAAACGTCGACAATGATGCCCTTGGCCAAAAAGGGCGTATGCGTTTTTTCCTGAATATATTCAGGAAAAAACGCATACGCCCTTTTTGCCCAACCAAGCAACCTGGAAAGGCAAATCAGCGCTACAAAGAAGTCTCGCTTCCCATCGGTCAAAAGGGCCATGCGGAAAAAGTGTCAAAACCAGAAATGCAGGACAGGCCATGGAGAAATGGGAGCCTTGCTACGCTGATGGGCGGGATGTAAATTGCCAACAGCCACTATGGAGAAGTGTACGGTGTGTCCTGAAACATCGCAAAAACACAGCTTACACCGCAGAGGGCACTTCCACTCATGGGCGTATAAATTGGGAAAACTAAAAATCAGCAAGACACAGGCACCCCAAAGTTTAGGGCAGCTCTGTTGACAAGAACCTCCACTTCATGTCACCTCAAATATCCCAGGAAAGAGAAAAATGGATAAAGAAGTGGTGGTCCTTATGTACAGTGGAATATCACTCAGCCATGAAATCAATGTCATAAGGCTAGTAGCAGCATGATGAGTGGCTTTAGCTACGACGATTCTAAGTGAAATAAGTCACACAGAAAAAGACACTTATCATAAGCTATCACTTATAGAGGGAATGTAAAAACCGCTACACTTGAACTGAATTACAAAACAGAACAGAGTCACAAGTTTACAAAACACACTATGGCTGCTTAACGGGAAAGGTGGGGTGGGGTGATGCATAAAACAAGGGTTTCAAATGAGCTCAGATACCGTTCCATAAACCCAATATGTAATAGAAAGACCTACTCCTTGCTCAGTGAACTGGACTCAACACCCCCTATTCACCGCACAAGAATATATCTGACTAGTAAGAATCTTAAAACCTATGTATTGCTATCTCTCTGGAAGTGAGTCAAGTGGGTGTAAAGCGGCAGAAACACAGCCGTGAAAAGCAGCTAAACCCCATTATAAAAATGAATTACTTTTAAAAACCCGTGAAACAAAGACAGGGAAAGAGAGAGAAATTCTTACAAAATTCGTTCAGGGGCTGTGATGCAACCTGGATTGACCATATCTAGAACCACAGCTGGATGAGACATAAGGGTGGACACTCTCGGGGCTGAGAGGTTTGGTGAGGTTGGGGGAGCAAACGCAGAGCCTTTAAAGTAATACTGCCTGTTACCCATCCCATGGGTCCCAAATCTCCAGGTTCAAGGGCATCTTCCTACCTCGAAAACATGCATGAGAAACCCAGAAGGTGGTACACCGTGTGATCGGGAAAGGTTTCTAAAACGCACCTCATTTCTCATCTCCTTGTGCTCGGGTTCGCCATTCCAGCCGCTTTACTAGCAATCTCCCTCCTTGGAGAATCAGCACCTGTAACCTCCCGTTCCGTACAGCTTGCAATTTGTCCTGAGGATGAACGGGAAGAGGGGGAGCCAATGAGAGACTAGCTGTAGGTGTTGGGACAGGCACAGGTCACTCTATTTTCCCATCAGGAAGAAGAATTAACCACAGGCTCAGCCTGCCGCCCGGAAGCACATTAGGGCCTGAGGCCATCCTGCGCTTTTGCGGCCAGCTCCCAAAAAAGCGAGTTGAAAAATGGAGCTCAGGGGCACTGCAATTCACAAACCTGCAGAGTTATAAATGATAACTCTCGTCCACAAATATATTGAGGGAAGGCAACGAAGAGGATTTGAAAGCAAGGCAGAATTGCAGGAAACTGATTTCAGGAGGTACATTCGAATCGCCTTTAAAGCACATGAAAAGCAGCAAAACGTCGACAATGATGCCCTTGGCCAAAAAGGGCGTATGCGTTTTTTCCTGAATATATTCAGGAAAAAACGCATACGCCCTTTTTGCCCAACCAAGCAACCTGGAAAGGCAAATCAGCGCTACAAAGAAGTCTCGCTTCCCATCGGTCAAAAGGGCCATGCGGAAAAAAATGTCAAAACCAGAAATGCAGGACAGGCCATGGAGAAAGGGGAGCCTTGCTACGCTGATGGGCGGGATGTAAATTGCCAACAGCCCCTATGGAGAAGTGTACGGTGTGTCCTGAAATATCGAAAAAACACAGCTTAGAGCGCATAGGGCACTTCCACTCATGGGCATATAAATTGGGAAAACTAAAAATCAGCAAGACACAGGCACCCCAACGTTTAGGGCTGCTCTATTGACAAGAACCTCCACTTCGTGACACCTCAAATATCCCAGGAAAGAGAAAAATGGATAAAGAAGTGGTGGTCCTTATGTACAGTGGAATATCACTCAGCCATGAAATCAATGTCATAAGGCTAGTAGCAGCATGATGAGTGGCTTTAGCTACGACGATTCTAAGTGAAATAAGTCACACAGAAAAAGACACTTATCATAAGCTATCACTTATAGAGGGAATGTAAAAACCGCTACACTTGAACTGAATTACAAAACAGAACAGAGTCACAAGTTTACAAAACACACTATGGCTGCTTAACGGGAAAGGTGGGGTGGGGTGATGCATAAAACAAGGGTTTCAAATGAGCTCAGATACCGTTCCATAAACCCAATATGTAATAGAAAGACCTACTCCTTGCTCAGTGAACTGGACTCAACACCCCCTATTCACCGCACAAGAATATATCTGACTAGTAAGAATCTTAAAACCTATGTATTGCTAGCTCTCTGGAAGTGAGTCAAGTGGGTGTAAAGCGGCAGAAACACAGCCGTGAAAAGCAGCTAAACCCCATTATAAAAATGAATTACTTTTAAAAACCCGTGAAACAAAGACAGTGAAAGAGAGAGAAATTCTTACAAAATTCGTTCAGGGGCTGTGATGCAACCTGGATTGACCATATCTAGACCCACAGCTGGATGAGACATAAGGGTGGACACTCTCGGGGCTGAGAGGTTTGGTGAGGTTGGGGGAGCAAACGCAGAGCCTTTAAAGTAATACTGCCTGTTACCCATCCCATGGGTCCCAAATCTCCAGGTTCAAGGGCATCTTCCTACCTCGAAAACATGCATGAGAAACCCAGAAGGTGGTACACCGTGTGATCGGGAAAGGTTTCTAAAACGCACCTCATTTCTCATCTCCTTGTGCTCGGGTTCGCCATTCCAGCCGCTTTACTAGCAATCTCCCTCCTTGGAGAATCAGCACCTTTAACCTCCCGTTCCGTACAGCTTGCAATTTGTCCTGAGGATGAACGGGAAGAGGGGGAGCCAATGAGAGACTAGCTCTAGGTGTTGGGACAGGCACAGGTCACTCTATTTTCCCATCAGGAAGAAGAATTAACCACAGGCTCAGCCTGCCGCCCGGAAGCAGAATAGGGCCTGAGGCAATCCTGCACTTTTGCGGCCAGCTCCCAAAAAAGCGAGTTGAAAAATGGAGCTCAGGGGCACTGCAATTCACAAACCTGCAGAGTTATAAATGATAACTCTCGTCCACAAATATATTGAGGGAAGGCAACGAAGAGGATTTGAAAGCAAGGCAGAATTGCAGGAAACTGATTTCAGGAGGTAGATTCGAATCGCATTTAAAGCACATGAAAAGCGGCAAAACGTCGACAATGATGCCCTTGGCCAAAAAGGGCGTATGCGTTTTTTCCTGAATATATTCAGGAAAAAACGCATACGCCCTTTTTGCCCAACCAAGCAACCTGGAAAGGCAAATCAGCGCTACAAAGAAGTCTCGCTTCCCATCGGTCAAAAGGGCCATGCGGAAAAAGTGTCAAAACCAGAAATGCAGGACAGGCCATGGAGAAATGGGAGCCTTGCTACGCTGATGGGCGGGATGTAAATTGCCAACAGCCACTATGGAGAAGTGTACGGTGTGTCCTGAAACATCGCAAAAACACAGCTTACACCGCATAGGGCATTTCCACTCATGGGCGTATAAATTGGGAAAACTAAAAATCAGCAAGACACAGGCACCCCAAAGTTTAGGGCAGCTCTGTTGACAAGAACCTCCACTTCATGTCACCTCAAATATCCCAGGAAAGAGAAAAATGGATAAAGAAGTGGTGGTCCTTATGTACAGTGGAATATCACTCAGCCATGAAATCAATGTCATAAGGCTAGTAGCAGCATGATGAGTGGCTTTAGCTACGACGATTCTAAGTGAAATAAGTCACACAGAAAAAGACACTTATCATAAGCTATCACTTATAGAGGGAATGTAAAAACCGCTACACTTGAACTGAATTACAAAACAGAACAGAGTCACAAGTTTACAAAACACACTATGGCTGCTTAACGGGAAAGGTGGGGTGGGGTGATGCATAAAACAAGGGTTTCAAATGAGCTCAGATACCGTTCCATAAACCCAATATGTAATAGAAAGACCTACTCCTTGCTCAGTGAACTGGACTCAACATCCCCTATTCACCGCACAAGAATATATCTGACTAGTAAGAATCTTAAAACCTATGTATTGCTAGCTCTCAGGAAGTGAGTCAAGTGGGTGTAAAGCGGCAGAAACACAGCCGTGAAAAGCAGCTAAACCCCATTATAAAAATGAATTACTTTTAAAAACCCGTGAAACAAAGACAGTGAAAGAGAGAGAAATTCTTACAAAATTCGTTCAGGGGCTGTGATGCAACCTGGATTGACCATATCTAGACCCACAGCTGGATGAGACATAAGGGTGGACACTCTCGGGGCTGAGAGGTTTGGTGAGGTTGGGGGAGCAAACGCAGAGCCTTTAAAGTAATACTGCCTGTTACCCATCCCATGGGTCCCAAATCTCCAGGTTCAAGGGCATCTTCCTACCTCGAAAACATGCATGAGAAACCCAGAAGGTGGTACACCGTGTGATCGGGAAAGGTTTCTAAAACGCACCTCATTTCTCATCTCCTTGTGCTCGGGTTCGCCATTCCAGCCGCTTTACTAGCAATCTCCCTCCTTGGAGAATCAGCACCTGTAACCTCCCGTTCCGTACAGCTTGCAATTTGTCCTGAGGATGAACGGGAAGAGGGGGAGCCAATGAGAGACTAGCTGTAGGTGTTGGGACAGGCACAGGTCACTCTATTTTCCCATCAGGAAGAAGAATTAACCACAGGCTCAGCCTGCCGCCCGGAAGCAGAATAGGGCCTGAGGCAATCCTGCACTTTTGCGGCCAGCTCCCAAAAAAGCGAGTTGAAAAATGGAGCTCAGGGGCACTGCAATTCACAAACCTGCAGAGTTATAAATGATAACTCTCGTCCACAAATATATTGAGGGAAGGCAACGAAGAGGATTTGAAAGCAAGGCAGAATTGCAGGAAACTGATTTCAGGAGGTAGATTCGAATCGCCTTTAAAGCACATGAAAAGCGGCAAAACGTCGACAATGATGCCCTTGGCCAAAAAGGGCGTATGCGTTTTTTCCTGAATATATTCAGGAAAAAACGCATACGCCCTTTTTGGCCAACCAAGCAACCTGGAAAGGCAAATCAGCGCTACAAAGAAGTCTCGCTTCCCATCGGTCAAAAGGGCCATGCGGAAAAAAGTGTCAAAACCAGAAATGCAGGACAGGCCATGGAGAAATGGGAGCCTTGCTACGCTGATGGGCGGGATGTAAATTGCCAACAGCCCCTATGGAGAAGTGTACGGTGTGTCCTGAAACATCGAAAAAACACAGCTTAGAGCGCATAGGGCACTTCCACTCATGGGCATATAAATTGGGAAAACTAAAAATCAGCAAGACACAGGCACCTCAAAGTTTAGGGCTGCTCTGTTGACAAGAACCTCCACTTCATGACACCTTAAATATCCCAGGAAAGAGAAAAATGGATAAAGAAGTGGTGGTCCTTATGTACAATGTAATATCACTCAGCCATGAAATCAATGTCATAAGGCTAGTACCAGCATGATGAGTGGCTTTAGCTATGACGATTCTAAGTGAAATAAGTCACACAGAAAAAGACACTTATCATAAGCTATCACTTATAGAGGGAATGTAAAAACCGCTACACTTGGACTGAATTACAAAACAGAACAGAGTCACTCGTTTACAAAACACACTATGGCTGCTTAACGGGAAAGGTGGGGTGGGGTGATGCATAAAACAAGGGTTTCAAATGAGCTCAGATACCGTTCCATAAACCCAATATGTAATAGAAAGACCTACTCCTTGCTCAGTGAACTGGACTCAACACCCCCTATTCACCGCACAAGAATATATCTGACTAGTAAGAATCTTAAAACCTATGTATTGATATCTCTCTGGAAGTGAGTCAAGTGGGTGTAAAGCGGCAGAAACACAGTGGTGAAAAGCGGTTAAACCCCATTATAAAAATAAATTACTTTTAAAAACCCGTGAAACAAAGACAGTGAAAGAGAGAGAAATTCTTACAAAATTCGTTCAGGGGCTGTGATGCAACCTGGATTGAACATATCTAGACCCACAGCTGGATGAGACATAAGGGTGGACACTCTCGGGGCTGAGAGGTTTGGTGAGGTTGGGGGAGCAAACGCAGAGCCTTTAAAGTAATACTGCTTGTTACCCATCCCATGGGTCCCAATCTCCAGGTTCAAGGGCATCTTCCTACCTCGAAAACATGCATGAGAAACCCAGAAGGTGGTACACCGTGTGATCGGGAAAGGTTTCTAAAACGCACCTCATTTCTCATCTCCTTGTGCTCGGGTTCGCCATTCCAGCCGCTTTACTAGCAATCTCCCTCCTTGGAGAATCAGCACCTTTAACCTCCCGTTCCGTACAGCTTGCAATTTGTCCTGAGGATGAACGGGAAGAGGGGGAGCCAATGAGAGACTAGCTCTAGGTGTTGGGACAGGCACAGGTCACTCTATTTTCCCATCAGGAAGAAGAATTAACCACAGGCTCAGCCTGCCGCCCGGAAGCAGAATAGGGCCTGAGGCAATCCTGCACTTTTGCGGCCAGCTCCCAAAAAAGCGAGTTGAAAAATAGAGCTCAGGGGCACTGCAATTCACAAACCTGCAGAGTTATAAATGATAACTCTCGTCCACAAATATATTGAGGGAAGGCAACGAAGAGGATTTGAAAGCAAGGCAGAATTGCAGGAAACTGATTTCAGGAGGTAGATTCGAATCGCCTTTAAAGCACATGAAAAGCGGCAAAACGTCGACAATGATGCCCTTGGCCAAAAAGGGCGTATGCGTTTTTTCCTGAATATATTCAGGAAAAAACGCATACGCCCTTTTTGGCCAACCAAGCAACCTGGAAAGGCAAATCAGCGCTACCAAGAAGTCTCGCTTCCCATCGGTCAAAAGGGCCATGCGGAAAAAAATGTCAAAACCAGAAATGCAGGACAGGCCATGGAGAAATGGGAGCCTTGCTACGCTGATGGGCGGGATGTAAATTGCCAACAGCCCCTATGGAGAAGTGTACGGTGTGTACTGAAACATCGAAAAAACACAGCTTAGAGCGCATAGGGCACTTCCACTCATGGGCATATAAATTGGGAAAACTAAAAATCAGCAAGACACAGGCACCCCAACGTTTAGGGCTGCTCTATTGACAAGAACCTCCACTTCGTGACACCTCAAATATCCCAGGAAAGAGAAAAATGGATAAAGAAGTGGTGGTCCTTATGTACAATGGAATATCACTCAGCCATGAAATCAATGTCATAAGGCTAGTAGCAGCATGATGAGTGGCTTTAGCTATGACGATTCTAAGTGAAATAAGTCACACAGAAAAAGACACTTATCATAAGCTATCACTTATAGAGGGAATGTAAAAACCTCTACACTTGGACTGAATTACAAAACAGAACAGAGTCACAAGTTTACAAAACACACTATGGCTGCTTAACGGGAAAGGTGGGGTGGGGTGATGCATAAAACAAGGGTTTCAAATGAGCTCAGATACCGTTCCATAAACCCAATATGTAATAGAAAGACCTACTCCTTGCTCAGTGAACTGGACTCAACACCCCCTATTCACCGCACAAGAATATATCTGACTAGTAAGAATCTTAAAACCTATGTATTGATATCTCTCTGGAAGTGAGTCAAGTGGGTGTAAAGCGGCAGAAACACAGCCGTGAAAAGCAGCTAAACCCCATTATAAAAATGAATTACTTTTAAAAACCCGTGAAACAAAGACAGTGAAAGAGAGAGAAATACTTACAAAATTCGTTCAGGGGCTGTGATGCAACCTGGATTGACCATATCTAGACCCACAGCTGGATGAGACATAAGGGTGGACACTCTCGGGGCTGAGAGGTTTGGTGAGGTTGGGGGAGCAAACGCAGAGCCTTTAAAGTAATACTGCCTGTTACCCATCCGATGGGTCCCAAATCTCCAGGTTCAAGGGCATCTTCCTACCTCGAAAACATGCATGAGAAACCCAGAAGGTGGTACACCGTGTGATCGGGATAGTTTTCTAAAACGCACCTCATTTCTCATCTCCTTGTGCTCGGGTTCGCCATTCCAGCTGCTTTACTAGCAATCTCCCTCCTTGGAGAATCAGCACCTGTAACCTCCCGTTCCGTACAGCTTGCAATTTGTCCTGAGGATGAACGGGAAGAGGGGGAGCCAATGAGAGACTAGCTCTAGGTGTTGGGACAGGCACAGGTCACTCTATTTTCCCATCAGGAAGAAGAATTAACCACAGGCTCAGCCTGCCGCCCGGAAGCAGAATAGGGCCTGAGGCAATCCTGCGCTTTTGCGGCCAGCTCCCAAAAAAGCGAGTTGAAAAATGGAGCTCAGGGGCACTGCAATTCACAAACCTGCAGAGTTATAAATGATAACTCTCGTCCACAAATATATTGAGGGAAGGCAACGAAGAGGATCTGAAAGCAAGGCAGAATTGCAGGAAACAGATTTCAGGAGGTAGATTCGAATCGCATTTAAAGCACATGAAAAGCGGCAAAACGTCGACAATGATGCCCTTGGCCAAAAAGGGTGTATGCGTTTTTTCCTGAATATATTCAGGAAAAAACGCATACGCCCTTTTTGCCCAACCAAGCAACCTGGAAAGGCAAATCAGCGCTACAAAGAAGTCTCGCTTCCCATCGGTCAAAAGGGCCATGCGGAAAAAGTGTCAAAACCAGAAATGCAGGACAGGCCATGGAGAAATGGGAGCCTTGCTACGCTGATGGGCGGGATGTAAATTGCCAACAGCCACTATGGAGAAGTGTACGGTGTGTCCTGAAACATCGCAAAAACACAGCTTACACCGCATAGGGCACTTCCACTCATGGGCGTATAAATTGGGAAAACTAAAAATCAGCAAGACACAGGCACCCCAAAGTTTAGGGCAGCTCTGTTGACAAGAACCTCCACTTCATGTCACCTCAAATATCCCAGGAAAGAGAAAAATGGATAAAGAAGTGGTGGTCCTTATGTACAGTGGAATATCACTCAGCCATGAAATCAATGTCATAAGGCTAGTAGCAGCATGATGAGTGGCTTTAGCTACGACGATTCTAAGTGAAATAAGTCACACAGAAAAAGACACTTATCATAAGCTATCACTTATAGAGGGAATGTAAAAACCGCTACACTTGAACTGAATTACAAAACAGAACAGAGTCACAAGTTTACAAAACACACTATGGCTGCTTAACGGGAAAGGTGGGGTGGGGTGATGCATAAAACAAGGGTTTCAAATGAGCTCAGATACCGTTCCATAAACCCAATATGTAATAGAAAGACCTACTCCTTGCTCAGTGAACTGGACTCAACACCCCCTATTCACCGCACAAGAATATATCTGACTAGTAAGAATCTTAAAACCTATGTACTGCTATCTCTCTGGAAGTGAGTCAAGTGGGTGTAAAGCGGCAGAAACACAGCCGTGAAAAGCAGCTAAACCCCATTATAAAATGAATTACTTTTAAAAACCCGTGAAACAAAGACAGTGAAAGAGAGAGAAATTCTTACAAAATTCGTTCAGGGGCTGTGATGCAACCTGGATTGACCATATCTAGACCCACAGCTGGATGAGACATAAGGGTGGACACTCTCGGGGCTGAGAGGTTTGGTGAGGTTGGGGGAGCAAACGCAGAGCCTTTAAAGTAATACTGCCTGTTACCCATCCCATGGGTCCCAAATCTCCAGGTTCAAGGGCATCTTCCTACCTCGAAAACATGCATGAGAAACCCAGAAGGTGGTACACCGTGTGATCGGGAAAGTTTTCTAAAACGCACCTCATTTCTCATCTCCTTGTGCTCGGGTTCGCCATTCCAGCCGCTTTACTAGCAATCTCCCTCCTTGGAGAATCAGCACCTGTAACCTCCCGTTCCGTACAGCTTGCAATTTGTCCTGAGGATGAACGGGAAGAGGGGGAGCCAATGAGAGACTAGCTCTAGGTGTTGGGACAGGCACAGGTCACTCTATTTTCCCATCAGGAAGAAGAATTAACCACAGGCTCAGCCTGCCGCCCGGAAGCAGAATAGGGCCTGAGGCAATCCTGCACTTTTGCGGCCAGCTCCCAAAAAAGCGAGTTGAAAAATGGAGCTCAGGGGCACTGCAATTCACAAACCTGCAGAGTTATAAATGATAACTCTCGTCCACAAATATATTGAGGGAAGGCAACGAAGAGGATTTGAAAGCAAGGCAGAATTGCAGGAAACTGATTTCAGGAGGTCGATTCGAATCGCCTTTAAAGCACATGAAAAGCGGCAAAACGTCGACAATGATGCCCTTGGCCAAAAAGGGCGTATGCGTTTTTTCCTGAATATATTCAGGAAAAAACGCATACGCCCTTTTTGGCCAACCAAGCAACCTGGAAAGGCAAATCAGCGCTACAAAGAAGTCTCGCTTCCCATCGGTCAAAAGGGCCATGCGGAAAAAAATGTCAAAACCAGAAATGCAGGACAGGCCATGGAGAAATGGGAGCCTTGCTACGCTGATGGGCGGGATGTAAATTGCCAACAGCCCCTATGGAGAAGTGTACGGTGTGTCCTGAAACATCGAAAAAACACAGCTTAGAGCGCATAGGGCACTTCCACTCATGGGCATATAAATTGGGAAAACTAAAAATCAGCAAGACACAGGCACCCCAACGTTTAGGGCTGCTCTATTGACAAGAACCTCCACTTCGTGACACCTCAAATATCCCAGGAAAGAGAAAAATGGATAAAGAAGTGGTGGTCCTTATGTACAATGGAATATCACTCAGCCATGAAATCAATGTCATAAGGCTAGTAGCAGCATGATGAGTGGCTTTAGCTATGACGATTCTAAGTGAAATAAGTCACACAGAAAAAGACACTTATCATAAGCTATCACTTATAGAGGGAATGTAAAAACCGCTACACTTGGACTGAATTACAAAACAGAACAGAGTCACAAGTTTACAAAACACACTATGGCTGCTTAACGGGAAAGGTGGGGTGGGGTGATGCATAAAACAAGGGTTTCAAATGAGCTCAGATACCGTTCCATAAACCCAATATGTAATAGAAAGACCTACTCCTTGCTCAGTGAACTGGACTCAACACCCCCTATTCACCGCACAAGAATATATCTGACTAGTAAGAATCTTAAAACCTATGTATTGATATCTCTCTGGAAGTGAGTCAAGTGGGTGTAAAGCGGCAGAAACAAAGTGGTGAAAAGCGGTTAAACACCATTATAAAAATAAATTACTTTTAAAAACCCGTGAAACAAAGACAGTGAAAGAGAGAGAAATTCTTACAAAATTCGTTCAGGGGCTGTGATGCAACCTGGATTGACCATATCTAGACCCACAGCTGGATGAGACATAAGGGTGGACACTCTCGGGGCTGAGAGGTTTGGTGAGGTTGGGGGAGCAAACGCAGAGCCTTTAAAGTAATACTGCTTGTTACCCATCCCATGGGTCCCAAATCTCCAGGTTCAAGGGCATCTTCCTACCTCGAAAACATGCATGAGAAACCCAGAAGGTGGTACACCGTGTGATCGGGAAAGGTTTCTAAAACGCACCTCATTTCTCATCTCCTTGTGCTCGGGTTCGACATTCCAGCCGCTTTACTAGCAATCTCCCTCCTTGGAGAATCAGCACCTGTAACCTCCCGTTCCGTACAGCTTGCAATTTGTCCTGAGGATGAACGGGAAGAGGGGGAGCCAATGAGAGACTAGCTCTAGGTGTTGGGACAGGCACAGGTCACTCTATTTTCCCATCAGGAAGAAGAATTAACCACAGGCTCAGCCTGCCGCCCGGAAGCAGAATAGGGCCTGAGGCAATCCTGCGCTTTTGCGGCCAGCTCCCAAAAAAGCGAGTTGAAAAATGGAGCTCAGGGGCACTGCAATTCACAAACCTGCAGAGTTATAAATGATAACTCTCGTCCACAAATATATTGAGGGAAGGCAACGAAGAGGATTTGAAAGCAAGGCAGAATTGCAGGAAACTGATTTCAGGAGGTAGATTCGAATCGCATTTAAAGCACATGAAAAGCGGCAAAACGTCGACAATGATGCCCTTGGCCAAAAAGGGCGTATGCGTTTTTTCCTGAATATATTCAGGAAAAAACGCATACGCCCTTTTTGGCCAACCAAGCAACCTGGAAAGGCAAATCAGCGCTACAAAGAAGTCTCGCTTCCCATCGGTCAAAAGGGCCATGCGGAAAAAAATGTCAAAACCAGAAATGCAGGACAGGCCATGGAGAAATGGGAGCCTTGCTACGCTGATGGGCGGGATGTAAATTGCCAAAAGCCACTCTGGAGAAGTGTACGGTGTGTCCTGAAACATCGAAAAAACACAGCTTAGAGCGCATAGGGCACTTCCACTCATGGGCATATAAATTGGGAAAACTAAAAATCAGCAAGACACAGGCACCCCAAAGTTTAGGGCTGCTCTATTGACAAGAACCTCCACTTCGTGACACCTCAAATATCCCAGGAAAGAGAAAAATGGATAAAGAAGTGGTGGTCCTTATGTACAGTGGAATATCACTCAGCCATGAAATCAATGTCATAAGGCTAGTAGCAGCATGATGAGTGGCTTTAGCTATGACGATTCTAAGTGAAATAAGTCACACAGAAAAAGACACTTATCATAAGCTATCACTTATAGAGGGAATGTAAAAACCTCTACACTTGGACTGAATTACAAAACAGAACAGAGTCACACGTTTACAAAACACACTATGGCTGCTTAACGGGAAAGGTGGGGTGGGGTGATGCATAAAACAAGGGTTTCAAATGAGCTCAGATACCGTTCCATAAACCCAATATGTAATAGAAAGACCTACTCCTTGCTCAGTGAACTGGACTCAACACCCCCTATTCACCGCACAAGAATATATCTGACTAGTAAGAATCTTAAAACCTATGTATTGCTATCTCTCTGGAAGTGAGTCAAGTGGGTGTAAAGCGGCAGAAACACAGCCGTGAAAAGCAGCTAAACCCCATTATAAAATGAATTACTTTTAAAAACCCGTGAAACAAAGACAGTGAAAGAGAGAGAAATTCTTACAAAATTCGTTCAGGGGCTGTGATGCAACCTGGATTGACCATATCTAGACCCACAGCTGGATGAGACATAAGGGTGGACACTCTCGGGGCTGAGAGGTTTGGTGAGGTTGGGGGAGCAAACGCAGAGCCTTTAAAGTAATACTGCCTGTTACCCATCCCATGGGTCCCAAATCTCCAGGTTCAAGGGCATCTTCCTACCTCGAAAACATGCATGAGAAACCCAGAAGGTGGTACACCGTGTGATCGGGAAAGTTTTCTAAAACGCACCTCATTTCTCATCTCCTTGTGCTCGGGTTCGCCATTCCAGCCGCTTTACTAGCAATCTCCCTCCTTGGAGAATCAGCACCTGTAACCTCCCGTTCCGTACAGCTTGCAATTTGTCCTGAGGATGAACGGGAAGAGGGGGAGCCAATGAGAGACTAGCTGTAGGTGTTGGGACAGGCACAGGTCACTCTATTTTCCCATCAGGAAGAAGAATTAACCACAGGCTCAGCCTGCCGCCCGGAAGCAGAATAGGGCCTGAGGCAATCCTGCACTTTTGCGGCCAGCTCCCAAAAAAGCGAGTTGAAAAATGGAGCTCAGGGGCACTGCAATTCACAAACCTGCAGAGTTATAAATGATAACTCTCGTCCACAAATATATTGAGGGAAGGCAACGAAGAGGATTTGAAAGCAAGGCAGAATTGCAGGAAACTGATTTCAGGAGGTCGATTCGAATCGCCTTTAAAGCACATGAAAAGCGGCAAAACGTCGACAATGATGCCCTTGGCCAAAAAGGGCGTATGCGTTTTTTCCTGAATATATTCAGGAAAAAACGCATACGCCCTTTTTGGCCAACCAAGCAACCTGGAAAGGCAAATCAGCGCTACAAAGAAGTCTCGCTTCCCATCGGTCAAAAGGGCCATGCGGAAAAAAGTGTCAAAACCAGAAATGCAGGACAGGCCATGGAGAAATGGGAGCCTTGCTACGCTGATGGGCGGGATGTAAATTGCCAACAGCCACTCTGGAGAAGTGTACGGTGTGTCCTGAAACATCGAAAAAACACAGCTTAGAGCGCATACGGCACTTCCACCCATGGGCATATAAATTGGGAAAACTAAAAATCAGCAAGACACAGGCACCTCAAAGTTTAGGGCTGCTCTGTTGACAAGAACCTCCACTTCATGACACCTTAAATATCCCAGGAAAGAGAAAAATGGATAAAGAAGTGGTGGTCCTTATGTACAATGTAATATCACTCAGCCATGAAATCAATGTCATAAGGCTAGTAGCAGCATGATGAGTGGCTTTAGCTATGACGATTCTAAGTGAAATAAGTCACACAGAAAAAGACACTTATCATAAGCTATCACTTATAGAGGGAATGTAAAAACCGCTACACTTGGACTGAATTACAAAACAGAACAGAGTCACACGTTTACAAAACACACTATGGCTGCTTAACGGGAAAGGTGGGGTGGGGTGATGCATAAAACAAGGGTTTCAAATGAGCTCAGATACCGTTCCATAAACCCAATATGTAATAGAAAGACCTACTCCTTGCTCAGTGAACTGGACTCAACACCACCTATTCACCGCACAAGAATATATCTGACTAGTAAGAATCTTAAAACCTATGTATTGATATCTCTCTGGAAGTGAGTCAAGTGGGTGTAAAGCGGCAGAAACACAGTGGTGAAAAGCGGTTAAACCCCATTATAAAAATAAATTACTTTTAAAAACCCGTGAAACAAAGACAGTGAAAGAGAGAGAAATTCTTACAAAATTCGTTCAGGGGCTGTGATGCAACCTGGATTGAACATATCTAGACCCACAGCTGGATGAGACATAAGGGTGGACACTCTCGGGGCTGAGAGGTTTGGTGAGGTTGGGGGAGCAAACGCAGAGCCTTTAAAGTAATACTGCCTGTTACCCATCCCATGGGTCCCAAATCTCCAGGTTCAAGGGCATCTTCCTACCTCGAAAACATGCATGAGAAACCCAGAAGGTGGTACACCGTGTGATCGGGAAAGGTTTCTAAAACGCACCTCATTTCTCATCTCCTTGTGCTCGGGTTCGCCATTCCAGCCGCTTTACTAGCAATCTCCCTCCTTGGAGAATCAGCACCTTTAACCTCCCGTTCCGTACAGCTTGCAATTTGTCCTGAGGATGAACGGGAAGAGGGGGAGCCAATGAGAGACTAGCTCTAGGTGTTGGGACAGGCACAGGTCACTCTATTTTCCCATCAGGAAGAAGAATTAACCACAGGCTCAGCCTGCCGCCCGGAACCAGAATAGGGCCTGAGGCAATCCTGCGCTTTTGCGGCCAGCTCCCAAAAAAGCGAGTTGAAAAATGGAGCTCAGGGGCACTGCAATTCACAAACCTGCAGAGTTATAAATGATAACTCTCGTCCACAAATATATTGAGGGAAGGCAACGAAGAGGATTTGAAAGCAAGGCAGAATTGCAGGAAACTGATTTCAGGAGGTAGATTCGAATCGCATTTAAAGCACATGAAAAGCGGCAAAACGTCGACAATGATGCCCTTGGCCAAAAAGGGCGTATGCGTTTTTTCCTGAATATATTCAGGAAAAAACGCATACGCCCTTTTTGCCCAACCAAGCAACCTGGAAAGGCAAATCAGCGCTACAAAGAAGTCTCGCTTCCCATCGGTCAAAAGGGACATGCGGAAAAAGTGTCAAAACCAGAAATGCAGGACAGGCCATGGAGAAATGGGAGCCTTGCTACGCTGATGGGCGGGATGTAAATTGCCAACAGCCACTATGGAGAAGTGTACGGTGTGTCCTGAAACATCGCAAAAACACAGCTTACACCGCATAGGGCACTTCCACTCATGGGCGTATAAATTGGGAAAACTAAAAATCAGCAAGACACAGGCACCCCAAAGTTTAGGGCAGCTCTGTTGACAAGAACCTCCACTTCATGTCACCTCAAATATCCCAGGAAAGAGAAAAATGGATAAAGAAGTGGTGGTCCTTATGTACAGTGGAATATCACTCAGCCATGAAATCAATGTCATAAGGCTAGTAGCAGCATGATGAGTGGCTTTAGCTACGACGATTCTAAGTGAAATAAGTCACACAGAAAAAGACACTTATCATAAGCTATCACTTATAGAGGGAATGTAAAAACCGCTACACTTGAACTGAATTACAAAACAGAACAGAGTCACAAGTTTACAAAACACACTATGGCTGCTTAACGGGAAAGGTGGGGTGGGGTGATGCATAAAACAAGGGTTTCAAATGAGCTCAGATACCGTTCCATAAACCCAATATGTAATAGAAAGACCTACTCCTTGCTCAGTGAACTGGACTCAACATCCCCTATTCACCGCACAAGAATATATCTGACTAGTAAGAATCTTAAAACCTATGTATTGCTAGCTCTCAGGAAGTGAGTCAAGTGGGTGTAAAGCGGCAGAAACACAGCCGTGAAAAGCAGCTAAACCCCATTATAAAAATGAATTACTTTTAAAAACCCGTGAAACAAAGACAGTGAAAGAGAGAGAAATTCTTACAAAATTCGTTCAGGGGCTGTGATGCAACCTGGATTGACCATATCTAGACCCACAGCTGGATGAGACATAAGGGTGGACACTCTCGGGGCTGAGAGGTTTGGTGAGGTTGGGGGAGCAAACGCAGAGCCTTTAAAGTAATACTGCCTGTTACCCATCCCATGGGTCCCAAATCTCCAGGTTCAAGGGCATCTTCCTACCTCGAAAACATGCATGAGAAACCCAGAAGGTGGTACACCGTGTGATCGGGAAAGGTTTCTAAAACGCACCTCATTTCTCATCTCCTTGTGCTCGGGTTCGCCATTCCAGCCGCTTTACTAGCAATCTCCCTCCTTGGAGAATCAGCACCTGTAACCTCCCGTTCCGTACAGCTTGCAATTTGTCCTGAGGATGAACGGGAAGAGGGGGAGCCAATGAGAGACTAGCTGTAGGTGTTGGGACAGGCACAGGTAACTCTATTTTCCCATCAGGAAGAAGAATTAACCACAGGCTCAGCCTGCCGCCCGGAAGCAGAATAGGGCCTGAGGCAATCCTGCACTTTTGCGGCCAGCTCCCAAAAAAGCGAGTTGAAAAATGGAGCTCAGGGGCACTGCAATTCACAAACCTGCAGAGTTATAAATGATAACTCTCGTCCACAAATATATTGAGGGAAGGCAACGAAGAGGATCTGAAAGCAAGGCAGAATTGCAGGAAACTGATTTCAGGAGGTAGATTCGAATCGCCTTTAAAGCACATGAAAAGCGGCAAAACGTCGACAATGATGCCCTTGGCCAAAAAGGGCGTATGCGTTTTTTCCTGAATATATTCAGGAAAAAACGCATACGCCCTTTTTGGCCAACCAAGCAACCTGGAAAGGCAAATCAGCGCTACAAAGAAGTCTCGCTTCCCATCGGTCAAAAGGGCCATGCGGAAAAAAGTGTCAAAACCAGAAATGCAGGACAGGCCATGGAGAAATGGGAGCCTTGCTACGCTAATGGGCGGGATGTAAATTGCCAACAGCCCCTATGGAGAAGTGTACGGTGTGTCCTGAAACATCGAAAAAACACAGCTTAGAGCGCATAGGGCACTTCCACTCATGCGCATATAAATTGGGAAAACTAAAAATCAGCAAGACACAGGCACCTCAAAGTTTAGGGCTGCTCTGTTGACAAGAACCTCCACTTCATGACACCTTAAATATCCCAGGAAAGAGAAAAATGGATAAAGAAGTGGTGGTCCTTATGTACAATGTAATATCACTCAGCCATGAAATCAATGTCATAAGGCTAGTAGCAGCATGATGAGTGGCTTTAGCTATGACGATTCTAAGTGAAATAAGTCACACAGAAAAAGACACTTATCATAAGCTATCACTTATAGAGGGAATGTAAAAACCGCTACACTTGGACTGAATTACAAAACAGAACAGAGTCACTCGTTTACAAAACACACTATGGCTGCTTAACGGGAAAGGTGGGGTGGGGTGATGCATAAAACAAGGGTTTCAAATGAGCTCAGATACCGTTCCATAAACCCAATATGTAATAGAAAGACCTACTCCTTGCTCAGTGAACTGGACTCAACACCCCCTATTCACCGCACAAGAATATATCTGACTAGTAAGAATCTTAAAACCTATGTATTGATATCTCTCTGGAAGTGAGTCAAGTGGGTGTAAAGCGGCAGAAACACAGTGGTGAAAAGCGGTTAAACCCCATTATAAAAATAAATTACTTTTAAAAACCCGTGAAACAAAGACAGTGAAAGAGAGAGAAATTCTTACAAAATTCGTTCAGGGGCTGTGATGCAACCTGGATTGAACATATCTAGACCCACAGCTGGATGAGACATAAGGGTGGACACTCTCGGGGCTGAGAGGTTTGGTGAGGTTGGGGGAGCAAACGCAGAGCCTTTAAAGTAATACTGCTTGTTACCCATCCCATGGGTCCCAATCTCCAGGTTCAAGGGCATCTTCCTACCTCGAAAACATGCATGAGAAACCCAGAAGGTGGTACACCGTGTGATCGGGAAAGGTTTCTAAAACGCACCTCATTTCTCATCTCCTTGTGCTCGGGTTCGCCATTCCAGCCGCTTTACTAGCAATCTCCCTCCTTGGAGAATCAGCACCTTTAACCTCCCGTTCCGTACAGCTTGCAATTTGTCCTGAGGATGAACGGGAAGAGGGGGAGCCAATGAGAGACTAGCTCTAGGTGTTGGGACAGGCACAGGTCACTCTATTTTCCCATCAGGAAGAAGAATTAACCACAGGCTCAGCCTGCCGCCCGGAAGCAGAATAGGGCCTGAGGCAATCCTGCACTTTTGCGGCCAGCTCCCAAAAAAGCGAGTTGAAAAATAGAGCTCAGGGGCACTGCAATTCACAAACCTGCAGAGTTATAAATGATAACTCTCGTCCACAAATATATTGAGGGAAGGCAACGAAGAGGGTTTGAAAGCAAGGCAGAATTGCAGGAAACTGATTTCAGGAGGTAGATTCGAATCGCCTTTAAAGCACATGAAAAGCGGCAAAACGTCGACAATGATGCCCTTGGCCAAAAAGGGCGTATGCGTTTTTTCCTGAATATATTCAGGAAAAAACGCATACGCCCTTTTTGGCCAACCAAGCAACCTGGAAAGGCAAATCAGCGCTACCAAGAAGTCTCGCTTCCCATCGGTCAAAAGGGCCATGCGGAAAAAAATGTCAAAACCAGAAATGCAGGACAGGCCATGGAGAAATGGGAGCCTTGCTACGCTGATGGGCGGGATGTAAATTGCCAACAGCCCCTATGGAGAAGTGTACGGTGTGTCCTGAAACATCGAAAAAACACAGCTTAGAGCGCATAGGGCACTTCCACTCATGGGCATATAAATTGGGAAAACTAAAAATCAGCAAGACACAGGCACCCCAACGTTTAGGGCTGCTCTATTGACAAGAACCTCCACTTCGTGACACCTCAAATATCCCAGGAAAGAGAAAAATGGATAAAGAAGTGGTGGTCCTTATGTACAATGGAATATCACTCAGCCATGAAATCAATGTCATAAGGCTAGTAGCAGCATGATGAGTGGCTTTAGCTATGACGATTCTAAGTGAAATAAGTCACACAGAAAAAGACACTTATCATAAGCTATCACTTATAGAGGGAATGTAAAAACCTCTACACTTGGACTGAATTACAAAACAGAACAGAGTCACAAGTTTACAAAACACACTATGGCTGCTTAACGGGAAAGGTGGGGTGGGGTGATGCATAAAACAAGGGTTTCAAATGAGCTCAGATACCGTTCCATAAACCCAATATGTAATAGAAAGACCTACTCCTTGCTCAGTGAACTGGACTCAACACCCCCTATTCACCGCACAAGAATATATCTGACTAGTAAGAATCTTAAAACCTATGTATTGATATCTCTCTGGAAGTGAGTCAAGTGGGTGTAAAGCGGCAGAAACACAGCCGTGAAAAGCAGCTAAACCCCATTATAAAAATGAATTACTTTTAAAAACCCGTGAAACAAAGACAGTGAAAGAGAGAGAAATACTTACAAAATTCGTTCAGGGGCTGTGATGCAACCTGGATTGACCATATCTAGACCCACAGCTGGATGAGACATAAGGGTGGACACTCTCGGGGCTGAGAGGTTTGGTGAGGTTGGGGGAGCAAACGCAGAGCCTTTAAAGTAATACTGCCTGTTACCCATCCCATGGGTCCCAAATCTCCAGGTTCAAGGGCATCTTCCTACCTCGAAAACATGCATGAGAAACCCAGAAGGTGGTACACCGTGTGATCGGGATAGTTTTCTAAAACGCACCTCATTTCTCATCTCCTTGTGCTCGGGTTCGCCATTCCAGCTGCATTACTAGCAATCTCCCTCCTTGGAGAATAAGCACCTGTAACCTCCCGTTCCGTACAGCTTGCAATTTGTCCTGAGGATGAACGGGAAGAGGGGGAGCCAATGAGAGACTAGCTCTAGGTGTTGGGACAGGCACAGGTCACTCTATTTTCCCATCAGGAAGAAGAATTAACCACAGGCTCAGCCTGCCGCCCGGAAGCAGAATAGGGCCTGAGGCAATCCTGCGCTTTTGCGGCCAGCTCCCAAAAAAGCGAGTTGAAAAATGGAGCTCAGGGGCACTGCAATTCACAAACCTGCAGAGTTATAAATGATAACTCTCGTCCACAAATATATTGAGGGAAGGCAACGAAGAGGATCTGAAAGCAAGGCAGAATTGCAGGAAACAGATTTCAGGAGGTAGATTCGAATCGCATTTAAAGCACATGAAAAGCGGCAAAACGTCGACAATGATGCCCTTGGCCAAAAAGGGCGTATGCGTTTTTTCCTGAATATATTCAGGAAAAAACGCATACGCCCTTTTTGCCCAACCAAGCAACCTGGAAAGGCAAATCAGCGCTACAAAGAAGTCTCGCTTCCCATCGGTCAAAAGGGCCATGCGGAAAAAGTGTCAAAACCAGAAATGCAGGACAGGCCATGGAGAAATGGGAGCCTTGCTACGCTGATGGACGGGATGTAAATTGCCAACAGCCACTATGGAGAAGTGTACGGTTTGTCCTGAAACATCGCAAAAACACAGCTTACACCGCATAGGGCACTTCCACTCATGGGCGTATAAATTGGGAAAACTAAAAATCAGCAAGACACAGGCACCCCAAAGTTTAGGGCAGCTCTGTTGACAAGAACCTCCACTTCATGTCACCTCAAATATCCCAGGAAAGAGAAAAATGGATAAAGAAGTGGTGGTCCTTATGTACAGTGGAATATCACTCAGCCATGAAATCAATGTCATAAGGCTAGTAGCAGCATGATGAGTGGCTTTAGCTACGACGATTCTAAGTGAAATAAGTCACACAGAAAAAGACACTTATCATAAGCTATCACTTATAGAGGGAATGTAAAAACCGCTACACTTGAACTGAATTACAAAACAGAACAGAGTCACAAGTTTACAAAACACACTATGGCTGCTTAACGGGAAAGGTGGGGTGGGGTGATGCATAAAACAAGGGTTTCAAATGAGCTCAGATACCGTTCCATAAACCCAATATGTAATAGAAAGACCTACTCCTTGCTCAGTGAACTGGACTCAACACCCCCTATTCACCGCACAAGAATATATCTGACTAGTAAGAATCTTAAAACCTATGTATTGCTATCTCTCTGGAAGTGAGTCAAGTGGGTGTAAAGCGGCAGAAACACAGCCGTGAAAAGCAGCTAAACCCCATTATAAAATGAATTACTTTTAAAAACCCGTGAAACAAAGACAGTGAAAGAGAGAGAAATTCTTACAAAATTCGTTCAGGGGCTGTGATGCAACCTGGATTGACCATATCTAGACCCACAGCTGGATGAGACATAAGGGTGGACACTCTCGGGGCTGAGAGGTTTGGTGAGGTTGGGGGAGCAAACGCAGAGCCTTTAAAGTAATACTGCCTGTTACCCATCCCATGGGTCCCAAATCTCCAGGTTCAAGGGCATCTTCCTACCTCGAAAACATGCATGAGAAACCCAGAAGGTGGTACACCGTGTGATCGGGAAAGTTTTCTAAAACGCACCTCATTTCTCATCTCCTTGTGCTCGGGTTCGCCATTCCAGCCGCTTTACTAGCAATCTCCCTCCTTGGAGAATCAGCACCTGTAACCTCCCGTTCCGTACAGCTTGCAATTTGTCCTGAGGATGAACGGGAAGAGGGGGAGCCAATGAGAGACTAGCTGTAGGTGTTGGGACAGGCACAGGTCACTCTATTTTCCCATCAGGAAGAAGAATTAACCACAGGCTCAGCCTGCCGCCCGGAAGCAGAATAGGGCCTGAGGCAATCCTGCACTTTTGCGGCCAGCTCCCAAAAAAGCGAGTTGAAAAATGGAGCTCAGGGGCACTGCAATTCACAAACCTGCAGAGTTATAAATGATAACTCTCGTCCACAAATATATTGAGGGAAGGCAACGAAGAGGATTTGAAAGCAAGGCAGAATTGCAGGAAACTGATTTCAGGAGGTCGATTCGAATCGCCTTTAAAGCACATGAAAAGCGGCAAAACGTCGACAATGATGCCCTTGGCCAAAAAGGGCGTATGCGTTTTTTCCTGAATATATTCAGGAAAAAACGCATACGCCCTTTTTGGCCAACCAAGCAACCTGGAAAGGCAAATCAGCGCTACAAAGAAGTCTCGCTTCCCATCGGTCAAAAGGGCCATGCGGAAAAAAATGTCAAAACCAGAAATGCAGGACAGGCCATGGAGAAATGGGAGCCTTGCTACGCTGATGGGCGGGATGTAAATTGCCAACAGCCCCTATGGAGAAGTGTACGGTGTGTCCTGAAACATCGAAAAAACACAGCTTAGAGCGCATAAGGCACTTCCACTCATGGGCATATAAATTGGGAAAACTAAAAATCAGCAAGACACAGGCACCCCAACGTTTAGGGCTGCTCTATTGACAAGAACCTCCACTTCGTGACACCTCAAATATCCCAGGAAAGAGAAAAATGGATAAAGAAGTGGTGGTCCTTATGTACAATGGAATATCACTCAGCCATGAAATCAATGTCATAAGGCTAGTAGCAGCATGATGAGTGGCTTTAGCTATGACGATTCTAAGTGAAATAAGTCACACAGAAAAAGACACTTATCATAAGCTATCACTTATAGAGGGAATGTAAAAACCGCTACACTTGGACTGAATTACAAAACAGAACAGAGTCACAAGTTTACAAAACACACTATGGCTGCTTAACGGGAAAGGTGGGGTGGGGTGATGCATAAAACAAGGGTTTCAAATGAGCTCAGATACCGTTCCATAAACCCAATATGTAATAGAAAGACCTACTCCTTGCTCAGTGAACTGGACTCAACACCCCCTATTCACCGCACAAGAATATATCTGACTAGTAAGAATCTTAAAACCTATGTATTGATATCTCTCTGGAAGTGAGTCAAGTGGGTGTAAAGCGGCAGAAACAAAGTGGTGAAAAGCGGTTAAACACCATTATAAAAATAAATTACTTTTAAAAACCCGTGAAACAAAGACAGTGAAAGAGAGAGAAATTCTTACAAAATTCGTTCAGGGGCTGTGATGCAACCTGGATTGACCATATCTAGACCCACAGCTGGATGAGACATAAGGGTGGACACTCTCGGGGCTGAGAGGTTTGGTGAGGTTGGGGGAGCAAACGCAGAGCCTTTAAAGTAATACTGCCTGTTACCCATCCCATGGGTCCCAAATCTCCAGGTTCAAGGGCATCTTCCTACCTCGAAAACATGCATGAGAAACCCAGAAGGTGGTACACCGTGTGATCGGGAAAGTTTTCTAAAACGCACCTCATTTCTCATCTCCTTGTGCTCGGGTTCGCCATTCCAGCCGCTTTACTAGCAATCTCCCTCCTTGGAGAATCAGCACCTGTAACCTCCCGTTCCGTACAGCTTGCAATTTGTCCTGAGGATGAACGGGAAGAGGGGGAGCCAATGAGAGACTAGCTGTAGGTGTTGGGACAGGCACAGGTCACTCTATTTTCCCATCAGGAAGAAGAATTAACCACAGGCTCAGCCTGCCGCCCGGAACCAGAATAGGGCCTGAGGCAATCCTGCGCTTTTGCGGCCAGCTCCCAAAAAAGCGAGTTGAAAAATGGAGCTCAGGGGCACTGCAATTCACAAACCTGCAGAGTTATAAATGATAACTCTCGTCCACAAATATATTGAGGGAAGGCAACGAAGAGGATTTGAAAGCAAGGCAGAATTGCAGGAAACTGATTTCAGGAGGTAGATTCGAATCGCCTTTAAAGCACATGAAAAGCGGCAAAACGTCGACAATGATGCCCTTGGCCAAAAAGGGCGTATGCGTTTTTTCCTGAATATATTCAGGAAAAAACGCATACGCCCTTTTTGGCCAACCAAGCAACCTGGAAAGGCAAATCAGCGCTACAAAGAAGTCTCGCTTCCCATCGGTCAAAAGGGCCATGCGGAAAAAAATGTCAAAACCAGAAGTGCAGGACAGGCCATGGAGAAATGGGAGCCTTGCTACGCTGATGGGCGGGATGCAAATTGCCAACAGCCACTCTGGAGAAGTGTACGGTGTGTCCTGAAACATCGAAAAAACACAGCTTAGAGCGCATAGGGCACTTCCACTCATGGGCATATAAATTGGGAAAACTAAAAATCAGCAAGACACAGGCACCCCAAAGTTTAGGGCTGCTCTATTGACAAGAATCTCCACTTCCTGACACCTCAAATATCCCAGGAAAGAGAAAAATGGATAAAGAATTGGTGGTCCTTATGTACAGTGGAATATCACTCAGCCATGAAATCAATGTCATAAGGCTAGTAGCAGCATGATGAGTGGCTTTAGCTATGACGATTCTAAGTGAAATAAGTCACACAGAAAAAGACACTTATCATAAGCTATCACTTATAGAGGGAATGTAAAAACCTCTACACTTGGACTGAATTACAAAACAGAACAGAGTCACAAGTTTACAAAACACACTATGGCTGCTTAACGGGAAAGGTGGGGTGGGGTGATGCATAAAACAAGGGTTTCAAATGAGCTCAGATACCGTTCCATAAACCCAATATGTAATAGAAAGACCTACTCCTTGCTCAGTGAACTGGACTCAACACCCCCTATTCACCGCACAAGAATATATCTGACTAGTAAGAATCTTAAAACCTATGTATTGCTATCTCTCTGGAAGTGAGTCAAGTGGGTGTAAAGCGGCAGAAACACAGCCGTGAAAAGCAGCTAAACCCCATTATAAAAATGAATTACTTTTAAAAACCCGTGAAACAAAGACAGTGAAAGAGAGAGAAATTCTTACAAAATTCGTTCAGGGGCTGTGATGCAACCTGGATTGACCATATCTAGACCCACAGCTGGATGAGACATAAGGGTGGACACTCTCGGGGCTGAGAGGTTTGGTGAGGTTGGGGGAGCAAACGCAGAGCCTTTAAAGTAATACTGCCTGTTACCCATCCCATGGGTCCCAAATCTCCAGGTTCAAGGGCATCTTCCTACCTCGAAAACATGCATGAGAAACCCAGAAGGTGGTACACCGTGTGATCGGGAAAGGTTTCTAAAACGCACCTCATTTCTCATCTCCTTGTGCTCGGGTTCGCCAATCCAGCCGCTTTACTAGCAATCTCCCTCCTTGGAGAATCAGCACCTGTAACCTCCCGTTCCGTACAGCTTGCAATTTGTCCTGAGGATGAACGGGAAGAGGGGGAGCCAATGAGAGACTAGCTCTAGGTGTTGGGACAGGCACAGGTCACTCTATTTTCCCATCAGGAAGAAGAATTAACCACAGGCTCAGCCTGCCGCCCGGAACCAGAATAGGGCCTGAGGCAATCCTGCGCTTTTGTGGCCAGCTCCCAAAAAAGCGAGTTGAAAAATGGAGCTCAGGGGCACTGCAATTCACAAACCTGCAGAGTTATAAATGATAACTCTCGTCCACAAATATATTGAGGGAAGGCAACGAAGAGGATCTGAAAGCAAGGCAGAATTGCAGGAAACAGATTTCAGGAGGTCGATTCGAATCGCCTTTAAAGCACATGAAAAGCGGCAAAACGTCGACAATGATGCCCTTGGCCAAAAAGGGCGTATGCGTTTTTTCCTGAATATATTCAGGAAAAAACGCATACGCCCTTTTTGCCCAACCAAGCAACCTGGAAAGGCAAATCAGCGCTACAAAGAAGTCTCGCTTCCCATCGGTCAAAAGGGCCATGCGGAAAAAAGTGTCAAAACCAGAAATGCAGGACAGGCCATGGAGAAATGGGAGCCTTGCTACGCTGATGGGCGGGATGTAAATTGCCAACAGCCACTCTGGAGAAGTGTACGGTGTGTCCTGAAACATCGAAAAAACACAGCTTAGAGCGCATAGGGCACTTCCACTCATGGGCGTATAAATTGGGAAAACTAAAAATCAGCAAGACACAGGCACCCCAAAGTTTAGGGCTGCTCTGTTGACAAGAACCTCCACTTCATGACACCTCAAATATCCCAGGAAAGAGAAAAATGGATAAAGAAGTGGTGGTCCTTATGTACAATGGAATATCACTCAGCCATGAAATCAATGTCATAAGGCTAGTAGCAGCATGATGAGTGGCTTTAGCTACGACGATTCTAAGTGAAATAAGTCACACAGAAAAAGACACTTATCATAAACTATCACTTATAGAGGGAATGTAAAAACCGCTACACTTGAACTGAATTACAAAACAGAACAGAGTCACACGTTTAGAAAACACACTATGGCTGCTTGACGGGAAAGGTGGGGTGGGGTGATGCATAAAACAAGGGTTTCAAATGAGCTCAGATACCGTTCCATAAACCCAATATGTAATAGAAAGACCTACTCCTTGCTCAGTGAACTGGACTCAACACCCCCTATTCACCGCACAAGAATATATCTGACTAGTAAGAATCTTAAAACCTATGTATTGCTATCTCTCTGGAAGTGAGTCAAGTGGGTGTAAAGCGGCAGAAACACAGCCGTGAAAAGCAGCTAAACCCCATTATAAAAATGAATTACTTTTAAAAACCCGTGAAACAAAGACAGTGAAAGAGAGAGAAATTCTTACAAAATTCGTTCAGGGGCTGTGATGCAACCTGGATTGACCATATCTAGACCCACAGCTGGATGAGACATAAGGGTGGACACTCTCGGGGCTGAGAGGTTTGGTGAGGTTGGGGGAGCAAACGCAGAGCCTTTAAAGTAATACTGCCTGTTACCCATCCCATGGGTCCCAAATCTCCAGGTTCAAGGGCATCTTCCTACCTCGAAAACATGCATGAGAAACCCAAAAGGTGGTACACCGTGTGATCGGGAAAGGTTTCTAAAACGCACCTCATTTCTCATCTCCTTGTGCTCGGGTTCGCCATTCCAGCCGCTTTACTAGCAATCTCCCTCCTTGGAGAATCAGCACCTGTAACCTCCCGTTCCGTACAGCTTGCAATTTGTCCTGAGGATGAACGGGAAGAGGGGGAGCCAATGAGAGACTAGCTGTAGGTGTTGGGACAGGCACAGGTCACTCTATTTTCCCATCAGGAAGAAGAATTAACCACAGGCTCAGCCTGCCGCCCGGAAGCAGAATAGGGCCTGAGGCAATCCTGCACTTTTGCGGCCAGCTCCCAAAAAAGCGAGTTGAAAAATGGAGCTCAGGGGCACTGCAATTCACAAACCTGCAGAGTTATAAATGATAACTCTCGTCCACAAATATATTGAGGGAAGGCAACGAAGAGGATTTGAAAGCAAGGCAGAATTGCAGGAAACTGATTTCAGGAGGTCGATTCGAATCGCCTTTAAAGCACATGAAAAGCGGCAAAACGTCGACAATGATGCCCTTGGCCAAAAAGGGCGTATGCGTTTTTTCCTGAATATATTCAGGAAAAAACGCATACGCCCTTTTTGGCCAACCAAGCAACCTGGAAAGGCAAATCAGCGCTACAAAGAAGTCTCGCTTCCCATCGGTCAAAAGGGCCATGCGGAAAAAAGTGTCAAAACCAGAAATGCAGGACAGGCCATGGAGAAATGGGAGCCTTGCTACGCTGATGGGCGGGATGTAAACTGCCAACAGCCACTCTGGAGAAGTGTACGGTGTGTCTTGACACATCGAAAAAACACAGCTTAGAGCGCATAGGGCACTTCCACCCATGGGCATATAAATTGGGAAAACTAAAAATCAGCAAAACACAGGCACCTCAAAGTTTAGGGCTGCTCTGTTGACAAGAACCTCCACTTCATGACACCTTAAATATCCCAGGAAAGAGAAAAATGGATAAAGAAGTGGTGGTCCTTATGTACAATGTAATATCACTCAGCCATGAAATCAATGTCATAAGGCTAGTAGCAGCATGATGAGTGGCTTTAGCTATGACGATTCTAAGTGAAATAAGTCACACAGAAAAAGACACTTATCATAAGCTATCACTTATAGAGGGAATGTAAAAACCGCTACACTTGGACTGAATTACAAAACAGAACAGAGTCACAAGTTTACAAAACACACTATGGCTGCTTAACGGGAAAGGTGGGGTGGGGTGATGCATAAAACAAGGGTTTCAAATGAGCTCAGATACCGTTCCATAAACCCAATATGTAATAGAAAGACCTACTCCTTGCTCAGTGAACTGGACTCAACACCCCCTATTCACCGCACAAGAATATATCTGACTAGTAAGAATCTTAAAACCTATGTATTGCTATCTCTCTGGAAGTGAGTCAAGTGGGTGTAAAGCGGCAGAAACACAGCCGTGAAAAGCAGCTAAACCCCATTATAAAAATGAATTACTTTTAAAAACCCGTGAAACAAAGACAGTGAAAGAGAGAGAAATTCTTACAAAACTCGTTCAGGGGCTGTGATGCAACCTGGATTGACCATATCTAGACCCACAGCTGGATGAGACATAAGGGTGGACACTCTCGGGGCTGAGAGGTTTGGTGAGGTTGGGGGAGCAAACGCAGAGCCTTTAAAGTAATACTGCCTGTTACCCATCCCATGGGTCCCAAATCTCCAGGTTCAAGGGCATCTTCCTACCTCGAAAACATGCATGAGAAACCCAGAAGGTGGTACACCGTGTGATCGGGAAAGGTTTCTAAAACGCACCTCATTTCTCATCTCCTTCTGCTCGGGTTCGCCAATCCAGCCGCTTTACTAGCAATCTCCCTCCTTGGAGAATCAGCACCTGTAACCTCCCGTTCCGTACAGCTTGCAATTTGTCCTGAGGATGAACGGGAAGAGGGGGAGCCAATGAGAGACTAGCTCTAGGTGTTGGGACAGGCACAGGTCACTCTATTTTCCCATCAGGAAGAAGAATTAACCACAGGCTCAGCCTGCCGCCCGGAACCAGAATAGGGCCTGAGGCAATCCTGCGCTTTTGTGGCCAGCTCCCAAAAAAGCGAGTTGAAAAATGGAGCTCAGGGGCACTGCAATTCACAAACCTGCAGAGTTATAAATGATAACTCTCGTCCACAAATATATTGAGGGAAGGCAACGAAGAGGATCTGAAAGCAAGGCAGAATTGCAGGAAACAGATTTCAGGAGGTCGATTCGAATCGCCTTTAAAGCACATGAAAAGCGGCAAAACGTCGACAATGATGCCCTTGGCCAAAAAGGGCGTATGCGTTTTTTCCTGAATATATTCAGGAAAAAACGCATACGCCCTTTTTGCCCAACCAAGCAACCTGGAAAGGCAAATCAGCGCTACAAAGAAGTCTCGCTTCCCATCGGTCAAAAGGGCCATGCGGAAAAAAGTGTCAAAACCAGAAATGCAGGACAGGCCATGGAGAAATGGGAGCCTTGCTACGCTGATGGGCGGGATGTAAATTGCCAACAGCCACTCTGGAGAAGTGTACGGTGTGTCCTGAAACATCGAAAAAACACAGCTTAGAGCGCATAGGGCACTTCCACTCATGGGCGTATAAATTGGGAAAACTAAAAATCAGCAAGACACAGGCACCCCAAAGTTTAGGGCTGCTCTGTTGACAAGAACCTCCACTTCATGACACCTCAAATATCCCAGGAAAGAGAAAAATGGATAAAGAAGTGGTGGTCCTTATGTACAATGGAATATCACTCAGCCATGAAATCAATGTCATAAGGCTAGTAGCAGCATGATGAGTGGCTTTAGCTACGACGATTCTAAGTGAAATAAGTCACACAGAAAAAGACACTTATCATAAACTATCACTTATAGAGGGAATGTAAAAACCGCTACACTTGAACTGAATTACAAAACAGAACAGAGTCACACGTTTAGAAAACACACTATGGCTGCTTGACGGGAAAGGTGGGGTGGGGTGATGCATAAAACAAGGGTTTCAAATGAGCTCAGATACCGTTCCATAAACCCAATATGTAATAGAAAGACCTACTCCTTGCTCAGTGAACTGGACTCAACACCCCCTATTCACCGCACAAGAATATATCTGACTAGTAAGAATCTTAAAACCTATGTATTGCTATCTCTCTGGAAGTGAGTCAAGTGGGTGTAAAGCGGCAGAAACACAGCCGTGAAAAGCAGCTAAACCCCATTATAAAAATGAATTACTTTTAAAAACCCGTGAAACAAAGACAGTGAAAGAGAGAGAAATTCTTACAAAATTCGTTCAGGGGCTGTGATGCAACCTGGATTGACCATATCTAGACCCACAGCTGGATGAGACATAAGGGTGGACACTCTCGGGGCTGAGAGGTTTGGTGAGGTTGGGGGAGCAAACGCAGAGCCTTTAAAGTAATACTGCCTGTTACCCATCCCATGGGTCCCAAATCTCCAGGTTCAAGGGCATCTTCCTACCTCGAAAACATGCATGAGAAACCCAAAAGGTGGTACACCGTGTGATCGGGAAAGGTTTCTAAAACGCACCTCATTTCTCATCTCCTTGTGCTCGGGTTCGCCATTCCAGCCGCTTTACTAGCAATCTCCCTCCTTGGAGAATCAGCACCTGTAACCTCCCGTTCCGTACAGCTTGCAATTTGTCCTGAGGATGAACGGGAAGAGGGGGAGCCAATGAGAGACTAGCTGTAGGTGTTGGGACAGGCACAGGTCACTCTATTTTCCCATCAGGAAGAAGAATTAACCACAGGCTCAGCCTGCCGCCCGGAAGCAGAATAGGGCCTGAGGCAATCCTGCACTTTTGCGGCCAGCTCCCAAAAAAGCGAGTTGAAAAATGGAGCTCAGGGGCACTGCAATTCACAAACCTGCAGAGTTATAAATGATAACTCTCGTCCACAAATATATTGAGGGAAGGCAACGAAGAGGATTTGAAAGCAAGGCAGAATTGCAGGAAACTGATTTCAGGAGGTCGATTCGAATCGCCTTTAAAGCACATGAAAAGCGGCAAAACGTCGACAATGATGCCCTTGGCCAAAAAGGGCGTATGCGTTTTTTCCTGAATATATTCAGGAAAAAACGCATACGCCCTTTTTGGCCAACCAAGCAACCTGGAAAGGCAAATCAGCGCTACAAAGAAGTCTCGCTTCCCATCGGTCAAAAGGGCCATGCGGAAAAAAGTGTCAAAACCAGAAATGCAGGACAGGCCATGGAGAAATGGGAGCCTTGCTACGCTGATGGGCGGGATGTAAACTGCCAACAGCCACTCTGGAGAAGTGTACGGTGTGTCTTGACACATCGAAAAAACACAGCTTAGAGCGCATAGGGCACTTCCACCCATGGGCATATAAATTGGGAAAACTAAAAATCAGCAAAACACAGGCACCTCAAAGTTTAGGGCTGCTCTGTTGACAAGAACCTCCACTTCATGACACCTTAAATATCCCAGGAAAGAGAAAAATGGATAAAGAAGTGGTGGTCCTTATGTACAATGGAATATCACTCAGCCATGAAATCAATGTCATAAGGCTAGTAGCAGCATGATGAGTGGCTTTAGCTATGACGATTCTAAGTGAAATAAGTCACACAGAAAAAGACACTTATCATAAGCTATCACTTATAGAGGGAATGTAAAAACCGCTACACTTGGACTGAATTACAAAACAGAACAGAGTCACAAGTTTACAAAACACACTATGGCTGCTTAACGGGAAAGGTGGGGTGGGGTGATGCATAAAACAAGGGTTTCAAATGAGCTCAGATACCGTTCCATAAACCCAATATGTAATAGAAAGACCTACTCCTTGCTCAGTGAACTGGACTCAACACCCCCTATTCACCGCACAAGAATATATCTGACTAGTAAGAATCTTAAAACCTATGTATTGATATCTCTCTGGAAGTGAGTCAAGTGGGTGTAAAGCGGCAGAAACAAAGTGGTGAAAAGCGGTTAAACACCATTATAAAAATAAATTACTTTTAAAAACCCGTGAAACAAAGACAGTGAAAGAGAGAGAAATTCTTACAAAATTCGTTCAGGGGCTGTGATGCAACCTGGATTGACCATATCTAGACCCACAGCTGGATGAGACATAAGGGTGGACACTCTCGGGGCTGAGAGGTTTGGTGAGGTTGGGGGAGCAAACGCAGAGCCTTTAAAGTAATACTGCCTGTTACCCATCCCATGGGTCCCAAATCTCCAGGTTCAAGGGCATCTTCCTACCTCGAAAACATGCATGAGAAACCCAGAAGGTGGTACACCGTGTGATCGGGAAAGGTTTCTAAAACGCACCTCATTTCTCATCTCCTTCTGCTCGGGTTCGCCAATCCAGCCGCTTTACTAGCAATCTCCCTCCTTGGAGAATCAGCACCTGTAACCTCCCGTTCCGTACAGCTTGCAATTTGTCCTGAGGATGAACGGGAAGAGGGGGAGCCAATGAGAGACTAGCTCTAGGTGTTGGGACAGGCACAGGTCACTCTATTTTCCCATCAGGAAGAAGAATTAACCACAGGCTCAGCCTGCCGCCCGGAACCAGAATAGGGCCTGAGGCAATCCTGCGCTTTTGTGGCCAGCTCCCAAAAAAGCGAGTTGAAAAATGGAGCTCAGGGGCACTGCAATTCACAAACCTGCAGAGTTATAAATGATAACTCTCGTCCACAAATATATTGAGGGAAGGCAACGAAGAGGATCTGAAAGCAAGGCAGAATTGCAGGAAACAGATTTCAGGAGGTCGATTCGAATCGCCTTTAAAGCACATGAAAAGCGGCAAAACGTCGACAATGATGCCCTTGGCCAAAAAGGGCGTATGCGTTTTTTCCTGAATATATTCAGGAAAAAACGCATACGCCCTTTTTGCCCAACCAAGCAACCTGGAAAGGCAAATCAGCGCTACAAAGAAGTCTCGCTTCCCATCGGTCAAAAGGGCCATGCGGAAAAAAGTGTCAAAACCAGAAATGCAGGACAGGCCATGGAGAAATGGGAGCCTTGCTACGCTGATGGGCGGGATGTAAATTGCCAACAGCCACTCTGGAGAAGTGTACGGTGTGTCCTGAAACATCGAAAAAACACAGCTTAGAGCGCATAGGGCACTTCCACTCATGGGCGTATAAATTGGGAAAACTAAAAATCAGCAAGACACAGGCACCCCAAAGTTTAGGGCTGCTCTGTTGACAAGAACCTCCACTTCATGACACCTCAAATATCCCAGGAAAGAGAAAAATGGATAAAGAAGTGGTGGTCCTTATGTACAATGGAATATCACTCAGCCATGAAATCAATGTCATAAGGCTAGTAGCAGCATGATGAGTGGCTTTAGCTACGACGATTCTAAGTGAAATAAGTCACACAGAAAAAGACACTTATCATAAACTATCACTTATAGAGGGAATGTAAAAACCGCTACACTTGAACTGAATTACAAAACAGAACAGAGTCACACGTTTAGAAAACACACTATGGCTGCTTGACGGGAAAGGTGGGGTGGGGTGATGCATAAAACAAGGGTTTCAAATGAGCTCAGATACCGTTCCATAAACCCAATATGTAATAGAAAGACCTACTCCTTGCTCAGTGAACTGGACTCAACACCCCCTATTCACCGCACAAGAATATATCTGACTAGTAAGAATCTTAAAACCTATGTATTGCTATCTCTCTGGAAGTGAGTCAAGTGGGTGTAAAGCGGCAGAAACACAGCCGTGAAAAGCAGCTAAACCCCATTATAAAAATGAATTACTTTTAAAAACCCGTGAAACAAAGACAGTGAAAGAGAGAGAAATTCTTACAAAATTCGTTCAGGGGCTGTGATGCAACCTGGATTGACCATATCTAGACCCACAGCTGGATGAGACATAAGGGTGGACACTCTCGGGGCTGAGAGGTTTGGTGAGGTTGGGGGAGCAAACGCAGAGCCTTTAAAGTAATACTGCCTGTTACCCATCCCATGGGTCCCAAATCTCCAGGTTCAAGGGCATCTTCCTACCTCGAAAACATGCATGAGAAACCCAAAAGGTGGTACACCGTGTGATCGGGAAAGGTTTCTAAAACGCACCTCATTTCTCATCTCCTTGTGCTCGGGTTCGCCATTCCAGCCGCTTTACTAGCAATCTCCCTCCTTGGAGAATCAGCACCTGTAACCTCCCGTTCCGTACAGCTTGCAATTTGTCCTGAGGATGAACGGGAAGAGGGGGAGCCAATGAGAGACTAGCTGTAGGTGTTGGGACAGGCACAGGTCACTCTATTTTCCCATCAGGAAGAAGAATTAACCACAGGCTCAGCCTGCCGCCCGGAAGCAGAATAGGGCCTGAGGCAATCCTGCACTTTTGCGGCCAGCTCCCAAAAAAGCGAGTTGAAAAATGGAGCTCAGGGGCACTGCAATTCACAAACCTGCAGAGTTATAAATGATAACTCTCGTCCACAAATATATTGAGGGAAGGCAACGAAGAGGATTTGAAAGCAAGGCAGAATTGCAGGAAACTGATTTCAGGAGGTCGATTCGAATCGCCTTTAAAGCACATGAAAAGCGGCAAAACGTCGACAATGATGCCCTTGGCCAAAAAGGGCGTATGCGTTTTTTCCTGAATATATTCAGGAAAAAACGCATACGCCCTTTTTGGCCAACCAAGCAACCTGGAAAGGCAAATCAGCGCTACAAAGAAGTCTCGCTTCCCATCGGTCAAAAGGGCCATGCGGAAAAAAGTGTCAAAACCAGAAATGCAGGACAGGCCATGGAGAAATGGGAGCCTTGCTACGCTGATGGGCGGGATGTAAACTGCCAACAGCCACTCTGGAGAAGTGTACGGTGTGTCTTGACACATCGAAAAAACACAGCTTAGAGCGCATAGGGCACTTCCACCCATGGGCATATAAATTGGGAAAACTAAAAATCAGCAAGACACAGGCACCTCAAAGTTTAGGGCTGCTCTGTTGACAAGAACCTCCACTTCATGACACCTTAAATATCCCAGGAAAGAGAAAAATGGATAAAGAAGTGGTGGTCCTTATGTACAATGGAATATCACTCAGCCATGAAATCAATGTCATAAGGCTAGTAGCAGCATGATGAGTGGCTTTAGCTATGACGATTCTAAGTGAAATAAGTCACACAGAAAAAGACACTTATCATAAGCTATCACTTATAGAGGGAATGTAAAAACCGCTACACTTGGACTGAATTACAAAACAGAACAGAGTCACAAGTTTACAAAACACACTATGGCTGCTTAACGGGAAAGGTGGGGTGGGGTGATGCATAAAACAAGGGTTTCAAATGAGCTCAGATACCGTTCCATAAACCCAATATGTAATAGAAAGACCTACTCCTTGCTCAGTGAACTGGACTCAACACCCCCTATTCACCGCACAAGAATATATCTGACTAGTAAGAATCTTAAAACCTATGTATTGATATCTCTCTGGAAGTGAGTCAAGTGGGTGTAAAGCGGCAGAAACAAAGTGGTGAAAAGCGGTTAAACACCATTATAAAAATAAATTACTTTTAAAAACCCGTGAAACAAAGACAGTGAAAGAGAGAGAAATTCTTACAAAATTCGTTCAGGGGCTGTGATGCAACCTGGATTGACCATATCTAGACCCACAGCTGGATGAGACATAAGGGTGGACACTCTCGGGGCTGAGAGGTTTGGTGAGGTTGGGGGAGCAAACGCAGAGCCTTTAAAGTAATACTGCTTGTTACCCATCCCATGGGTCCCAAATCTCCAGGTTCAAGGGCATCTTCCTACCTCGAAAACATGCATGAGAAACCCAGAAGGTGGTACACCGTGTGATCGGGAAAGGTTTCTAAAACGCACCTCATTTCTCATCTCCTTGTGCTCGGGTTCGCCATTCCAGCCGCTTTACTAGCAATCTCCCTCCTTGGAGAATCAGCACCTGTAACCTCCCGTTCCGTACAGCTTGCAATTTGTCCTGAGGATGAACGGGAAGAGGGGGAGCCAATGAGAGACTAGCTCTAGGTGTTGGGACAGGCACAGGTCACTCTATTTTCCCATCAGGAAGAAGAATTAACCACAGGCTCAGCCTGCCGCCCGGAAGCAGAATAGGGCCTGAGGCAATCCTGCGCTTTTGCGGCCAGCTCCCAAAAAAGCGAGTTGAAAAATGGAGCTCAGGGGCACTGCAATTCACAAACCTGCAGAGTTATAAATGATAACTCTCGTCCACAAATATATTGAGGGAAGGCAACGAAGAGGATTTGAAAGCAAGGCAGAATTGCAGGAAACTGATTTCAGGAGGTCGATTCGAATCGCCTTTAAAGCACATGAAAAGCGGCAAAACGTCGACAATGATGCCCTTGGCCAAAAAGGGCGTATGCGTTTTTTCCTGAATATATTCAGGAAAAAACGCATACGCCCTTTTTGGCCAACCAAGCAACCTGGAAAGGCAAATCAGCGCTACAAAGAAGTCTCGCTTCCCATCGGTCAAAAGGGCCATGCGGAAAAAAATGTCAAAACCAGAAATGCAGGACAGGCCATGGAGAAATGGGAGCCTTGCTACGCTGATGGGCGGGATGTAAATTGCCAAAAGCCACTCTGGAGAAGTGTACGGTGTGTCCTGAAACATCGAAAAAACACAGCTTAGAGCGCATAGGGCACTTCCACTCATGGGCATATAAATTGGGAAAACTAAAAATCAGCAAGACACAGGCACCCCAAAGTTTAGGGCTGCTCTATTGACAAGAACCTCCACTTCGTGACACCTCAAATATCCCAGGAAAGAGAAAAATGGATAAAGAAGTGGTGGTCCTTATGTACAGTGGAATATCACTCAGCCATGAAATCAATGTCATAAGGCTAGTAGCAGCATGATGAGTGGCTTTAGCTATGACGATTCTAAGTGAAATAAGTCACACAGAAAAAGACACTTATCATAAGCTATCACTTATAGAGGGAATGTAAAAACCGCTACACTTGGACTGAATTACAAAACAGAACAGAGTCACACGTTTACAAAACACACTATGGCTGCTTAACGGGAAAGGTGGGGTGGGGTGATGCATAAAACAAGGGTTTCAAATGAGCTCAGATACCGTTCCATAAACCCAATATGTAATAGAAAGACCTACTCCTTGCTCAGTGAACTGGACTCAACACCCCCTATTCACCGCACAAGAATATATCTGACTAGTAAGAATCTTAAAACCTATGTATTGCTATCTCTCTGGAAGTGAGTCAAGTGGGTGTAAAGCGGCAGAAACACAGCCGTGAAAAGCAGCTAAACCCCATTATAAAATGAATTACTTTTAAAAACCCGTGAAACAAAGACAGTGAAAGAGAGAGAAATTCTTACAAAATTCGTTCAGGGGCTGTGATGCAACCTGGATTGACCATATCTAGACCCACAGCTGGATGAGACATAAGGGTGGACACTCTCGGGGCTGAGAGGTTTGGTGAGGTTGGGGGAGCAAACGCAGAGCCTTTAAAGTAATACTGCCTGTTACCCATCCCATGGGTCCCAAATCTCCAGGTTCAAGGGCATCTTCCTACCTCGAAAACATGCATGAGAAACCCAGAAGGTGGTACACCGTGTGATCGGGAAAGTTTTCTAAAACGCACCTCATTTCTCATCTCCTTGTGCTCGGGTTCGCCATTCCAGCCGCTTTACTAGCAATCTCCCTCCTTGGAGAATCAGCACCTGTAACCTCCCGTTCCGTACAGCTTGCAATTTGTCCTGAGGATGAACGGGAAGAGGGGGAGCCAATGAGAGACTAGCTGTAGGTGTTGGGACAGGCACAGGTCACTCTATTTTCCCATCAGGAAGAAGAATTAACCACAGGCTCAGCCTGCCGCCCGGAAGCAGAATAGGGCCTGAGGCAATCCTGCACTTTTGCGGCCAGCTCCCAAAAAAGCGAGTTGAAAAATGGAGCTCAGGGGCACTGCAATTCACAAACCTGCAGAGTTATAAATGATAACTCTCGTCCACAAATATATTGAGGGAAGGCAACGAAGAGGATTTGAAAGCAAGGCAGAATTGCAGGAAACTGATTTCAGGAGGTCGATTCGAATCGCCTTTAAAGCACATGAAAAGCGGCAAAACGTCGACAATGATGCCCTTGGCCAAAAAGGGCGTATGCGTTTTTTCCTGAATATATTCAGGAAAAAACGCATACGCCCTTTTTGGCCAACCAAGCAACCTGGAAAGGCAAATCAGCGCTACAAAGAAGTCTCGCTTCCCATCGGTCAAAAGGGCCATGCGGAAAAAAGTGTCAAAACCAGAAATGCAGGACAGGCCATGGAGAAATGGGAGCCTTGCTACGCTGATGGGCGGGATGTAAATTGCCAACAGCCACTCTGGAGAAGTGTACGGTGTGTCCTGAAACATCGAAAAAACACAGCTTAGAGCGCATACGGCACTTCCACCCATGGGCATATAAATTGGGAAAACTAAAAATCAGCAAGACACAGGCACCTCAAAGTTTAGGGCTGCTCTGTTGACAAGAACCTCCACTTCATGACACCTTAAATATCCCAGGAAAGAGAAAAATGGATAAAGAAGTGGTGGTCCTTATGTACAATGTAATATCACTCAGCCATGAAATCAATGTCATAAGGCTAGTAGCAGCATGATGAGTGGCTTTAGCTATGACGATTCTAAGTGAAATAAGTCACACAGAAAAAGACACTTATCATAAGCTATCACTTATAGAGGGAATGTAAAAACCGCTACACTTGGACTGAATTACAAAACAGAACAGAGTCACACGTTTACAAAACACACTATGGCTGCTTAACGGGAAAGGTGGGGTGGGGTGATGCATAAAACAAGGGTTTCAAATGAGCTCAGATACCGTTCCATAAACCCAATATGTAATAGAAAGACCTACTCCTTGCTCAGTGAACTGGACTCAACACCCCCTATTCACCGCACAAGAATATATCTGACTAGTAAGAATCTTAAAACCTATGTATTGCTATCTCTCTGGAAGTGAGTCAAGTGGGTGTAAAGCGGCAGAAACACAGCCGTGAAAAGCAGCTAAACCCCATTATAAAAATGAATTACTTTTAAAAACCCGTGAAACAAAGACAGTGAAAGAGAGAGAAATTCTTACAAAATTCGTTCAGGGGCTGTGATGCAACCTGGATTGACCATATCTAGACCCACAGCTGGATGAGACATAAGGGTGGACACTCTCGGGGCTGAGAGGTTTGGTGAGGTTGGGGGAGCAAACGCAGAGCCTTTAAAGTAATACTGCCTGTTACCCATCCCATGGGTCCCAAATCTCCAGGTTCAAGGGCATCTTCCTACCTCGAAAACATGCATGAGAAACCCAGAAGGTGGTACACCGTGTGATCGGGAAAGGTTTCTAAAACGCACCTCATTTCTCATCTCCTTGTGCTCGGGTTCGCCAATCCAGCCGCTTTACTAGCAATCTCCCTCCTTGGAGAATCAGCACCTGTAACCTCCCGTTCCGTACAGCTTGCAATTTGTCCTGAGGATGAACGGGAAGAGGGGGAGCCAATGAGAGACTAGCTCTAGGTGTTGGGACAGGCACAGGTCACTCTATTTTCCCATCAGGAAGAAGAATTAACCACAGGCTCAGCCTGCCGCCCGGAACCAGAATAGGGCCTGAGGCAATCCTGCGCTTTTGTGGCCAGCTCCCAAAAAAGCGAGTTGAAAAATGGAGCTCAGGGGCACTGCAATTCACAAACCTGCAGAGTTATAAATGATAACTCTCGTCCACAAATATATTGAGGGAAGGCAACGAAGAGGATCTGAAAGCAAGGCAGAATTGCAGGAAACAGATTTCAGGAGGTCGATTCGAATCGCCTTTAAAGCACATGAAAAGCGGCAAAACGTCGACAATGATGCCCTTGGCCAAAAAGGGCGTATGCGTTTTTTCCTGAATATATTCAGGAAAAAACGCATACGCCCTTTTTGCCCAACCAAGCAACCTGGAAAGGCAAATCAGCGCTACAAAGAAGTCTCGCTTCCCATCGGTCAAAAGGGCCATGCGGAAAAAAGTGTCAAAACCAGAAATGCAGGACAGGCCATGGAGAAATGGGAGCCTTGCTACGCTGATGGGCGGGATGTAAATTGCCAACAGCCACTCTGGAGAAGTGTACGGTGTGTCCTGAAACATCGAAAAAACACAGCTTAGAGCGCATAGGGCACTTCCACTCATGGGCGTATAAATTGGGAAAACTAAAAATCAGCAAGACACAGGCACCCCAAAGTTTAGGGCTGCTCTGTTGACAAGAACCTCCACTTCATGACACCTCAAATATCCCAGGAAAGAGAAAAATGGATAAAGAAGTGGTGGTCCTTATGTACAATGGAATATCACTCAGCCATGAAATCAATGTCATAAGGCTAGTAGCAGCATGATGAGTGGCTTTAGCTACGACGATTCTAAGTGAAATAAGTCACACAGAAAAAGACACTTATCATAAACTATCACTTATAGAGGGAATGTAAAAACCGCTACACTTGAACTGAATTACAAAACAGAACAGAGTCACACGTTTAGAAAACACACTATGGCTGCTTGACGGGAAAGGTGGGGTGGGGTGATGCATAAAACAAGGGTTTCAAATGAGCTCAGATACCGTTCCATAAACCCAATATGTAATAGAAAGACCTACTCCTTGCTCAGTGAACTGGACTCAACACCCCCTATTCACCGCACAAGAATATATCTGACTAGTAAGAATCTTAAAACCTATGTATTGCTATCTCTCTGGAAGTGAGTCAAGTGGGTGTAAAGCGGCAGAAACACAGCCGTGAAAAGCAGCTAAACCCCATTATAAAAATGAATTACTTTTAAAAACCCGTGAAACAAAGACAGTGAAAGAGAGAGAAATTCTTACAAAATTCGTTCAGGGGCTGTGATGCAACCTGGATTGACCATATCTAGACCCACAGCTGGATGAGACATAAGGGTGGACACTCTCGGGGCTGAGAGGTTTGGTGAGGTTGGGGGAGCAAACGCAGAGCCTTTAAAGTAATACTGCCTGTTACCCATCCCATGGGTCCCAAATCTCCAGGTTCAAGGGCATCTTCCTACCTCGAAAACATGCATGAGAAACCCAGAAGGTGGTACACCGTGTGATCGGGAAAGGTTTCTAAAACGCACCTCATTTCTCATCTCCTTGTGCTCGGGTTCGCCATTCCAGCCGCTTTACTAGCAATCTCCCTCCTTGGAGAATCAGCACCTGTAACCTCCCGTTCCGTACAGCTTGCAATTTGTCCTGAGGATGAACGGGAAGAGGGGGAGCCAATGAGAGACTAGCTGTAGGTGTTGGGACAGGCACAGGTCACTCTATTTTCCCATCAGGAAGAAGAATTAACCACAGGCTCAGCCTGCCGCCCGGAAGCAGAATAGGGCCTGAGGCAATCCTGCACTTTTGCGGCCAGCTCCCAAAAAAGCGAGTTGAAAAATGGAGCTCAGGGGCACTGCAATTCACAAACCTGCAGAGTTATAAATGATAACTCTCGTCCACAAATATATTGAGGGAAGGCAACGAAGAGGATTTGAAAGCAAGGCAGAATTGCAGGAAACTGATTTCAGGAGGTCGATTCGAATCGCCTTTAAAGCACATGAAAAGCGGCAAAACGTCGACAATGATGCCCTTGGCCAAAAAGGGCGTATGCGTTTTTTCCTGAATATATTCAGGAAAAAACGCATACGCCCTTTTTGGCCAACCAAGCAACCTGGAAAGGCAAATCAGCGCTACAAAGAAGTCTCGCTTCCCATCGGTCAAAAGGGCCATGCGGAAAAAAGTGTCAAAACCAGAAATGCAGGACAGGCCATGGAGAAATGGGAGCCTTGCTACGCTGATGGGCGGGATGTAAACTGCCAACAGCCACTCTGGAGAAGTGTACGGTGTGTCTTGACACATCGAAAAAACACAGCTTAGAGCGCATAGGGCACTTCCACCCATGGGCATATAAATTGGGAAAACTAAAAATCAGCAAAACACAGGCACCTCAAAGTTTAGGGCTGCTCTGTTGACAAGAACCTCCACTTCATGACACCTTAAATATCCCAGGAAAGAGAAAAATGGATAAAGAAGTGGTGGTCCTTATGTACAATGTAATATCACTCAGCCATGAATTCAATGTCATAAGGCTAGTAGCAGCATGATGAGTGGCTTTAGCTATGACGATTCTAAGTGAAATAAGTCACACAGAAAAAGACACTTATCATAAGCTATCACTTATAGAGGGAATGTAAAAACCGCTACACTTGGACTGAATTACAAAACAGAACAGAGTCACAAGTTTACAAAACACACTATGGCTGCTTAACGGGAAAGGTGGGGTGGGGTGATGCATAAAACAAGGGTTTCAAATGAGCTCAGATACCGTTCCATAAACCCAATATGTAATAGAAAGACCTACTCCTTGCTCAGTGAACTGGACTCAACACCCCCTATTCACCGCACAAGAATATATCTGACTAGTAAGAATCTTAAAACCTATGTATTGATATCTCTCTGGAAGTGAGTCAAGTGGGTGTAAAGCGGCAGAAACAAAGTGGTGAAAAGCGGTTAAACACCATTATAAAAATAAATTACTTTTAAAAACCCGTGAAACAAAGACAGTGAAAGAGAGAGAAATTCTTACAAAATTCGTTCAGGGGCTGTGATGCAACCTGGATTGACCATATCTAGACCCACAGCTGGATGAGACATAAGGGTGGACACTCTCGGGGCTGAGAGGTTTGGTGAGGTTGGGGGAGCAAACGCAGAGCCTTTAAAGTAATACTGCTTGTTACCCATCCCATGGGTCCCAAATCTCCAGGTTCAAGGGCATCTTCCTACCTCGAAAACATGCATGAGAAACCCAGAAGGTGGTACACCGTGTGATCGGGAAAGGTTTCTAAAACGCACCTCATTTCTCATCTCCTTGTGCTCGGGTTCGCCATTCCAGCCGCTTTACTAGCAATCTCCCTCCTTGGAGAATCAGCACCTGTAACCTCCCGTTCCGTACAGCTTGCAATTTGTCCTGAGGATGAACGGGAAGAGGGGGAGCCAATGAGAGACTAGCTCTAGGTGTTGGGACAGGCACAGGTCACTCTATTTTCCCATCAGGAAGAAGAATTAACCACAGGCTCAGCCTGCCGCCCGGAAGCAGAATAGGGCCTGAGGCAATCCTGCGCTTTTGCGGCCAGCTCCCAAAAAAGCGAGTTGAAAAATGGAGCTCAGGGGCACTGCAATTCACAAACCTGCAGAGTTATAAATGATAACTCTCGTCCACAAATATATTGAGGGAAGGCAACGAAGAGGATTTGAAAGCAAGGCAGAATTGCAGGAAACTGATTTCAGGAGGTAGATTCGAATCGCCTTTAAAGCACATGAAAAGCGGCAAAACGTCGACAATGATGCCCTTGGCCAAAAAGGGCGTATGCGTTTTTTCCTGAATATATTCAGGAAAAAACGCATACGCCCTTTTTGGCCAACCAAGCAACCTGGAAAGGCAAATCAGCGCTACAAAGAAGTCTCGCTTCCCATCGGTCAAAAGGGCCATACGGAAAAAAATGTCAAAACCAGAAATGCAGGACAGGCCATGGAGAAATGGGAGCCTTGCTACGCTGATGGGCGGGATGTAAATTGCCAAAAGCCACTCTGGAGAAGTGTACGGTGTGTCCTGAAACATCGAAAAAACACAGCTTAGAGCGCATAGGGCACTTCCACTCATGGGCATATAAATTGGGAAAACTAAAAATCAGCAAGACACAGGCACCCCAAAGTTTAGGGCTGCTCTATTGACAAGAACCTCCACTTCGTGACACCTCAAATATCCCAGGAAAGAGAAAAATGGATAAAGAAGTGGTGGTCCTTATGTACAGTGGAATATCACTCAGCCATGAAATCAATGTCATAAGGCTAGTAGCAGCATGATGAGTGGCTTTAGCTATGACGATTCTAAGTGAAATAAGTCACACAGAAAAAGACACTTATCATAAGCTATCACTTATAGAGGGAATGTAAAAACCTCTACACTTGGACTGAATTACAAAACAGAACAGAGTCACACGTTTACAAAACACACTATGGCTGCTTAACGGGAAAGGTGGGGTGGGGTGATGCATAAAACAAGGGTTTCAAATGAGCTCAGATACCGTTCCATAAACCCAATATGTAATAGAAAGACCTACTCCTTGCTCAGTGAACTGGACTCAACACCCCCTATTCACCGCACAAGAATATATCTGGCTAGTAAGAATCTTAAAACCTATGTATTGATATCTCTCTGGAAGTGAGTCAAGTGGGTGTAAAGCGGCAGAAACACAGCCGTGAAAAGCAGCTAAACCCCATTATAAAAATGAATTACTTTTAAAAACCCGTGAAACAAAGACAGTGAAAGAGAGAGAAATACTTACAAGATTCGTTCAGGGGCTGTGATGCAACCTGGATTGACCATATCTAGACCCACAGCTGGATGAGACATAAGGGTGGACACTCTCGGGGCTGAGAGGTTTGGTGAGGTTGGGGGAGCAAACGCAGAGCCTTTAAAGTAATACTGCTTGTTACCCATCCCATGGGTCCCAAATCTCCAGGTTCAAGGGCATCTTCCTACCTCGAAAACATGCATGAGAAACCCAGAAGGTGGTACACCGTGTGATCGGGAAAGGTTTCTAAAACGCACCTCATTTCTCATCTCCTTGTGCTCGGGTTCGCCATTCCAGCTGCTTTACTAGCAATCTCCCTCCTTGGAGAATCAGCACCTGTAACCTCCCGTTCCGTACAGCTTGCAATTTGTCCTGAGGATGAACGGGAAGAGGGGGAGCCAATGAGAGACTAGCTCTAGGTGTTGGGACAGGCACAGGTCACTCTATTTTCCCATCAGGAAGAAGAATTAACCACAGGCTCAGCCTGCCGCCCGGAAGCAGAATAGGGCCTGAGGCAATCCTGCGCTTTTGCGGCCAGCTCCCAAAAAAGCGAGTTGAAAAATGGAGCTCAGGGGCACTGCAATTCACAAACCTGCAGAGTTATAAATGATAACTCTCGTCCACAAATATATTGAGGGAAGGCAACGAAGAGGATCTGAAAGCAAGGCAGAATTGCAGGAAACAGATTTCAGGAGGTAGATTCGAATCGCATTTAAAGCACATGAAAAGCGGCAAAACGTCGACAATGATGCCCTTGGCCAAAAAGGGCGTATGCGTTTTTTCCTGAATATATTCAGGAAAAAACGCATACGCCCTTTTTGGCCAACCAAGCAACCTGGAAAGGCAAATCAGCGCTACAAAGAAGTCTCGCTTCCCATCGGTCAAAAGGGCCATGCGGAAAAAGTGTCAAAACCAGAAATGCAGGACAGGCCATGGAGAAATGGGAGCCTTGCTACGCTGATGGGCGGGATGTAAATTGCCAACAGCCACTCTGGAGAAGTGTACGGTGTGTCCTGAAACATCGCAAAAACACAGCTTACACCGCATAGGGCACTTCCACTCATGGGCGTATAAATTGGGAAAACTAAAAATCAGCAAGACACAGGCACCCCAAAGTTTAGGGCAGCTCTGTTGACAAGAACCTCCACTTCATGTCACCTCAAATATCCCAGGAAAGAGAAAAATGGATAAAGAAGTGGTGGTCCTTATGTACAGTGGAATATCACTCAGCCATGAAATCAATGTCATAAGGCTAGTAGCAGCATGATGAGTGGCTTTAGCTACGACGATTCTAAGTGAAATAAGTCACACAGAAAAAGACACTTATCATAAGCTATCACTTATAGAGGGAATGTAAAAACCGCTACACTTGAACTGAATTACAAAACAGAACAGAGTCACAAGTTTACAAAACACACTATGGCTGCTTAACGGGAAAGGTGGGGTGGGGTGATGCATAAAACAAGGGTTTCAAATGAGCTCAGATACCGTTCCATAAACCCAATATGTAATAGAAAGACCTATTCCTTGCTCAGTGAACTGGACTCAACACCCCCTATTCACCGCACAAGAATATATCTGACTAGTAAGAATCTTAAAACCTATGTATTGCTATCTCTCTGGAAGTGAGTCAAGTGGGTGTAAAGCGGCAGAAACACAGCCGTGAAAAGCAGCTAAACCCCATTATAAAAATGAATTACTTTTAAAAACCCGTGAAACAAAGACAGTGAAAGAGAGAGAAATTCTTACAAAACTCGTTCAGGGGCTGTGATGCAACCTGGATTGACCATATCTAGACCCACAGCTGGATGAGACATAAGGGTGGACACTCTCGGGGCTGAGAGGTTTGGTGAGGTTGGGGGAGCAAACGCAGAGCCTTTAAAGTAATACTGCCTGTTACCCATCCCATGGGTCCCAAATCTCCAGGTTCAAGGGCATCTTCCTACCTCGAAAACATGCATGAGAAACCCAGAAGGTGGTACACCGTGTGATCGGGAAAGTTTTCTAAAACGCACCTCATTTCTCATCTCCTTGTGCTCGGGTTCGCCATTCCAGCTGCTTTACTAGCAATCTCCCTCCTTGGAGAATCAGCACCTGTAACCTCCCGTTCCGTACAGCTTGCAATTTGTCCTGAGGATGAACGGGAAGAGGGGGAGCCAATGAGAGACTAGCTGTAGGTGTTGGGACAGGCACAGGTCACTCTATTTTCCCATCAGGAAGAAGAATTAACCACAGGCTCAGCCTGCCGCCCGGAACCAGAATAGGGCCTGAGGCAATCCTGCGCTTTTGTGGCCAGCTCCCAAAAAAGCGAGTTGAAAAATGGAGCTCAGGGGCACTGCAATTCACAAACCTGCAGAGTTATAAATGATAACTCTCGTCCACAAATATATTGAGGGAAGGCAACGAAGAGGATCTGAAAGCAAGGCAGAATTGCAGGAAACAGATTTCAGGAGGTCGATTCGAATCGCCTTTAAAGCACATGAAAAGCGGCAAAACGTCGACAATGATGCCCTTGGCCAAAAAGGGCGTATGCGTTTTTTCCTGAATATATTCAGGAAAAAACGCATACGCCCTTTTTGCCCAACCAAGCAACCTGGAAAGGCAAATCAGCGCTACAAAGAAGTCTCGCTTCCCATCGGTCAAAAGGGCCATGCGGAAAAAAGTGTCAAAACCAGAAATGCAGGACAGGCCATGGAGAAATGGGAGCCTTGCTACGCTGATGGGCGGGATGTAAATTGCCAACAGCCACTCTGGAGAAGTGTACGGTGTGTCCTGAAACATCGAAAAAACACAGCTTAGAGCGCATAGGGCACTTCCACTCATGGGCATATAAATTGGGAAAACTAAAAATCAGCAAGACACAGGCACCCCAAAGTTTAGGGCTGCTCTGTTGACAAGAACCCCCACTTCATGACACCTCAAATATCCCAGGAAAGAGAAAAATGGATAAAGAAGTGGTGGTCCTTATGTACAATGGAATATCACTCAGCCATGAAATCAATGTCATAAGGCTAGTAGCAGCATGATGAGTGGCTTTAGCTACGACGATTCTAAGTGAAATAAGTCACACAGAAAAAGACACTTATCATAAGCTATCACTTATAGAGGGAATGTAAAAACCGCTACACTTGAACTGAATTACAAAACAGAACAGAGTCACACGTTTAGAAAACACACTATGGCTGCTTAACGGGAAAGGTGGGGTGGGGTGATGCATAAAACAAGGGTTTCAAATGAGCTCAGATACCGTTCCATAAACCCAATATGTAATAGAAAGACCTACTCCTTGCTCAGTGAACTGGACTCAACACCCCCTATTCACCGCACAAGAATATATCTGACTAGTAAGAATCTTAAAACCTATGTATTGCTATCTCTCTGGAAGTGAGTCAAGTGGGTGTAAAGCGGCAGAAACACAGCCGTGAAAAGCAGCTAAACCCCATTATAAAAATGAATTACTTTTAAAAACCCGTGAAACAAAGACAGTGAAAGAGAGAGAAATTCTTACAAAATTCGTTCAGGGGCTGTGATGCAACCTGGATTGACCATATCTAGACCCACAGCTGGATGAGACATAAGGGTGGACACTCTCGGGGCTGAGAGGTTTGGTGAGGTTGGGGGAGCAAACGCAGAGCCTTTAAAGTAATACTGCCTGTTACCCATCCCATGGGTCCCAAATCTCCAGGTTCAAGGGCATCTTCCTACCTCGAAAACATGCATGAGAAACCCAGAAGGTGGTACACCGTGTGATCGGGAAAGGTTTCTAAAACGCACCTCATTTCTCATCTCCTTGTGCTCGGGTTCGCCATTCCAGCCGCTTTATTAGCAATCTCCCTCCTTGGAGAATCAGCACCTGTAACCTCCCGTTCCGTACAGCTTGCAATTTGTCCTGAGGATGAACGGGAAGAGGGGGAGCCAATGAGAGACTAGCTGTAGGTGTTGGGACAGGCACAGGTCACTCTATTTTCCCATCAGGAAGAAGAATTAACCACAGGCTCAGCCTGCCGCCCGGAAGCAGAATAGGGCCTGAGGCAATCCTGCACTTTTGCGGCCAGCTCCCAAAAAAGCGAGTTGCAAAATGGAGCTCAGGGGCACTGCAATTCACAAACCTGCAGAGTTATAAATGATAACTCTCGTCCACAAATATATTGAGGGAAGGCAACGAAGAGGATTTGAAAGCAAGGCAGAATTGCAGGAAACTGATTTCAGGAGGTCGATTCGAATCGCCTTTAAAGCACATGAAAAGCGGCAAAACGTCGACAATGATGCCCTTGGCCAAAAAGGGCGTATGCGTTTTTTCCTGAATATATTCAGGAAAAAACGCATACGCCCTTTTTGGCCAACCAAGCAACCTGGAAAGGCAAATCAGCGCTACAAAGAAGTCTCGCTTCCCATCGGTCAAAAGGGCCATGCGGAAAAATGTGTCAAAACCAGAAATGCAGGACAGGCCATGGAGAAATGGGAGCCTTGCTACGCTGATGGGCGGGATGTAAATTGCCAACAGCCACTCTGGAGAAGTGTACGGTGTGTCCTGAAACATCGAAAAAACACAGCTTAGAGCGCATACGGCACTTCCACCCATGGGCATATAAATTGGAAAAACTAAAAATCAGCAAGACACAGGCACCTCAAAGTTTAGGGCTGCTCTGTTGACAAGAACCTCCACTTCATGACACCTTAAATATCCCAGGAAAGAGAAAAATGGATAAAGAAGTGGTGGTCCTTATGTACAATGGAATATCACTCAGCCATGAAATCAATGTCATAAGGCTAGTAGCAGCATGATGAGTGGCTTTAGCTATGACGATTCTAAGTGAAATAAGTCACACAGAAAAAGACACTTATCATAAGCTATCACTTATAGAGGGAATGTAAAAACCGCTACACTTGGACTGAATTACAAAACAGAACAGAGTCACACGTTTACAAAACACACTATGGCTGCTTAACGGGAAAGGTGGGGTGGGGTGATGCATAAAACAAGGGTTTCAAATGAGCTCAGATACCGTTCCATAAACCCAATATGTAATAGAAAGACCTACTCCTTGCTCAGTGAACTGGACTCAACACCACCTATTCACCGCACAAGAATATATCTGACTAGTAAGAATCTTAAAACCTATGTATTGATATCTCTCTGGAAGTGAGTCAAGTGGGTGTAAAGCGGCAGAAACACAGTGGTGAAAAGCGGTTAAACCCCATTATAAAAATAAATTACTTTTAAAAACCCGTGAAACAAAGACAGTGAAAGAGAGAGAAATTCTTACAAAATTCGTTCAGGGGCTGTGATGCAACCTGGATTGAACATATCTAGACCCACAGCTGGATGAGACATAAGGGTGGACACTCTCGGGGCTGAGAGGTTTGGTGAGGTTGGGGGAGCAAACGCAGAGCCTTTAAAGTAATACTGCCTGTTACCCATCCCATGGGTCCCAAATCTCCAGGTTCAAGGGCATCTTCCTACCTCGAAAACATGCATGAGAAACCCAGAAGGTGGTACACCGTGTGATCGGGAAAGGTTTCTAAAACGCACCTCATTTCTCATCTCCTTGTGCTCGGGTTCGCCATTCCAGCCGCTTTACTAGCAATCTCCCTCCTTGGAGAATCAGCACCTTTAACCTCCCGTTCCGTACAGCTTGCAATTTGTCCTGAGGATGAACGGGAAGAGGGGGAGCCAATGAGAGACTAGCTGTAGGTGTTGGGACAGGCACAGGTCACTCTATTTTCCCATCAGGAAGAAGAATTAACCACAGGCTCAGCCTGCCGCCCGGAACCAGAATAGGGCCTGAGGCAATCCTGCGCTTTTGCGGCCAGCTCCCAAAAAAGCGAGTTGAAAAATGGAGCTCAGGGGCACTGCAATTCACAAACCTGCAGAGTTATAAATGATAACTCTCGTCCACAAATATATTGAGGGAAGGCAACGAAGAGGATTTGAAAGCAAGGCAGAATTGCAGGAAACTGATTTCAGGAGGTAGATTCGAATCGCCTTTAAAGCACATGAAAAGCGGCAAAACGTCGACAATGATGCCCTTGGCCAAAAAGGGCGTATGCGTTTTTTCCTGAATATATTCAGGAAAAAACGCATACGCCCTTTTTGGCCAACCAAGCAACCTGGAAAGGCAAATCAGCGCTACAAAGAAGTCTCGCTTCCCATCGGTCAAAAGGGCCATGCGGAAAAAAATGTCAAAACCAGAAGTGCAGGACAGGCCATGGAGAAATGGGAGCCTTGCTACGCTGATGGGCGGGATGCAAATTGCCAACAGCCACTCTGGAGAAGTGTACGGTGTGTCCTGAAACATCGAAAAAACACAGCTTAGAGCGCATAGGGCACTTCCACTCATGGGCATATAAATTGGGAAAACTAAAAATCAGCAAGACACAGGCACCCCAAAGTTTAGGGCTGCTCTATTGACAAGAATCTCCACTTCCTGACACCTCAAATATCCCAGGAAAGAGAAAAATGGATAAAGAATTGGTGGTCCTTATGTACAGTGGAATATCACTCAGCCATGAAATCAATGTCATAAGGCTAGTAGCAGCATGATGAGTGGCTTTAGCTATGACGATTCTAAGTGAAATAAGTCACACAGAAAAAGACACTTATCATAAGCTATCACTTATAGAGGGAATGTAAAAACCTCTACACTTGGACTGAATTACAAAACAGAACAGAGTCACAAGTTTACAAAACACACTATGGCTGCTTAACGGGAAAGGTGGGGTGGGGTGATGCATAAAACAAGGGTTTCAAATGAGCTCAGATACCGTTCCATAAACCCAATATGTAATAGAAAGACCTACTCCTTGCTCAGTGAACTGGACTCAACACCCCCTATTCACCGCACAAGAATATATCTGACTAGTAAGAATCTTAAAACCTATGTATTGCTATCTCTCTGGAAGTGAGTCAAGTGGGTGTAAAGCGGCAGAAACACAGCCGTGAAAAGCAGCTAAACCCCATTATAAAAATGAATTACTTTTAAAAACCCGTGAAACAAAGACAGTGAAAGAGAGAGAAATTCTTACAAAATTCGTTCAGGGGCTGTGATGCAACCTGGATTGACCATATCTAGACCCACAGCTGGATGAGACATAAGGGTGGACACTCTCGGGGCTGAGAGGTTTGGTGAGGTTGGGGGAGCAAACGCAGAGCCTTTAAAGTAATACTGCCTGTTACCCATCCCATGGGTCCCAAATCTCCAGGTTCAAGGGCATCTTCCTACCTCGAAAACATGCATGAGAAACCCAGAAGGTGGTACACCGTGTGATCGGGAAAGGTTTCTAAAACGCACCTCATTTCTCATCTCCTTGTGCTCGGGTTCGCCAATCCAGCCGCTTTACTAGCAATCTCCCTCCTTGGAGAATCAGCACCTGTAACCTCCCGTTCTGTACAGCTTGCAATTTGTCCTGAGGATGAACGGGAAGAGGGGGAGCCAATGAGAGACTAGCTCTAGGTGTTGGGACAGGCACAGGTCACTCTATTTTCCCATCAGGAAGAAGAATTAACCACAGGCTCAGCCTGCCGCCCGGAACCAGAATAGGGCCTGAGGCAATCCTGCGCTTTTGTGGCCAGCTCCCAAAAAAGCGAGTTGAAAAATGGAGCTCAGGGGCACTGCAATTCACAAACCTGCAGAGTTATAAATGATAACTCTCGTCCACAAATATATTGAGGGAAGGCAACGAAGAGGATCTGAAAGCAAGGCAGAATTGCAGGAAACAGATTTCAGGAGGTCGATTCGAATCGCCTTTAAAGCACATGAAAAGCGGCAAAACGTCGACAATGATGCCCTTGGCCAAAAAGGGCGTATGCGTTTTTTCCTGAATATATTCAGGAAAAAACGCATACGCCCTTTTTGCCCAACCAAGCAACCTGGAAAGGCAAATCAGCGCTACAAAGAAGTCTCGCTTCCCATCGGTCAAAAGGGCCATGCGGAAAAAAGTGTCAAAACCAGAAATGCAGGACAGGCCATGGAGAAATGGGAGCCTTGCTACGCTGATGGGCGGGATGTAAATTGCCAACAGCCACTCTGGAGAAGTGTACGGTGTGTCCTGAAACATCGAAAAAACACAGCTTAGAGCGCATAGGGCACTTCCACTCATGGGCGTATAAATTGGGAAAACTAAAAATCAGCAAGACACAGGCACCCCAAAGTTTAGGGCTGCTCTGTTGACAAGAACCTCCACTTCATGACACCTCAAATATCCCAGGAAAGAGAAAAATGGATAAAGAAGTGGTGGTCCTTATGTACAATGGAATATCACTCAGCCATGAAATCAATGTCATAAGGCTAGTAGCAGCATGATGAGTGGCTTTAGCTACGACGATTCTAAGTGAAATAAGTCACACAGAAAAAGACACTTATCATAAACTATCACTTATAGAGGGAATGTAAAAACCGCTACACTTGAACTGAATTACAAAACAGAACAGAGTCACACGTTTAGAAAACACACTATGGCTGCTTGACGGGAAAGGTGGGGTGGGGTGATGCATAAAACAAGGGTTTCAAATGAGCTCAGATACCGTTCCATAAACCCAATATGTAATAGAAAGACCTACTCCTTGCTCAGTGAACTGGACTCAACACCCCCTATTCACCGCACAAGAATATATCTGACTAGTAAGAATCTTAAAACCTATGTATTGCTATCTCTCTGGAAGTGAGTCAAGTGGGTGTAAAGCGGCAGAAACACAGCCGTGAAAAGCAGCTAAACCCCATTATAAAAATGAATTACTTTTAAAAACCCGTGAAACAAAGACAGTGAAAGAGAGAGAAATTCTTACAAAATTCGTTCAGGGGCTGTGATGCAACCTGGATTGACCATATCTAGACCCACAGCTGGATGAGACATAAGGGTGGACACTCTCGGGGCTGAGAGGTTTGGTGAGGTTGGGGGAGCAAACGCAGAGCCTTTAAAGTAATACTGCCTGTTACCCATCCCATGGGTCCCAAATCTCCAGGTTCAAGGGCATCTTCCTACCTCGAAAACATGCATGAGAAACCCAAAAGGTGGTACACCGTGTGATCGGGAAAGGTTTCTAAAACGCACCTCATTTCTCATCTCCTTGTGCTCGGGTTCGCCATTCCAGCCGCTTTACTAGCAATCTCCCTCCTTGGAGAATCAGCACCTGTAACCTCCCGTTCCGTACAGCTTGCAATTTGTCCTGAGGATGAACGGGAAGAGGGGGAGCCAATGAGAGACTAGCTGTAGGTGTTGGGACAGGCACAGGTCACTCTATTTTCCCATCAGGAAGAAGAATTAACCACAGGCTCAGCCTGCCGCCCGGAAGCAGAATAGGGCCTGAGGCAATCCTGCACTTTTGCGGCCAGCTCCCAAAAAAGCGAGTTGAAAAATGGAGCTCAGGGGCACTGCAATTCACAAACCTGCAGAGTTATAAATGATAACTCTCGTCCACAAATATATTGAGGGAAGGCAACGAAGAGGATTTGAAAGCAAGGCAGAATTGCAGGAAACTGATTTCAGGAGGTCGATTCGAATCGCCTTTAAAGCACATGAAAAGCGGCAAAACGTCGACAATGATGCCCTTGGCCAAAAAGGGCGTATGCGTTTTTTCCTGAATATATTCAGGAAAAAACGCATACGCCCTTTTTGGCCAACCAAGCAACCTGGAAAGGCAAATCAGCGCTACAAAGAAGTCTCGCTTCCCATCGGTCAAAAGGGCCATGCGGAAAAAAGTGTCAAAACCAGAAATGCAGGACAGGCCATGGAGAAATGGGAGCCTTGCTACGCTGATGGGCGGGATGTAAACTGCCAACAGCCACTCTGGAGAAGTGTACGGTGTGTCTTGACACATCGAAAAAACACAGCTTAGAGCGCATAGGGCACTTCCACCCATGGGCATATAAATTGGGAAAACTAAAAATCAGCAAAACACAGGCACCTCAAAGTTTAGGGCTGCTCTGTTGACAAGAACCTCCACTTCATGACACCTTAAATATCCCAGGAAAGAGAAAAATGGATAAAGAAGTGGTGGTCCTTATGTACAATGTAATATCACTCAGCCATGAAATCAATGTCATAAGGCTAGTAGCAGCATGATGAGTGGCTTTAGCTATGACGATTCTAAGTGAAATAAGTCACACAGAAAAAGACACTTATCATAAGCTATCACTTATAGAGGGAATGTAAAAACCGCTACACTTGGACTGAATTACAAAACAGAACAGAGTCACAAGTTTACAAAACACACTATGGCTGCTTAACGGGAAAGGTGGGGTGGGGTGATGCATAAAACAAGGGTTTCAAATGAGCTCAGATACCGTTCCATAAACCCAATATGTAATAGAAAGACCTACTCCTTGCTCAGTGAACTGGACTCAACACCCCCTATTCACCGCACAAGAATATATCTGACTAGTAAGAATCTTAAAACCTATGTATTGATATCTCTCTGGAAGTGAGTCAAGTGGGTGTAAAGCGGCAGAAACAAAGTGGTGAAAAGCGGTTAAACACCATTATAAAAATAAATTACTTTTAAAAACCCGTGAAACAAAGACAGTGAAAGAGAGAGAAATTCTTACAAAATTCGTTCAGGGGCTGTGATGCAACCTGGATTGACCATATCTAGACCCACAGCTGGATGAGACATAAGGGTGGACACTCTCGGGGCTGAGAGGTTTGGTGAGGTTGGGGGAGCAAACGCAGAGCCTTTAAAGTAATACTGCCTGTTACCCATCCCATGGGTCCCAAATCTCCAGGTTCAAGGGCATCTTCCTACCTCGAAAACATGCATGAGAAACCCAGAAGGTGGTACACCGTGTGATCGGAAAAGGTTTCTAACACGCACCTCATTTCTCATCTCCTTGTGCTCGGGTTCGCCATTCCAGCCGCTTTACTAGCAATCTCCCTCCTTGGAGAATCAGCACCTTTAACCTCCCGTTCCGTACAGCTTGCAATTTGTCCTGAGGATGAACGGGAAGAGGGGGAGCCAATGAGAGACTAGCTCTAGGTGTTGGGACAGGCACAGGTCACTCTATTTTCCCATCAGGAAGAAGAATTAACCACAGGCTCAGCCTGCCGCCCGGAAGCAGAATAGGGCCTGAGGCAATCCTGCGCTTTTGCGGCCAGCTCCCAAAAAAGCGAGTTGAAAAATGGAGCTCAGGGGCACTGCAATTCACAAACCTGCAGAGTTATAAATGATAACTCTCGTCCACAAATATATTGAGGGAAGGCAACGAAGAGGATTTGAAAGCAAGGCAGAATTGCAGGAAACTGATTTCAGGAGGTAGATTCGAATCGCCTTTAAAGCACATGAAAAGCGGCAAAACGTCGACAATGATGCCCTTGGCCAAAAAGGGCGTATGCGTTTTTTCCTGAATATATTCAGGAAAAAACGCATACGCCCTTTTTGGCCAACCAAGCAACCTGGAAAGGCAAATCAGCGCTACAAAGAAGTCTCGCTTCCCATCGGTCAAAAGGGCCATGCGGAAAAAAATGTCAAAACCAGAAGTGCAGGACAGGCCATGGAGAAATGGGAGCCTTGCTACGCTGATGGGCGGGATGCAAATTGCCAACAGCCACTCTGGAGAAGTGTACGGTGTGTCCTGAAACATCGAAAAAACACAGCTTAGAGCGCATAGGGCACTTCCACTCATGGGCATATAAATTGGGAAAACTAAAAATCAGCAAGACACAGGCACCCCAAAGTTTAGGGCTGCTCTATTGACAAGAATCTCCACTTCCTGACACCTCAAATATCCCAGGAAAGAGAAAAATGGATAAAGAATTGGTGGTCCTTATGTACAGTGGAATATCACTCAGCCATGAAATCAATGTCATAAGGCTAGTAGCAGCATGATGAGTGGCTTTAGCTATGACGATTCTAAGTGAAATAAGTCACACAGAAAAAGACACTTATCATAAGCTATCACTTATAGAGGGAATGTAAAAACCTCTACACTTGGACTGAATTACAAAACAGAACAGAGTCACAAGTTTACAAAACACACTATGGCTGCTTAACGGGAAAGGTGGGGTGGGGTGATGCATAAAACAAGGGTTTCAAATGAGCTCAGATACCGTTCCATAAACCCAATATGTAATAGAAAGACCTACTCCTTGCTCAGTGAACTGGACTCAACACCCCCTATTCACCGCACAAGAATATATCTGACTAGTAAGAATCTTAAAACCTATGTATTGCTATCTCTCTGGAAGTGAGTCAAGTGGGTGTAAAGCGGCAGAAACACAGCCGTGAAAAGCAGCTAAACCCCATTATAAAAATGAATTACTTTTAAAAACCCGTGAAACAAAGACAGTGAAAGAGAGAGAAATTCTTACAAAACTCGTTCAGGGGCTGTGATGCAACCTGGATTGACCATATCTAGACCCACAGCTGGATGAGACATAAGGGTGGACACTCTCGGGGCTGAGAGGTTTGGTGAGGTTGGGGGAGCAAACGCAGAGCCTTTAAAGTAATACTGCCTGTTACCCATCCCATGGGTCCCAAATCTCCAGGTTCAAGGGCATCTTCCTACCTCGAAAACATGCATGAGAAACCCAGAAGGTGGTACACCGTGTGATCGGGAAAGGTTTCTAAAACGCACCTCATTTCTCATCTCCTTCTGCTCGGGTTCGCCAATCCAGCCGCTTTACTAGCAATCTCCCTCCTTGGAGAATCAGCACCTGTAACCTCCCGTTCCGTACAGCTTGCAATTTGTCCTGAGGATGAACGGGAAGAGGGGGAGCCAATGAGAGACTAGCTCTAGGTGTTGGGACAGGCACAGGTCACTCTATTTTCCCATCAGGAAGAAGAATTAACCACAGGCTCAGCCTGCCGCCCGGAACCAGAATAGGGCCTGAGGCAATCCTGCGCTTTTGTGGCCAGCTCCCAAAAAAGCGAGTTGAAAAATGGAGCTCAGGGGCACTGCAATTCACAAACCTGCAGAGTTATAAATGATAACTCTCGTCCACAAATATATTGAGGGAAGGCAACGAAGAGGATCTGAAAGCAAGGCAGAATTGCAGGAAACAGATTTCAGGAGGTCGATTCGAATCGCCTTTAAAGCACATGAAAAGCGGCAAAACGTCGACAATGATGCCCTTGGCCAAAAAGGGCGTATGCGTTTTTTCCTGAATATATTCAGGAAAAAACGCATACGCCCTTTTTGCCCAACCAAGCAACCTGGAAAGGCAAATCAGCGCTACAAAGAAGTCTCGCTTCCCATCGGTCAAAAGGGCCATGCGGAAAAAAGTGTCAAAACCAGAAATGCAGGACAGGCCATGGAGAAATGGGAGCCTTGCTACGCTGATGGGCGGGATGTAAATTGCCAACAGCCACTCTGGAGAAGTGTACGGTGTGTCCTGAAACATCGAAAAAACACAGCTTAGAGCGCATAGGGCACTTCCACTCATGGGCGTATAAATTGGGAAAACTAAAAATCAGCAAGACACAGGCACCCCAAAGTTTAGGGCTGCTCTGTTGACAAGAACCTCCACTTCATGACACCTCAAATATCCCAGGAAAGAGAAAAATGGATAAAGAAGTGGTGGTCCTTATGTACAATGGAATATCACTCAGCCATGAAATCAATGTCATAAGGCTAGTAGCAGCATGATGAGTGGCTTTAGCTACGACGATTCTAAGTGAAATAAGTCACACAGAAAAAGACACTTATCATAAACTATCACTTATAGAGGGAATGTAAAAACCGCTACACTTGAACTGAATTACAAAACAGAACAGAGTCACACGTTTAGAAAACACACTATGGCTGCTTGACGGGAAAGGTGGGGTGGGGTGATGCATAAAACAAGGGTTTCAAATGAGCTCAGATACCGTTCCATAAACCCAATATGTAATAGAAAGACCTACTCCTTGCTCAGTGAACTGGACTCAACACCCCCTATTCACCGCACAAGAATATATCTGACTAGTAAGAATCTTAAAACCTATGTATTGCTATCTCTCTGGAAGTGAGTCAAGTGGGTGTAAAGCGGCAGAAACACAGCCGTGAAAAGCAGCTAAACCCCATTATAAAAATGAATTACTTTTAAAAACCCGTGAAACAAAGACAGTGAAAGAGAGAGAAATTCTTACAAAATTCGTTCAGGGGCTGTGATGCAACCTGGATTGACCATATCTAGACCCACAGCTGGATGAGACATAAGGGTGGACACTCTCGGGGCTGAGAGGTTTGGTGAGGTTGGGGGAGCAAACGCAGAGCCTTTAAAGTAATACTGCCTGTTACCCATCCCATGGGTCCCAAATCTCCAGGTTCAAGGGCATCTTCCTACCTCGAAAACATGCATGAGAAACCCAAAAGGTGGTACACCGTGTGATCGGGAAAGGTTTCTAAAACGCACCTCATTTCTCATCTCCTTGTGCTCGGGTTCGCCATTCCAGCCGCTTTACTAGCAATCTCCCTCCTTGGAGAATCAGCACCTGTAACCTCCCGTTCCGTACAGCTTGCAATTTGTCCTGAGGATGAACGGGAAGAGGGGGAGCCAATGAGAGACTAGCTGTAGGTGTTGGGACAGGCACAGGTCACTCTATTTTCCCATCAGGAAGAAGAATTAACCACAGGCTCAGCCTGCCGCCCGGAAGCAGAATAGGGCCTGAGGCAATCCTGCACTTTTGCGGCCAGCTCCCAAAAAAGCGAGTTGAAAAATGGAGCTCAGGGGCACTGCAATTCACAAACCTGCAGAGTTATAAATGATAACTCTCGTCCACAAATATATTGAGGGAAGGCAACGAAGAGGATTTGAAAGCAAGGCAGAATTGCAGGAAACTGATTTCAGGAGGTCGATTCGAATCGCCTTTAAAGCACATGAAAAGCGGCAAAACGTCGACAATGATGCCCTTGGCCAAAAAGGGCGTATGCGTTTTTTCCTGAATATATTCAGGAAAAAACGCATACGCCCTTTTTGGCCAACCAAGCAACCTGGAAAGGCAAATCAGCGCTACAAAGAAGTCTCGCTTCCCATCGGTCAAAAGGGCCATGCGGAAAAAAGTGTCAAAACCAGAAATGCAGGACAGGCCATGGAGAAATGGGAGCCTTGCTACGCTGATGGGCGGGATGTAAACTGCCAACAGCCACTCTGGAGAAGTGTACGGTGTGTCTTGACACATCGAAAAAACACAGCTTAGAGCGCATAGGGCACTTCCACCCATGGGCATATAAATTGGGAAAACTAAAAATCAGCAAGACACAGGCACCTCAAAGTTTAGGGCTGCTCTGTTGACAAGAACCTCCACTTCATGACACCTTAAATATCCCAGGAAAGAGAAAAATGGATAAAGAAGTGGTGGTCCTTATGTACAATGGAATATCACTCAGCCATGAAATCAATGTCATAAGGCTAGTAGCAGCATGATGAGTGGCTTTAGCTATGACGATTCTAAGTGAAATAAGTCACACAGAAAAAGACACTTATCATAAGCTATCACTTATAGAGGGAATGTAAAAACCGCTACACTTGGACTGAATTACAAAACAGAACAGAGTCACAAGTTTACAAAACACACTATGGCTGCTTAACGGGAAAGGTGGGGTGGGGTGATGCATAAAACAAGGGTTTCAAATGAGCTCAGATACCGTTCCATAAACCCAATATGTAATAGAAAGACCTACTCCTTGCTCAGTGAACTGGACTCAACACCCCCTATTCACCGCACAAGAATATATCTGACTAGTAAGAATCTTAAAACCTATGTATTGATATCTCTCTGGAAGTGAGTCAAGTGGGTGTAAAGCGGCAGAAACAAAGTGGTGAAAAGCGGTTAAACACCATTATAAAAATAAATTACTTTTAAAAACCCGTGAAACAAAGACAGTGAAAGAGAGAGAAATTCTTACAAAATTCGTTCAGGGGCTGTGATGCAACCTGGATTGACCATATCTAGACCCACAGCTGGATGAGACATAAGGGTGGACACTCTCGGGGCTGAGAGGTTTGGTGAGGTTGGGGGAGCAAACGCAGAGCCTTTAAAGTAATACTGCCTGTTACCCATCCCATGGGTCCCAAATCTCCAGGTTCAAGGGCATCTTCCTACCTCGAAAACATGCATGAGAAACCCAGAAGGTGGTACACCGTGTGATCGGGAAAGGTTTCTAAAACGCACCTCATTTCTCATCTCCTTCTGCTCGGGTTCGCCAATCCAGCCGCTTTACTAGCAATCTCCCTCCTTGGAGAATCAGCACCTGTAACCTCCCGTTCCGTACAGCTTGCAATTTGTCCTGAGGATGAACGGGAAGAGGGGGAGCCAATGAGAGACTAGCTCTAGGTGTTGGGACAGGCACAGGTCACTCTATTTTCCCATCAGGAAGAAGAATTAACCACAGGCTCAGCCTGCCGCCCGGAACCAGAATAGGGCCTGAGGCAATCCTGCGCTTTTGTGGCCAGCTCCCAAAAAAGCGAGTTTAAAAATAGAGCTCAGGGGCACTGCAATTCACAAACCTGCAGAGTTATAAATGATAACTCTCGTCCACAAATATATTGAGGGAAGGCAACGAAGAGGATCTGAAAGCAAGGCAGAATTGCAGGAAACAGATTTCAGGAGGTCGATTCGAATCGCCTTTAAAGCACATGAAAAGCGGCAAAACGTCGACAATGATGCCCTTGGCCAAAAAGGGCGTATGCGTTTTTTCCTGAATATATTCAGGAAAAAACGCATACGCCCTTTTTGCCCAACCAAGCAACCTGGAAAGGCAAATCAGCGCTACAAAGAAGTCTCGCTTCCCATCGGTCAAAAGGGCCATGCGGAAAAAAGTGTCAAAACCAGAAATGCAGGACAGGCCATGGAGAAATGGGAGCCTTGCTACGCTGATGGGCGGGATGTAAATTGCCAACAGCCACTCTGGAGAAGTGTACGGTGTGTCCTGAAACATCGAAAAAACACAGCTTAGAGCGCATAGGGCACTTCCACTCATGGGCGTATAAATTGGGAAAACTAAAAATCAGCAAGACACAGGCACCCCAAAGTTTAGGGCTGCTCTGTTGACAAGAACCTCCACTTCATGACACCTCAAATATCCCAGGAAAGAGAAAAATGGATAAAGAAGTGGTGGTCCTTATGTACAATGGAATATCACTCAGCCATGAAATCAATGTCATAAGGCTAGTAGCAGCATGATGAGTGGCTTTAGCTACGACGATTCTAAGTGAAATAAGTCACACAGAAAAAGACACTTATCATAAACTATCACTTATAGAGGGAATGTAAAAACCGCTACACTTGAACTGAATTACAAAACAGAACAGAGTCACACGTTTAGAAAACACACTATGGCTGCTTGACGGGAAAGGTGGGGTGGGGTGATGCATAAAACAAGGGTTTCAAATGAGCTCAGATACCGTTCCATAAACCCAATATGTAATAGAAAGACCTACTCCTTGCTCAGTGAACTGGACTCAACACCCCCTATTCACCGCACAAGAATATATCTGACTAGTAAGAATCTTAAAACCTATGTATTGCTATCTCTCTGGAAGTGAGTCAAGTGGGTGTAAAGCGGCAGAAACACAGCCGTGAAAAGCAGCTAAACCCCATTATAAAAATGAATTACTTTTAAAAACCCGTGAAACAAAGACAGTGAAAGAGAGAGAAATTCTTACAAAATTCGTTCAGGGGCTGTGATGCAACCTGGATTGACCATATCTAGACCCACAGCTGGATGAGACATAAGGGTGGACACTCTCGGGGCTGAGAGGTTTGGTGAGGTTGGGGGAGCAAACGCAGAGCCTTTAAAGTAATACTGCCTGTTACCCATCCCATGGGTCCCAAATCTCCAGGTTCAAGGGCATCTTCCTACCTCGAAAACATGCATGAGAAACCCAAAAGGTGGTACACCGTGTGATCGGGAAAGGTTTCTAAAACGCACCTCATTTCTCATCTCCTTGTGCTCGGGTTCGCCATTCCAGCCGCTTTACTAGCAATCTCCCTCCTTGGAGAATCAGCACCTGTAACCTCCCGTTCCGTACAGCTTGCAATTTGTCCTGAGGATGAACGGGAAGAGGGGGAGCCAATGAGAGACTAGCTGTAGGTGTTGGGACAGGCACAGGTCACTCTATTTTCCCATCAGGAAGAAGAATTAACCACAGGCTCAGCCTGCCGCCCGGAAGCAGAATAGGGCCTGAGGCAATCCTGCACTTTTGCGGCCAGCTCCCAAAAAAGCGAGTTGAAAAATGGAGCTCAGGGGCACTGCAATTCACAAACCTGCAGAGTTATAAATGATAACTCTCGTCCACAAATATATTGAGGGAAGGCAACGAAGAGGATTTGAAAGCAAGGCAGAATTGCAGAAAACTGATTTCAGGAGGTCGATTCGAATCGCCTTTAAAGCACATGAAAAGCGGCAAAACGTCGACAATGATGCCCTTGGCCAAAAAGGGCGTATGCGTTTTTTCCTGAATATATTCAGGAAAAAACGCATACGCCCTTTTTGGCCAACCAAGCAACCTGGAAAGGCAAATCAGCGCTACAAAGAAGTCTCGCTTCCCATCGGTCAAAAGGGCCATGCGGAAAAAAGTGTCAAAACCAGAAATGCAGGACAGGCCATGGAGAAATGGGAGCCTTGCTACGCTGATGGGCGGGATGTAAACTGCCAACAGCCACTCTGGAGAAGTGTACGGTGTGTCTTGACACATCGAAAAAACACAGCTTAGAGCGCATAGGGCACTTCCACCCATGGGCATATAAATTGGGAAAACTAAAAATCAGCAAAACACAGGCACCTCAAAGTTTAGGGCTGCTCTGTTGACAAGAACCTCCACTTCATGACACCTTAAATATCCCAGGAAAGAGAAAAATGGATAAAGAAGTGGTGGTCCTTATGTACAATGTAATATCACTCAGCCATGAAATCAATGTCATAAGGCTAGTAGCAGCATGATGAGTGGCTTTAGCTATGACGATTCTAAGTGAAATAAGTCACACAGAAAAAGACACTTATCATAAGCTATCACTTATAGAGGGAATGTAAAAACCGCTACACTTGGACTGAATTACAAAACAGAACAGAGTCACAAGTTTACAAAACACACTATGGCTGCTTAACGGGAAAGGTGGGGTGGGGTGATGCATAAAACAAGGGTTTCAAATGAGCTCAGATACCGTTCCATAAACCCAATATGTAATAGAAAGACCTACTCCTTGCTCAGTGAACTGGACTCAACACCCCCTATTCACCGCACAAGAATATATCTGACTAGTAAGAATCTTAAAACCTATGTATTGATATCTCTCTGGAAGTGAGTCAAGTGGGTGTAAAGCGGCAGAAACAAAGTGGTGAAAAGCGGTTAAACACCATTATAAAAATAAATTACTTTTAAAAACCCGTGAAACAAAGACAGTGAAAGAGAGAGAAATTCTTACAAAATTCGTTCAGGGGCTGTGATGCAACCTGGATTGACCATATCTAGACCCACAGCTGGATGAGACATAAGGGTGGACACTCTCGGGGCTGAGAGGTTTGGTGAGGTTGGGGGAGCAAACGCAGAGCCTTTAAAGTAATACTGCCTGTTACCCATCCCATGGGTCCCAAATCTCCAGGTTCAAGGGCATCTTCCTACCTCGAAAACATGCATGAGAAACCCAGAAGGTGGTACACCGTGTGATCGGGAAAGGTTTCTAAAACGCACCTCATTTCTCATCTCCTTGTGCTCGGGTTCGCCATTCCAGCCGCTTTACTAGCAATCTCCCTCCTTGGAGAATCAGCACCTTTAACCTCCCGTTCCGTACAGCTTGCAATTTGTCCTGAGGATGAACGGGAAGAGGGGGAGCCAATGAGAGACTAGCTCTAGGTGTTGGGACAGGCACAGGTCACTCTATTTTCCCATCAGGAAGAAGAATTAACCACAGGCTCAGCCTGCCGCCCGGAAGCAGAATAGGGCCTGAGGCAATCCTGCGCTTTTGCGGCCAGCTCCCAAAAAAGCGAGTTGAAAAATGGAGCTCAGGGGCACTGCAATTCACAAACCTGCAGAGTTATAAATGATAACTCTCGTCCACAAATATATTGAGGGAAGGCAACGAAGAGGATTTGAAAGCAAGGCAGAATTGCAGGAAACTGATTTCAGGAGGTAGATTCGAATCGCCTTTAAAGCACATGAAAAGCGGCAAAACGTCGACAATGATGCCCTTGGCCAAAAAGGGCGTATGCGTTTTTTCCTGAATATATTCAGGAAAAAACGCATACGCCCTTTTTGGCCAACCAAGCAACCTGGAAAGGCAAATCAGCGCTACAAAGAAGTCTCGCTTCCCATCGGTCAAAAGGGCCATGCGGAAAAAAATGTCAAAACCAGAAGTGCAGGACAGGCCATGGAGAAATGGGAGCCTTGCTACGCTGATGGGCGGGATGCAAATTGCCAACAGCCACTCTGGAGAAGTGTACGGTGTGTCCTGAAACATCGAAAAAACACAGCTTAGAGCGCATAGGGCACTTCCACTCATGGGCATATAAATTGGGAAAACTAAAAATCAGCAAGACACAGGCACCCCAAAGTTTAGGGCTGCTCTATTGACAAGAATCTCCACTTCCTGACACCTCAAATATCCCAGGAAAGAGAAAAATGGATAAAGAATTGGTGGTCCTTATGTACAGTGGAATATCACTCAGCCATGAAATCAATGTCATAAGGCTAGTAGCAGCATGATGAGTGGCTTTAGCTATGACGATTCTAAGTGAAATAAGTCACACAGAAAAAGACACTTATCATAAGCTATCACTTATAGAGGGAATGTAAAAACCTCTACACTTGGACTGAATTACAAAACAGAACAGAGTCACAAGTTTACAAAACACACTATGGCTGCTTAACGGGAAAGGTGGGGTGGGGTGATGCATAAAACAAGGGTTTCAAATGAGCTCAGATACCGTTCCATAAACCCAATATGTAATAGAAAGACCTACTCCTTGCTCAGTGAACTGGACTCAACACCCCCTATTCACCGCACAAGAATATATCTGACTAGTAAGAATCTTAAAACCTATGTATTGCTATCTCTCTGGAAGTGAGTCAAGTGGGTGTAAAGCGGCAGAAACACAGCCGTGAAAAGCAGCTAAACCCCATTATAAAAATGAATTACTTTTAAAAACCCGTGAAACAAAGACAGTGAAAGAGAGAGAAATTCTTACAAAACTCGTTCAGGGGCTGTGATGCAACCTGGATTGACCATATCTAGACCCACAGCTGGATGAGACATAAGGGTGGACACTCTCGGGGCTGAGAGGTTTGGTGAGGTTGGGGGAGCAAACGCAGAGCCTTTAAAGTAATACTGCCTGTTACCCATCCCATGGGTCCCAAATCTCCAGGTTCAAGGGCATCTTCCTACCTCGAAAACATGCATGAGAAACCCAGAAGGTGGTACACCGTGTGATCGGGAAAGGTTTCTAAAACGCACCTCATTTCTCATCTCCTTCTGCTCGGGTTCGCCAATCCAGCCGCTTTACTAGCAATCTCCCTCCTTGGAGAATCAGCACCTGTAACCTCCCGTTCCGTACAGCTTGCAATTTGTCCTGAGGATGAACGGGAAGGAGGGGGAGCCAATGAGAGACTAGCTCTAGGTGTTGGGACAGGCACAGGTCACTCTATTTTCCCATCAGGAAGAAGAATTAACCACAGGCTCAGCCTGCCGCCCGGAACCAGAATAGGGCCTGAGGCAATCCTGCGCTTTTGTGGCCAGCTCCCAAAAAAGCGAGTTGAAAAATGGAGCTCAGGGGCACTGCAATTCACAAACCTGCAGAGTTATAAATGATAACTCTCGTCCACAAATATATTGAGGGAAGGCAACGAAGAGGATCTGAAAGCAAGGCAGAATTGCAGGAAACAGATTTCAGGAGGTCGATTCGAATCGCCTTTAAAGCACATGAAAAGCGGCAAAACGTCGACAATGATGCCCTTGGCCAAAAAGGGCGTATGCGTTTTTTCCTGAATATATTCAGGAAAAAACGCATACGCCCTTTTTGCCCAACCAAGCAACCTGGAAAGGCAAATCAGCGCTACAAAGAAGTCTCGCTTCCCATCGGTCAAAAGGGCCATGCGGAAAAAAGTGTCAAAACCAGAAATGCAGGACAGGCCATGGAGAAATGGGAGCCTTGCTACGCTGATGGGCGGGATGTAAATTGCCAACAGCCACTCTGGAGAAGTGTACGGTGTGTCCTGAAACATCGAAAAAACACAGCTTAGAGCGCATAGGGCACTTCCACTCATGGGCGTATAAATTGGGAAAACTAAAAATCAGCAAGACACAGGCACCCCAAAGTTTAGGGCTGCTCTGTTGACAAGAACCTCCACTTCATGACACCTCAAATATCCCAGGAAAGAGAAAAATGGATAAAGAAGTGGTGGTCCTTATGTACAATGGAATATCACTCAGCCATGAAATCAATGTCATAAGGCTAGTAGCAGCATGATGAGTGGCTTTAGCTACGACGATTCTAAGTGAAATAAGTCACACAGAAAAAGACACTTATCATAAACTATCACTTATAGAGGGAATGTAAAAACCGCTACACTTGAACTGAATTACAAAACAGAACAGAGTCACACGTTTAGAAAACACACTATGGCTGCTTGACGGGAAAGGTGGGGTGGGGTGATGCATAAAACAAGGTTTCAAATGAGCTCAGATACCGTTCCATAAACCCAATATGTAATAGAAAGACCTACTCCTTGCTCAGTGAACTGGACTCAACACCCCCTATTCACCGCACAAGAATATATCTGACTAGTAAGAATCTTAAAACCTATGTATTGCTATCTCTCTGGAAGTGAGTCAAGTGGGTGTAAAGCGGCAGAAACACAGCCGTGAAAAGCAGCTAAACCCCATTATAAAAATGAATTACTTTTAAAAACCCGTGAAACAAAGACAGTGAAAGAGAGAGAAATTCTTACAAAATTCGTTCAGGGGCTGTGATGCAACCTGGATTGACCATATCTAGACCCACAGCTGGATGAGACATAAGGGTGGACACTCTCGGGGCTGAGAGGTTTGGTGAGGTTGGGGGAGCAAACGCAGAGCCTTTAAAGTAATACTGCCTGTTACCCATCCCATGGGTCCCAAATCTCCAGGTTCAAGGGCATCTTCCTACCTCGAAAACATGCATGAGAAACCCAAAAGGTGGTACACCGTGTGATCGGGAAAGGTTTCTAAAACGCACCTCATTTCTCATCTCCTTGTGCTCGGGTTCGCCATTCCAGCCGCTTTACTAGCAATCTCCCTCCTTGGAGAATCAGCACCTGTAACCTCCCGTTCCGTACAGCTTGCAATTTGTCCTGAGGATGAACGGGAAGAGGGGGAGCCAATGAGAGACTAGCTGTAGGTGTTGGGACAGGCACAGGTCACTCTATTTTCCCATCAGGAAGAAGAATTAACCACAGGCTCAGCCTGCCGCCCGGAAGCAGAATAGGGCCTGAGGCAATCCTGCACTTTTGCGGCCAGCTCCCAAAAAAGCGAGTTGAAAAATGGAGCTCAGGGGCACTGCAATTCACAAACCTGCAGAGTTATAAATGATAACTCTCGTCCACAAATATATTGAGGGAAGGCAACGAAGAGGATTTGAAAGCAAGGCAGAATTGCAGGAAACTGATTTCAGGAGGTCGATTCGAATCGCCTTTAAAGCACATGAAAAGCGGCAAAACGTCGACAATGATGCCCTTGGCCAAAAAGGGCGTATGCGTTTTTTCCTGAATATATTCAGGAAAAAACGCATACGCCCTTTTTGGCCAACCAAGCAACCTGGAAAGGCAAATCAGCGCTACAAAGAAGTCTCGCTTCCCATCGGTCAAAAGGGCCATGCGGAAAAAAGTGTCAAAACCAGAAATGCAGGACAGGCCATGGAGAAATGGGAGCCTTGCTACGCTGATGGGCGGGATGTAAACTGCCAACAGCCACTCTGGAGAAGTGTACGGTGTGTCTTGACACATCGAAAAAACACAGCTTAGAGCGCATAGGGCACTTCCACCCATGGGCATATAAATTGGGAAAACTAAAAATCAGCAAGACACAGGCACCTCAAAGTTTAGGGCTGCTCTGTTGACAAGAACCTCCACTTCATGACACCTTAAATATCCCAGGAAAGAGAAAAATGGATAAAGAAGTGGTGGTCCTTATGTACAATGGAATATCACTCAGCCATGAAATCAATGTCATAAGGCTAGTAGCAGCATGATGAGTGGCTTTAGCTATGACGATTCTAAGTGAAATAAGTCACACAGAAAAAGACACTTATCATAAGCTATCACTTATAGAGGGAATGTAAAAACCGCTACACTTGGACTGAATTACAAAACAGAACAGAGTCACAAGTTTACAAAACACACTATGGCTGCTTAACGGGAAAGGTGGGGTGGGGTGATGCATAAAACAAGGGTTTCAAATGAGCTCAGATACCGTTCCATAAACCCAATATGTAATAGAAAGACCTACTCCTTGCTCAGTGAACTGGACTCAACACCCCCTATTCACCGCACAAGAATATATCTGACTAGTAAGAATCTTAAAACCTATGTATTGATATCTCTCTGGAAGTGAGTCAAGTGGGTGTAAAGCGGCAGAAACAAAGTGGTGAAAAGCGGTTAAACACCATTATAAAAATAAATTACTTTTAAAAACCCGTGAAACAAAGACAGTGAAAGAGAGAGAAATTCTTACAAAATTCGTTCAGGGGCTGTGATGCAACCTGGATTGACCATATCTAGACCCACAGCTGGATGAGACATAAGGGTGGACACTCTCGGGGCTGAGAGGTTTGGTGAGGTTGGGGGAGCAAACGCAGAGCCTTTAAAGTAATACTGCCTGTTACCCATCCCATGGGTCCCAAATCTCCAGGTTCAAGGGCATCTTCCTACCTCGAAAACATGCATGAGAAACCCAGAAGGTGGTACACCGTGTGATCGGGAAAGGTTTCTAAAACGCACCTCATTTCTCATCTCCTTCTGCTCGGGTTCGCCAATCCAGCCGCTTTACTAGCAATCTCCCTCCTTGGAGAATCAGCACCTGTAACCTCCCGTTCCGTACAGCTTGCAATTTGTCCTGAGGATGAACGGGAAGAGGGGGAGCCAATGAGAGACTAGCTCTAGGTGTTGGGACAGGCACAGGTCACTCTATTTTCCCATCAGGAAGAAGAATTAACCACAGGCTCAGCCTGCCGCCCGGAACCAGAATAGGGCCTGAGGCAATCCTGCGCTTTTGTGGCCAGCTCCCAAAAAAGCGAGTTTAAAAATGGAGCTCAGGGGCACTGCAATTCACAAACCTGCAGAGTTATAAATGATAACTCTCGTCCACAAATATATTGAGGGAAGGCAACGAAGAGGATCTGAAAGCAAGGCAGAATTGCAGGAAACAGATTTCAGGAGGTCGATTCGAATCGCCTTTAAAGCACATGAAAAGCGGCAAAACGTCGACAATGATGCCCTTGGCCAAAAAGGGCGTATGCGTTTTTTCCTGAATATATTCAGGAAAAAACGCATACGCCCTTTTTGCCCAACCAAGCAACCTGGAAAGGCAAATCAGCGCTACAAAGAAGTCTCGCTTCCCATCGGTCAAAAGGGCCATGCGGAAAAAAGTGTCAAAACCAGAAATGCAGGACAGGCCATGGAGAAATGGGAGCCTTGCTACGCTGATGGGCGGGATGTAAATTGCCAACAGCCACTCTGGAGAAGTGTACGGTGTGTCCTGAAACATCGAAAAAACACAGCTTAGAGCGCATAGGGCACTTCCACTCATGGGCGTATAAATTGGGAAAACTAAAAATCAGCAAGACACAGGCACCCCAAAGTTTAGGGCTGCTCTGTTGACAAGAACCTCCACTTCATGACACCTCAAATATCCCAGGAAAGAGAAAAATGGATAAAGAAGTGGTGGTCCTTATGTACAATGGAATATCACTCAGCCATGAAATCAATGTCATAAGGCTAGTAGCAGCATGATGAGTGGCTTTAGCTACGACGATTCTAAGTGAAATAAGTCACACAGAAAAAGACACTTATCATAAACTATCACTTATAGAGGGAATGTAAAAACCGCTACACTTGAACTGAATTACAAAACAGAACAGAGTCACACGTTTAGAAAACACACTATGGCTGCTTGACGGGAAAGGTGGGGTGGGGTGATGCATAAAACAAGGGTTTCAAATGAGCTCAGATACCGTTCCATAAACCCAATATGTAATAGAAAGACCTACTCCTTGCTCAGTGAACTGGACTCAACACCCCCTATTCACCGCACAAGAATATATCTGACTAGTAAGAATCTTAAAACCTATGTATTGCTATCTCTCTGGAAGTGAGTCAAGTGGGTGTAAAGCGGCAGAAACACAGCCGTGAAAAGCAGCTAAACCCCATTATAAAAATGAATTACTTTTAAAAACCCGTGAAACAAAGACAGTGAAAGAGAGAGAAATTCTTACAAAATTCGTTCAGGGGCTGTGATGCAACCTGGATTGACCATATCTAGACCCACAGCTGGATGAGACATAAGGGTGGACACTCTCGGGGCTGAGAGGTTTGGTGAGGTTGGGGGAGCAAACGCAGAGCCTTTAAAGTAATACTGCCTGTTACCCATCCCATGGGTCCCAAATCTCCAGGTTCAAGGGCATCTTCCTACCTCGAAAACATGCATGAGAAACCCAAAAGGTGGTACACCGTGTGATCGGGAAAGGTTTCTAAAACGCACCTCATTTCTCATCTCCTTGTGCTCGGGTTCGCCATTCCAGCCGCTTTACTAGCAATCTCCCTCCTTGGAGAATCAGCACCTGTAACCTCCCGTTCCGTACAGCTTGCAATTTGTCCTGAGGATGAACGGGAAGAGGGGGAGCCAATGAGAGACTAGCTGTAGGTGTTGGGACAGGCACAGGTCACTCTATTTTCCCATCAGGAAGAAGAATTAACCACAGGCTCAGCCTGCCGCCCGGAAGCAGAATAGGGCCTGAGGCAATCCTGCACTTTTGCGGCCAGCTCCCAAAAAAGCGAGTTGAAAAATGGAGCTCAGGGGCACTGCAATTCACAAACCTGCAGAGTTATAAATGATAACTCTCGTCCACAAATATATTGAGGGAAGGCAACGAAGAGGATTTGAAAGCAAGGCAGAATTGCAGGAAACTGATTTCAGGAGGTCGATTCGAATCGCCTTTAAAGCACATGAAAAGCGGCAAAACGTCGACAATGATGCCCTTGGCCAAAAAGGGCGTATGCGTTTTTTCCTGAATATATTCAGGAAAAAACGCATACGCCCTTTTTGGCCAACCAAGCAACCTGGAAAGGCAAATCAGCGCTACAAAGAAGTCTCGCTTCCCATCGGTCAAAAGGGCCATGCGGAAAAAAGTGTCAAAACCAGAAATGCAGGACAGGCCATGGAGAAATGGGAGCCTTGCTACGCTGATGGGCGGGATGTAAACTGCCAACAGCCACTCTGGAGAAGTGTACGGTGTGTCTTGACACATCGAAAAAACACAGCTTAGAGCGCATAGGGCACTTCCACCCATGGGCATATAAATTGGGAAAACTAAAAATCAGCAAAACACAGGCACCTCAAAGTTTAGGGCTGCTCTGTTGACAAGAACCTCCACTTCATGACACCTTAAATATCCCAGGAAAGAGAAAAATGGATAAAGAAGTGGTGGTCCTTATGTACAATGTAATATCACTCAGCCATGAAATCAATGTCATAAGGCTAGTAGCAGCATGATGAGTGGCTTTAGCTATGACGATTCTAAGTGAAATAAGTCACACAGAAAAAGACACTTATCATAAGCTATCACTTATAGAGGGAATGTAAAAACCGCTACACTTGGACTGAATTACAAAACAGAACAGAGTCACAAGTTTACAAAACACACTATGGCTGCTTAACGGGAAAGGTGGGGTGGGGTGATGCATAAAACAAGGGTTTCAAATGAGCTCAGATACCGTTCCATAAACCCAATATGTAATAGAAAGACCTACTCCTTGCTCAGTGAACTGGACTCAACACCCCCTATTCACCGCACAAGAATATATCTGACTAGTAAGAATCTTAAAACCTATGTATTGATATCTCTCTGGAAGTGAGTCAAGTGGGTGTAAAGCGGCAGAAACAAAGTGGTGAAAAGCGGTTAAACACCATTATAAAAATAAATTACTTTTAAAAACCCGTGAAACAAAGACAGTGAAAGAGAGAGAAATTCTTACAAAATTCGTTCAGGGGCTGTGATGCAACCTGGATTGACCATATCTAGACCCACAGCTGGATGAGACATAAGGGTGGACACTCTCGGGGCTGAGAGGTTTGGTGAGGTTGGGGGAGCAAACGCAGAGCCTTTAAAGTAATACTGCTTGTTACCCATCCCATGGGTCCCAAATCTCCAGGTTCAAGGGCATCTTCCTACCTCGAAAACATGCATGAGAAACCCAGAAGGTGGTACACCGTGTGATCGGGAAAGGTTTCTAAAACGCACCTCATTTCTCATCTCCTTGTGCTCGGGTTCGCCATTCCAGCCGCTTTACTAGCAATCTCCCTCCTTGGAGAATCAGCACCTGTAACCTCCCGTTCCGTACAGCTTGCAATTTGTCCTGAGGATGAACGGGAAGAGGGGGAGCCAATGAGAGACTAGCTCTAGGTGTTGGGACAGGCACAGGTCACTCTATTTTCCCATCAGGAAGAAGAATTAACCACAGGCTCAGCCTGCCGCCCGGAAGCAGAATAGGGCCTGAGGCAATCCTGCGCTTTTGCGGCCAGCTCCCAAAAAAGCGAGTTGAAAAATGGAGCTCAGGGGCACTGCAATTCACAAACCTGCAGAGTTATAAATGATAACTCTCGTCCACAAATATATTGAGGGAAGGCAACGAAGAGGATTTGAAAGCAAGGCAGAATTGCAGGAAACTGATTTCAGGAGGTCGATTCGAATCGCCTTTAAAGCACATGAAAAGCGGCAAAACGTCGACAATGATGCCCTTGGCCAAAAAGGGCGTATGCGTTTTTTCCTGAATATATTCAGGAAAAAACGCATACGCCCTTTTTGGCCAACCAAGCAACCTGGAAAGGCAAATCAGCGCTACAAAGAAGTCTCGCTTCCCATCGGTCAAAAGGGCCATGCGGAAAAAAATGTCAAAACCAGAAATGCAGGACAGGCCATGGAGAAATGGGAGCCTTGCTACGCTGATGGGCGGGATGTAAATTGCCAAAAGCCACTCTGGAGAAGTGTACGGTGTGTCCTGAAACATCGAAAAAACACAGCTTAGAGCGCATAGGGCACTTCCACTCATGGGCATATAAATTGGGAAAACTAAAAATCAGCAAGACACAGGCACCCCAAAGTTTAGGGCTGCTCTATTGACAAGAACCTCCACTTCGTGACACCTCAAATATCCCAGGAAAGAGAAAAATGGATAAAGAAGTGGTGGTCCTTATGTACAGTGGAATATCACTCAGCCATGAAATCAATGTCATAAGGCTAGTAGCAGCATGATGAGTGGCTTTAGCTATGACGATTCTAAGTGAAATAAGTCACACAGAAAAAGACACTTATCATAAGCTATCACTTATAGAGGGAATGTAAAAACCGCTACACTTGGACTGAATTACAAAACAGAACAGAGTCACACGTTTACAAAACACACTATGGCTGCTTAACGGGAAAGGTGGGGTGGGGTGATGCATAAAACAAGGGTTTCAAATGAGCTCAGATACCGTTCCATAAACCCAATATGTAATAGAAAGACCTACTCCTTGCTCAGTGAACTGGACTCAACACCCCCTATTCACCGCACAAGAATATATCTGACTAGTAAGAATCTTAAAACCTATGTATTGCTATCTCTCTGGAAGTGAGTCAAGTGGGTGTAAAGCGGCAGAAACACAGCCGTGAAAAGCAGCTAAACCCCATTATAAAATGAATTACTTTTAAAAACCCGTGAAACAAAGACAGTGAAAGAGAGAGAAATTCTTACAAAATTCGTTCAGGGTCTGTGATGCAACCTGGATTGACCATATCTAGACCCACAGCTGGATGAGACATAAGGGTGGACACTCTCGGGGCTGAGAGGTTTGGTGAGGTTGGGGGAGCAAACGCAGAGCCTTTAAAGTAATACTGCCTGTTACCCATCCCATGGGTCCCAAATCTCCAGGTTCAAGGGCATCTTCCTACCTCGAAAACATGCATGAGAAACCCAGAAGGTGGTACACCGTGTGATCGGGAAAGTTTTCTAAAACGCACCTCATTTCTCATCTCCTTGTGCTCGGGTTCGCCATTCCAGCCGCTTTACTAGCAATCTCCCTCCTTGGAGAATCAGCACCTGTAACCTCCCGTTCCGTACAGCTTGCAATTTGTCCTGAGGATGAACGGGAAGAGGGGGAGCCAATGAGAGACTAGCTGTAGGTGTTGGGACAGGCACAGGTCACTCTATTTTCCCATCAGGAAGAAGAATTAACCACAGGCTCAGCCTGCCGCCCGGAAGCAGAATAGGGCCTGAGGCAATCCTGCACTTTTGCGGCCAGCTCCCAAAAAAGCGAGTTGAAAAATGGAGCTCAGGGGCACTGCAATTCACAAACCTGCAGAGTTATAAATGATAACTCTCGTCCACAAATATATTGAGGGAAGGCAACGAAGAGGATCTGAAAGCAAGGCAGAATTGCAGGAAACAGATTTCAGGAGGTCGATTCGAATCGCCTTTAAAGCACATGAAAAGCGGCAAAACGTCGACAATGATGCCCTTGGCCAAAAAGGGCGTATGCGTTTTTTCCTGAATATATTCAGGAAAAAACGCATACGCCCTTTTTGCCCAACCAAGCAACCTGGAAAGGCAAATCAGCGCTACAAAGAAGTCTCGCTTCCCATCGGTCAAAAGGGCCATGCGGAAAAAAGTGTCAAAACCAGAAATGCAGGACAGGCCATGGAGAAATGGGAGCCTTGCTACGCTGATGGGCGGGATGCAAATTGCCAACAGCCACTCTGGAGAAGTGTACGGTGTGTCCTGAAACATCGAAAAAACACAGCTTAGAGCGCATAGGGCACTTCCACTCATGGGCATATAAATTGGGAAAACTAAAAATCAGCAAGACACAGGCACCCCAAAGTTTAGGGCTGCTCTATTGACAAGAATCTCCACTTCCTGACACCTCAAATATCCCAGGAAAGAGAAAAATGGATAAAGAATTGGTGGTCCTTATGTACAGTGGAATATCACTCAGCCATGAAATCAATGTCATAAGGCTAGTAGCAGCATGATGAGTGGCTTTAGCTATGACGATTCTAAGTGAAATAAGTCACACAGAAAAAGACACTTATCATAAGCTATCACTTATACAGGGAATGTAAAAACCTCTACACTTGGACTGAATTACAAAACAGAACAGAGTCACAAGTTTACAAAACACACTATGGCTGCTTAACGGGAAAGGTGGGGTGGGGTGATGCATAAAACAAGGGTTTCAAATGAGCTCAGATACCGTTCCATAAACCCAATATGTAATAGAAAGACCTACTCCTTGCTCAGTGAACTGGACTCAACACCCCCTATTCACCGCACAAGAATATATCTGACTAGTAAGAATCTTAAAACCTATGTATTGCTATCTCTCTGGAAGTGAGTCAAGTGGGTGTAAAGCGGCAGAAACACAGCCGTGAAAAGCAGCTAAACCCCATTATAAAAATGAATTACTTTTAAAAACCCGTGAAACAAAGACAGTGAAAGAGAGAGAAATTCTTACAAAATTCGTTCAGGGGCTGTGATGCAACCTGGATTGACCATATCTAGACCCACAGCTGGATGAGACATAAGGGTGGACACTCTCGGGGCTGAGAGGTTTGGTGAGGTTGGGGGAGCAAACGCAGAGCCTTTAAAGTAATACTGCCTGTTACCCATCCCATGGGTCCCAAATCTCCAGGTTCAAGGGCATCTTCCTACCTCGAAAACATGCATGAGAAACCCAGAAGGTGGTACACCGTGTGATCGGGAAAGGTTTCTAAAACGCACCTCATTTCTCATCTCCTTGTGCTCGGGTTCGCCAATCCAGCCGCTTTACTAGCAATCTCCCTCCTTGGAGAATCAGCACCTGTAACCTCCCGTTCCGTACAGCTTGCAATTTGTCCTGAGGATGAACGGGAAGAGGGGGAGCCAATGAGAGACTAGCTCTAGGTGTTGGGACAGGCACAGGTCACTCTATTTTCCCATCAGGAAGAAGAATTAACCACAGGCTCAGCCTGCCGCCCGGAACCAGAATAGGGCCTGAGGCAATCCTGCGCTTTTGTGGCCAGCTCCCAAAAAAGCGAGTTGAAAAATGGAGCTCAGGGGCACTGCAATTCACAAACCTGCAGAGTTATAAATGATAACTCTCGTCCACAAATATATTGAGGGAAGGCAACGAAGAGGATCTGAAAGCAAGGCAGAATTGCAGGAAACAGATTTCAGGAGGTCGATTCGAATCGCCTTTAAAGCACATGAAAAGCGGCAAAACGTCGACAATGATGCCCTTGGCCAAAAAGGGCGTATGCGTTTTTTCCTGAATATATTCAGGAAAAAACGCATACGCCCTTTTTGCCCAACCAAGCAACCTGGAAAGGCAAATCAGCGCTACAAAGAAGTCTCGCTTCCCATCGGTCAAAAGGGCCATGCGGAAAAAAGTGTCAAAACCAGAAATGCAGGACAGGCCATGGAGAAATGGGAGCCTTGCTACGCTGATGGGCGGGATGTAAATTGCCAACAGCCACTCTGGAGAAGTGTACGGTGTGTCCTGAAACATCGAAAAAACACAGCTTAGAGCGCATAGGGCACTTCCACTCATGGGCGTATAAATTGGGAAAACTAAAAATCAGCAAGACACAGGCACCCCAAAGTTTAGGGCTGCTCTGTTGACAAGAACCTCCACTTCATGACACCTCAAATATCCCAGGAAAGAGAAAAATGGATAAAGAAGTGGTGGTCCTTATGTACAATGGAATATCACTCAGCCATGAAATCAATGTCATAAGGCTAGTAGCAGCATGATGAGTGGCTTTAGCTACGACGATTCTAAGTGAAATAAGTCACACAGAAAAAGACACTTATCATAAACTATCACTTATAGAGGGAATGTAAAAACCGCTACACTTGAACTGAATTACAAAACAGAACAGAGTCACACGTTTAGAAAACACACTATGGCTGCTTGACGGGAAAGGTGGGGTGGGGTGATGCATAAAACAAGGGTTTCAAATGAGCTCAGATACCGTTCCATAAACCCAATATGTAATAGAAAGACCTACTCCTTGCTCAGTGAACTGGACTCAACACCCCCTATTCACCGCACAAGAATATATCTGACTAGTAAGAATCTTAAAACCTATGTATTGCTATCTCTCTGGAAGTGAGTCAAGTGGGTGTAAAGCGGCAGAAACACAGCCGTGAAAAGCAGCTAAACCCCATTATAAAAATGAATTACTTTTAAAAACCCGTGAAACAAAGACAGTGAAAGAGAGAGAAATTCTTACAAAATTCGTTCAGGGGCTGTGATGCAACCTGGATTGACCATATCTAGACCCACAGCTGGATGAGACATAAGGGTGGACACTCTCGGGGCTGAGAGGTTTGGTGAGGTTGGGGGAGCAAACGCAGAGCCTTTAAAGTAATACTGCCTGTTACCCATCCCATGGGTCCCAAATCTCCAGGTTCAAGGGCATCTTCCTACCTCGAAAACATGCATGAGAAACCCAGAAGGTGGTACACCGTGTGATCGGGAAAGGTTTCTAAAACGCACCTCATTTCTCATCTCCTTGTGCTCGGGTTCGCCATTCCAGCCGCTTTACTAGCAATCTCCCTCCTTGGAGAATCAGCACCTGTAACCTCCCGTTCCGTACAGCTTGCAATTTGTCCTGAGGATGAACGGGAAGAGGGGGAGCCAATGAGAGACTAGCTGTAGGTGTTGGGACAGGCACAGGTCACTCTATTTTCCCATCAGGAAGAAGAATTAACCACAGGCTCAGCCTGCCGCCCGGAAGCAGAATAGGGCCTGAGGCAATCCTGCACTTTTGCGGCCAGCTCCCAAAAAAGCGAGTTGAAAAATGGAGCTCAGGGGCACTGCAATTCACAAACCTGCAGAGTTATAAATGATAACTCTCGTCCACAAATATATTGAGGGAAGGCAACGAAGAGGATTTGAAAGCAAGGCAGAATTGCAGGAAACTGATTTCAGGAGGTCGATTCGAATCGCCTTTAAAGCACATGAAAAGCGGCAAAACGTCGACAATGATGCCCTTGGCCAAAAAGGGCGTATGCGTTTTTTCCTGAATATATTCAGGAAAAAACGCATACGCCCTTTTTGGCCAACCAAGCAACCTGGAAAGGCAAATCAGCGCTACAAAGAAGTCTCGCTTCCCATCGGTCAAAAGGGCCATGCGGAAAAAAGTGTCAAAACCAGAAATGCAGGACAGGCCATGGAGAAATGGGAGCCTTGCTACGCTGATGGGCGGGATGTAAACTGCCAACAGCCACTCTGGAGAAGTGTACGGTGTGTCTTGACACATCGAAAAAACACAGCTTAGAGCGCATAGGGCACTTCCACCCATGGGCATATAAATTGGGAAAACTAAAAATCAGCAAAACACAGGCACCTCAAAGTTTAGGGCTGCTCTGTTGACAAGAACCTCCACTTCATGACACCTTAAATATCCCAGGAAAGAGAAAAATGGATAAAGAAGTGGTGGTCCTTATGTACAATGTAATATCACTCAGCCATGAAATCAATGTCATAAGGCTAGTAGCAGCATGATGAGTGGCTTTAGCTATGACGATTCTAAGTGAAATAAGTCACACAGAAAAAGACACTTATCATAAGCTATCACTTATAGAGGGAATGTAAAAACCGCTACACTTGGACTGAATTACAAAACAGAACAGAGTCACAAGTTTACAAAACACACTATGGCTGCTTAACGGGAAAGGTGGGGTGGGGTGATGCATAAAACAAGGGTTTCAAATGAGCTCAGATACCGTTCCATAAACCCAATATGTAATAGAAAGACCTACTCCTTGCTCAGTGAACTGGACTCAACACCCCCTATTCACCGCACAAGAATATATCTGACTAGTAAGAATCTTAAAACCTATGTATTGATATCTCTCTGGAAGTGAGTCAAGTGGGTGTAAAGCGGCAGAAACAAAGTGGTGAAAAGCGGTTAAACACCATTATAAAAATAAATTACTTTTAAAAACCCGTGAAACAAAGACAGTGAAAGAGAGAGAAATTCTTACAAAATTCGTTCAGGGGCTGTGATGCAACCTGGATTGACCATATCTAGACCCACAGCTGGATGAGACATAAGGGTGGACACTCTCGGGGCTGAGAGGTTTGGTGAGGTTGGGGGAGCAAACGCAGAGCCTTTAAAGTAATACTGCTTGTTACCCATCCCATGGGTCCCAAATCTCCAGGTTCAAGGGCATCTTCCTACCTCGAAAACATGCATGAGAAACCCAGAAGGTGGTACACCGTGTGATCGGGAAAGGTTTCTAAAACGCACCTCATTTCTCATCTCCTTGTGCTCGGGTTCGCCATTCCAGCCGCTTTACTAGCAATCTCCCTCCTTGGAGAATCAGCACCTGTAACCTCCCGTTCCGTACAGCTTGCAATTTGTCCTGAGGATGAACGGGAAGAGGGGGAGCCAATGAGAGACTAGCTCTAGGTGTTGGGACAGGCACAGGTCACTCTATTTTCCCATCAGGAAGAAGAATTAACCACAGGCTCAGCCTGCCGCCCGGAAGCAGAATAGGGCCTGAGGCAATCCTGCGCTTTTGCGGCCAGCTCCCAAAAAAGCGAGTTGAAAAATGGAGCTCAGGGGCACTGCAATTCACAAACCTGCAGAGTTATAAATGATAACTCTCGTCCACAAATATATTGAGGGAAGGCAACGAAGAGGATTTGAAAGCAAGGCAGAATTGCAGGAAACTGATTTCAGGAGGTAGATTCGAATCGCCTTTAAAGCACATGAAAAGCGGCAAAACGTCGACAATGATGCCCTTGGCCAAAAAGGGCGTATGCGTTTTTTCCTGAATATATTCAGGAAAAAACGCATACGCCCTTTTTGGCCAACCAAGCAACCTGGAAAGGCAAATCAGCGCTACAAAGAAGTCTCGCTTCCCATCGGTCAAAAGGGCCATGCGGAAAAAAATGTCAAAACCAGAAATGCAGGACAGGCCATGGAGAAATGGGAGCCTTGCTACGCTGATGGGCGGGATGTAAATTGCCAAAAGCCACTCTGGAGAAGTGTACGGTGTGTCCTGAAACATCGAAAAAACACAGCTTAGAGCGCATAGGGCACTTCCACTCATGGGCATATAAATTGGGAAAACTAAAAATCAGCAAGACACAGGCACCCCAAAGTTTAGGGCTGCTCTATTGACAAGAACCTCCACTTCGTGACACCTCAAATATCCCAGGAAAGAGAAAAATGGATAAAGAAGTGGTGGTCCTTATGTACAGTGGAATATCACTCAGCCATGAAATCAAAGTCATAAGGCTAGTAGCAGCATGATGAGTGGCTTTAGCTATGACGATTCTAAGTGAAATAAGTCACACAGAAAAAGACACTTATCATAAGCTATCACTTATAGAGGGAATGTAAAAACCTCTACACTTGGACTGAATTACAAAACAGAACAGAGTCACACGTTTACAAAACACACTATGGCTGCTTAACGGGAAAGGTGGGGTGGGGTGATGCATAAAACAAGGGTTTCAAATGAGCTCAGATACCGTTCCATAAACCCAATATGTAATAGAAAGACCTACTCCTTGCTCAGTGAACTGGACTCAACACCCCCTATTCACCGCACAAGAATATATCTGACTAGTAAGAATCTTAAAACCTATGTATTGATATCTCTCTGGAAGTGAGTCAAGTGGGTGTAAAGCGGCAGAAACACAGCCGTGAAAAGCAGCTAAACCCCATTATAAAAATGAATTACTTTTAAAAACCCGTGAAACAAAGACAGTGAAAGAGAGAGAAATACTTACAAGATTCGTTCAGGGGCTGTGATGCAACCTGGATTGACCATATCTAGACCCACAGCTGGATGAGACATAAGGGTGGACACTCTCGGGGCTGAGAGGTTTGGTGAGGTTGGGGGAGCAAACGCAGAGCCTTTAAAGTAATACTGCTTGTTACCCATCCCATGGGTCCCAAATCTCCAGGTTCAAGGGCATCTTCCTACCTCGAAAACATGCATGAGAAACCCAGAAGGTGGTACACCGTGTGATCGGGAAAGGTTTCTAAAACGCACCTCATTTCTCATCTCCTTGTGCTCGGGTTCGCCATTCCAGCTGCTTTACTAGCAATCTCCCTCCTTGGAGAATCAGCACCTGTAACCTCCCGTTCCGTACAGCTTGCAATTTGTCCTGAGGATGAACGGGAAGAGGGGGAGCCAATGAGAGACTAGCTCTAGGTGTTGGGACAGGCACAGGTCACTCTATTTTCCCATCAGGAAGAAGAATTAACCACAGGCTCAGCCTGCCGCCCGGAAGCAGAATAGGGCCTGAGGCAATCCTGCGCTTTTGCGGCCAGCTCCCAAAAAAGCGAGTTGAAAAATGGAGCTCAGGGGCACTGCAATTCACAAACCTGCAGAGTTATAAATGATAACTCTCGTCCACAAATATATTGAGGGAAGGCAACGAAGAGGATCTGAAAGCAAGGCAGAATTGCAGGAAACAGATTTCAGGAGGTAGATTCGAATCGCATTTAAAGCACATGAAAAGCGGCAAAACGTCGACAATGATGCCCTTGGCCAAAAAGGGCGTATGCGTTTTTTCCTGAATATATTCAGGAAAAAACGCATACGCCCTTTTTGGCCAACCAAGCAACCTGGAAAGGCAAATCAGCGCTACAAAGAAGTCTCGCTTCCCATCGGTCAAAAGGGCCATGCGGAAAAAGTGTCAAAACCAGAAATGCAGGACAGGCCATGGAGAAATGGGAGCCTTGCTACGCTGATGGGCGGGATGTAAATTGCCAACAGCCACTCTGGAGAAGTGTACGGTGTGTCCTGAAACATCGCAAAAACACAGCTTACACCGCATAGGGCACTTCCACTCATGGGCGTATAAATTGGGAAAACTAAAAATCAGCAAGACACAGGCACCCCAAAGTTTAGGGCAGCTCTGTTGACAAGAACCTCCACTTCATGTCACCTCAAATATCCCAGGAAAGAGAAAAATGGATAAAGAAGTGGTGGTCCTTATGTACAGTGGAATATCACTCAGCCATGAAATCAATGTCATAAGGCTAGTAGCAGCATGATGAGTGGCTTTAGCTACGACGATTCTAAGTGAAATAAGTCACACAGAAAAAGACACTTATCATAAGCTATCACTTATAGAGGGAATGTAAAAACCGCTACACTTGAACTGAATTACAAAACAGAACAGAGTCACAAGTTTACAAAACACACTATGGCTGCTTAACGGGAAAGGTGGGGTGGGGTGATGCATAAAACAAGGGTTTCAAATGAGCTCAGATACCGTTCCATAAACCCAATATGTAATAGAAAGACCTATTCCTTGCTCAGTGAACTGGACTCAACACCCCCTATTCACCGCACAAGAATATATCTGACTAGTAAGAATCTTAAAACCTATGTATTGCTATCTCTCTGGAAGTGAGTCAAGTGGGTGTAAAGCGGCAGAAACACAGCCGTGAAAAGCAGCTAAACCCCATTATAAAAATGAATTACTTTTAAAAACCCGTGAAACAAAGACAGTGAAAGAGAGAGAAATTCTTACAAAACTCGTTCAGGGGCTGTGATGCAACCTGGATTGACCATATCTAGACCCACAGCTGGATGAGACATAAGGGTGGACACTCTCGGGGCTGAGAGGTTTGGTGAGGTTGGGGGAGCAAACGCAGAGCCTTTAAAGTAATACTGCCTGTTACCCATCCCATGGGTCCCAAATCTCCAGGTTCAAGGGCATCTTCCTACCTCGAAAACATGCATGAGAAACCCAGAAGGTGGTACACCGTGTGATCGGGAAAGTTTTCTAAAACGCACCTCATTTCTCATCTCCTTGTGCTCGGGTTCGCCATTCCAGCTGCTTTACTAGCAATCTCCCTCCTTGGAGAATCAGCACCTGTAACCTCCCGTTCCGTACAGCTTGCAATTTGTCCTGAGGATGAACGGGAAGAGGGGGAGCCAATGAGAGACTAGCTGTAGGTGTTGGGACAGGCACAGGTCACTCTATTTTCCCATCAGGAAGAAGAATTAACCACAGGCTCAGCCTGCCGCCCGGAACCAGAATAGGGCCTGAGGCAATCCTGCGCTTTTGTGGCCAGCTCCCAAAAAAGCGAGTTGAAAAATGGAGCTCAGGGGCACTGCAATTCACAAACCTGCAGAGTTATAAATGATAACTCTCGTCCACAAATATATTGAGGGAAGGCAACGAAGAGGATCTGAAAGCAAGGCAGAATTGCAGGAAACAGATTTCAGGAGGTCGATTCGAATCGCCTTTAAAGCACATGAAAAGCGGCAAAACGTCGACAATGATGCCCTTGGCCAAAAAGGGCGTATGCGTTTTTTCCTGAATATATTCAGGAAAAAACGCATACGCCCTTTTTGCCCAACCAAGCAACCTGGAAAGGCAAATCAGCGCTACAAAGAAGTCTCGCTTCCCATCGGTCAAAAGGGCCATGCGGAAAAAAGTGTCAAAACCAGAAATGCAGGACAGGCCATGGAGAAATGGGAGCCTTGCTACGCTTATGGGCGGGATGTAAATTGCCAACAGCCACTCTGGAGAAGTGTACGGTGTGTCCTGAAACATCGAAAAAACACAGCTTAGAGCGCATAGGGCACTTCCACTCATGGGCGTATAAATTGGGAAAACTAAAAATCAGCAAGACACAGGCACCCCAAAGTTTAGGGCTGCTCTGTTGACAAGAACCCCCACTTCATGACACCTCAAATATCCCAGGAAAGAGAAAAATGGATAAAGAAGTGGTGGTCCTTATGTACAATGGAATATCACTCAGCCATGAAATCAATGTCATAAGGCTAGTAGCAGCATGATGAGTGGCTTTAGCTACGACGATTCTAAGTGAAATAAGTCACACAGAAAAAGACACTTATCATAAGCTATCACTTATAGAGGGAATGTAAAAACCGCTACACTTGAACTGAATTACAAAACAGAACAGAGTCACACGTTTAGAAAACACACTATGGCTGCTTAACGGGAAAGGTGGGGTGGGGTGATGCATAAAACAAGGGTTTCAAATGAGCTCAGATACCGTTCCATAAACCCAATATGTAATAGAAAGACCTACTCCTTGCTCAGTGAACTGGACTCAACACCCCCTATTCACCGCACAAGAATATATCTGACTAGTAAGAATCTTAAAACCTATGTATTGCTATCTCTCTGGAAGTGAGTCAAGTGGGTGTAAAGCGGCAGAAACACAGCCGTGAAAAGCAGCTAAACCCCATTATAAAAATGAATTACTTTTAAAAACCCGTGAAACAAAGACAGTGAAAGAGAGAGAAATTCTTACAAAATTCGTTCAGGGGCTGTGATGCAACCTGGATTGACCATATCTAGACCCACAGCTGGATGAGACATAAGGGTGGACACTCTCGGGGCTGAGAGGTTTGGTGAGGTTGGGGGAGCAAACGCAGAGCCTTTAAAGTAATACTGCCTGTTACCCATCCCATGGGTCCCAAATCTCCAGGTTCAAGGGCATCTTCCTACCTCGAAAACATGCATGAGAAACCCAGAAGGTGGTACACCGTGTGATCGGGAAAGGTTTCTAAAACGCACCTCATTTCTCATCTCCTTGTGCTCGGGTTCGCCATTCCAGCCGCTTTATTAGCAATCTCCCTCCTTGGAGAATCAGCACCTGTAACCTCCCGTTCCGTACAGCTTGCAATTTGTCCTGAGGATGAACGGGAAGAGGGGGAGCCAATGAGAGACTAGCTGTAGGTGTTGGGACAGGCACAGGTCACTCTATTTTCCCATCAGGAAGAAGAATTAACCACAGGCTCAGCCTGCCGCCCGGAAGCAGAATAGGGCCTGAGGCAATCCTGCACTTTTGCGGCCAGCTCCCAAAAAAGCGAGTTGCAAAATGGAGCTCAGGGGCACTGCAATTCACAAACCTGCAGAGTTATAAATGATAACTCTCGTCCACAAATATATTGAGGGAAGGCAACGAAGAGGATTTGAAAGCAAGGCAGAATTGCAGGAAACTGATTTCAGGAGGTCGATTCGAATCGCCTTTAAAGCACATGAAAAGCGGCAAAACGTCGACAATGATGCCCTTGGCCAAAAAGGGCGTATGCGTTTTTTCCTGAATATATTCAGGAAAAAACGCATACGCCCTTTTTGGCCAACCAAGCAACCTGGAAAGGCAAATCAGCGCTACAAAGAAGTCTCGCTTCCCATCGGTCAAAAGGGCCATGCGGAAAAATGTGTCAAAACCAGAAATGCAGGACAGGCCATGGAGAAATGGGAGCCTTGCTACGCTGATGGGCGGGATGTAAATTGCCAACAGCCACTCTGGAGAAGTGTACGGTGTGTCCTGAAACATCGAAAAAACACAGCTTAGAGCGCATACGGCACTTCCACCCATGGGCATATAAATTGGGAAAACTAAAAATCAGCAAGACACAGGCACCTCAAAGTTTAGGGCTGCTCTGTTGACAAGAACCTCCACTTCATGACACCTTAAATATCCCAGGAAAGAGAAAAATGGATAAAGAAGTGGTGGTCCTTATGTACAATGTAATATCACTCAGCCATGAAATCAATGTCATAAGGCTAGTAGCAGCATGATGAGAGGCTTTAGCTATGACGATTCTAAGTGAAATAAGTCACACAGAAAAAGACACTTATCATAAGCTATCACTTATAGAGGGAATGTAAAAACCGCTACACTTGGACTGAATTACAAAACAGAACAGAGTCACACGTTTACAAAACACACTATGGCTGCTTAACGGGAAAGGTGGGGTGGGGTGATGCATAAAACAAGGGTTTCAAATGAGCTCAGATACCGTTCCATAAACCCAATATGTAATAGAAAGACCTACTCCTTGCTCAGTGAACTGGACTCAACACCCCCTATTCACCGCACAAGAATATATCTGACTAGTAAGAATCTTAAAACCTATGTATTGATATCTCTCTGGAAGTGAGTCAAGTGGGTGTAAAGCGGCAGAAACACAGTGGTGAAAAGCGGTTAAACCCCATTATAAAAATAAATTACTTTTAAAAACCCGTGAAACAAAGACAGTGAAAGAGAGAGAAATTCTTACAAAATTCGTTCAGGGGCTGTGATGCAACCTGGATTGACCATATCTAGACCCACAGCTGGATGAGACATAAGGGTGGACACTCTCGGGGCTGAGAGGTTTGGTGAGGTTGGGGGAGCAAACGCAGAGCCTTTAAAGTAATACTGCTTGTTACCCATCTCATGGGTCCCAAATCTCCAGGTTCAAGGGCATCTTCCTACCTCGAAAACATGCATGAGAAACCCAGAAGGTGGTACACCGTGTGATCGGGAAAGGTTTCTAAAACGCACCTCATTTCTCATCTCCTTGTGCTCGGGTTCGACATTCCAGCCGCTTTACTAGCAATCTCCCTCCTTGGAGAATCAGCACCTGTAACCTCCCGTTCCGTACAGCTTGCAATTTGTCCTGAGGATGAACGGGAAGAGGGGGAGCCAATGAGAGACTAGCTCTAGGTGTTGGGACAGGCACAGGTCACTCTATTTTCCCATCAGGAAGAAGAATTAACCACAGGCTCAGCCTGCCGCCCGGAACCAGAATAGGGCCTGAGGCAATCCTGCGCTTTTGCGGCCAGCTCCCAAAAAAGCGAGTTGAAAAATGGAGCTCAGGGGCACTGCAATTCACAAACCTGCAGAGTTATAAATGATAACTCTCGTCCACAAATATATTGAGGGAAGGCAACGAAGAGGATTTGAAAGCAAGGCAGAATTGCAGGAAACTGATTTCAGGAGGTAGATTCGAATCGCCTTTAAAGCACATGAAAAGCGGCAAAACGTCGACAATGATGCCCTTGGCCAAAAAGGGCGTATGCGTTTTTTCCTGAATATATTCAGGAAAAAACGCATACGCCCTTTTTGGCCAACCAAGCAACCTGGAAAGGCAAATCAGCGCTACAAAGAAGTCTCGCTTCCCATCGGTCAAAAGGGCCATGCGGAAAAAAATGTCAAAACCAGAAATGCAGGACAGGCCATGGAGAAATGGGAGCCTTGCTACGCTGATGGGCGGGATGTAAATTGCCAACAGCCACTCTGGAGAAGTGTACGGTGTGTCCTGAAACATCGAAAAAACACAGCTTAGAGCGCATAGGGCACTTCCACTCATGGGCATATAAATTGGGAAAACTAAAAATCAGCAAGACACAGGCACCCCAAAGTTTAGGGCTGCTCTATTGACAAGAACCTCCACTTCGTGACACCTCAAATATCCCAGGAAAGAGAAAAATGGATAAAGAAGTGGTGGTCCTTATGTACAGTGGAATATCACTCAGCCATGAAATCAATGTCATAAGGCTAGTAGCAGCATGATGAGTGGCTTTAGCTATGACGATTCTAAGTGAAATAAGTCACACAGAAAAAGACACTTATCATAAGCTATCACTTATAGAGGGAATGTAAAAACCTCTACACTTGGACTGAATTACAAAACAGAACAGAGTCACAAGTTTACAAAACACACTATGGCTGCTTAACGGGAAAGGTGGGGTGGGGTGATGCATAAAACAAGGGTTTCAAATGAGCTCAGATACCGTTCCATAAACCCAATATGTAATAGAAAGACCTACTCCTTGCTCAGTGAACTGGACTCAACACCCCCTATTCACCGCACAAGAATATATCTGACTAGTAAGAATCTTAAAACCTATGTATTGATATCTCTCTGGAAGTGAGTCAAGTTGGTGTAAAGCCGCAGAAACACAGCCGTGAAAAGCAGCTAAACCCCATTATAAAAATGAATTACTTTTAAAAACCCGTGAAACAAAGACAGTGAAAGAGAGAGAAATTCTTACAAAATTCGTTCAGGGGCTGTGATGCAACCTGGATTGACCATATCTAGACCCACAGCTGGATGAGACATAAGGGTGGACACTCTCGGGGCTGAGAGGTTTGGTGAGGTTGGGGGAGCAAACGCAGAGCCTTTAAAGTAATACTGCCTGTTACCCATCCCATGGGTCCCAAATCTCCAGGTTCAAGGGCATCTTCCTACCTCGAAAACATGCATGAGAAACCCAGAAGGTGGTACACCGTGTGATCGGGAAAGTTTTCTAAAACGCACCTCATTTCTCATCTCCTTGTGCTCGGGTTCGCCATTCCAGCTGCTTTACTAGCAATCTCCCTCCTTGGAGAATCAGCACCTGTAACCTCCCGTTCCGTACAGCTTGCAATTTGTCCTGAGGATGAACGGGAAGAGGGGGAGCCAATGAGAGACTAGCTCTAGGTGTTGGGACAGGCACAGGTCACTCTATTTTCCCATCAGGAAGAAGAATTAACCACAGGCTCAGACTGCCGCCCGGAAGCAGAATAGGGCCTGAGGCAATCCTGCGCTTTTGTGGCCAGCTCCCAAAAAAGCGAGTTGAAAAATGGAGCTCAGGGGCACTGCAATTCACAAACCTGCAGAGTTATAAATGATAACTCTCGTCCACAAATATATTGAGGGAAGGCAACGAAGAGGATCTGAAAGCAAGGCAGAATTGCAGGAAACAGATTTCAGGAGGTCGATTCGAATCGCCTTTAAAGCACATGAAAAGCGGCAAAACGTCGACAATGATGCCCTTGGCCAAAAAGGGCGTATGCGTTTTTTCCTGAATATATTCAGGAAAAAACGCATACGCCCTTTTTGGCCAACCAAGCAACCTGGAAAGGCAAATCAGCGCTACAAAGAAGTCTCGCTTCCCATCGGTCAAAAGGGCCATGCGGAAAAATGTGTCAAAACCAGAAATGCAGGACAGGCCATGGAGAAATGGGAGCCTTGCTACGCTGATGGGCGGGATGTAAATTGCCAACAGCCACTCTGGAGAAGTGTACGGTGTGTCCTGAAACATCGAAAAAACACAGCTTAGAGCGCATACGGCACTTCCACCCATGGGCATATAAATTGGGAAAACTAAAAATCAGCAAGACACAGGCACCTCAAAGTTTAGGGCTGCTCTGTTGACAAGAACCTCCACTTCATGACACCTTAAATATCCCAGGAAAGAGAAAAATGGATAAAGAAGTGGTGGTCCTTATGTACAATGTAATATCACTCAGCCATGAAATCAATGTCATAAGGCTAGTAGCAGCATGATGAGAGGCTTTAGCTATGACGATTCTAAGTGAAATAAGTCACACAGAAAAAGACACTTATCATAAGCTATCACTTATAGAGGGAATGTAAAAACCGCTACACTTGGACTGAATTACAAAACAGAACAGAGTCACACGTTTACAAAACACACTATGGCTGCTTAACGGGAAAGGTGGGGTGGGGTGATGCATAAAACAAGGGTTTCAAATGAGCTCAGATACCGTTCCATAAACCCAATATGTAATAGAAAGACCTACTCCTTGCTCAGTGAACTGGACTCAACACCCCCTATTCACCGCACAAGAATATATCTGACTAGTAAGAATCTTAAAACCTATGTATTGATATCTCTCTGGAAGTGAGTCAAGTGGGTGTAAAGCGGCAGAAACACAGTGGTGAAAAGCGGTTAAACCCCATTATAAAAATAAATTACTTTTAAAAACCCGTGAAACAAAGACAGTGAAAGAGAGAGAAATTCTTACAAAATTCGTTCAGGGGCTGTGATGCAACCTGGATTGACCATATCTAGACCCACAGCTGGATGAGACATAAGGGTGGACACTCTCGGGGCTGAGAGGTTTGGTGAGGTTGGGGGAGCAAACGCAGAGCCTTTAAAGTAATACTGCTTGTTACCCATCTCATGGGTCCCAAATCTCCAGGTTCAAGGGCATCTTCCTACCTCGAAAACATGCATGAGAAACCCAGAAGGTGGTACACCGTGTGATCGGGAAAGGTTTCTAAAACGCACCTCATTTCTCATCTCCTTGTGCTCGGGTTCGACATTCCAGCCGCTTTACTAGCAATCTCCCTCCTTGGAGAATCAGCACCTTTAACCTCCCGTTCCGTACAGCTTGCAATTTGTCCTGAGGATGAACGGGAAGAGGGGGAGCCAATGAGAGACTAGCTCTAGGTGTTGGGACAGGCACAGGTCACTCTATTTTCCCATCAGGAAGAAGAATTAACCACAGGCTCAGCCTGCCGCCCGGAACCAGAATAGGGCCTGAGGCAATCCTGCGCTTTTGCGGCCAGCTCCCAAAAAAGCGAGTTGAAAAATGGAGCTCAGGGGCACTGCAATTCACAAACCTGCAGAGTTATAAATGATAACTCTCGTCCACAAATATATTGAGGGAAGGCAACGAAGAGGATTTGAAAGCAAGGCAGAATTGCAGGAAACTGATTTCAGGAGGTAGATTCGAATCGCCTTTAAAGCACATGAAAAGCGGCAAAACGTCGACAATGATGCCCTTGGCCAAAAAGGGCGTATGCGTTTTTTCCTGAATATATTCAGGAAAAAACGCATACGCCCTTTTTGGCCAACCAAGCAACCTGGAAAGGCAAATCAGCGCTACAAAGAAGTCTCGCTTCCCATCGGTCAAAAGGGCCATGCGGAAAAAAATGTCAAAACCAGAAATGCAGGACAGGCCATGGAGAAATGGGAGCCTTGCTACGCTGATGGGCGGGATGTAAATTGCCAACAGCCACTCTGGAGAAGTGTACGGTGTGTCCTGAAACATCGAAAAAACACAGCTTAGAGCGCATAGGGCACTTCCACTCATGGGCATATAAATTGGGAAAACTAAAAATCAGCAAGACACAGGCACCCCAAAGTTTAGGGCTGCTCTATTGACAAGAACCTCCACTTCGTGACACCTCAAATATCCCAGGAAAGAGAAAAATGGATAAAGAAGTGGTGGTCCTTATGTACAGTGGAATATCACTCAGCCATGAAATCAATGTCATAAGGCTAGTAGCAGCATGATGAGTGGCTTTAGCTATGACGATTCTAAGTGAAATAAGTCACACAGAAAAAGACACTTATCATAAGCTATCACTTATAGAGGGAATGTAAAAACCTCTACACTTGGACTGAATTACAAAACAGAACAGAGTCACAAGTTTACAAAACACACTATGGCTGCTTAACGGGAAAGGTGGGGTGGGGTGATGCATAAAACAAGGGTTTCAAATGAGCTCAGATACCGTTCCATAAACCCAATATGTAATAGAAAGACCTACTCCTTGCTCAGTGAACTGGACTCAACACCCCCTATTCACCGCACAAGAATATATCTGACTAGTAAGAATCTTAAAACCTATGTATTGATATCTCTCTGGAAGTGAGTCAAGTTGGTGTAAAGCCGCAGAAACACAGCCGTGAAAAGCAGCTAAACCCCATTATAAAAATGAATTACTTTTAAAAACCCGTGAAACAAAGACAGTGAAAGAGAGAGAAATTCTTACAAAATTCGTTCAGGGGCTGTGATGCAACCTGGATTGACCATATCTAGACCCACAGCTGGATGAGACATAAGGGTGGACACTCTCGGGGCTGAGAGGTTTGGTGAGGTTGGGGGAGCAAACGCAGAGCCTTTAAAGTAATACTGCCTGTTACCCATCCCATGGGTCCCAAATCTCCAGGTTCAAGGGCATCTTCCTACCTCGAAAACATGCATGAGAAACCCAGAAGGTGGTACACCGTGTGATCGGGAAAGTTTTCTAAAACGCACCTCATTTCTCATCTCCTTGTGCTCGGGTTCGCCATTCCAGCTGCTTTACTAGCAATCTCCCTCCTTGGAGAATCAGCACCTGTAACCTCCCGTTCCGTACAGCTTGCAATTTGTCCTGAGGATGAACGGGAAGAGGGGGAGCCAATGAGAGACTAGCTCTAGGTGTTGGGACAGGCACAGGTCACTCTATTTTCCCATCAGGAAGAAGAATTAACCACAGGCTCAGACTGCCGCCCGGAAGCAGAATAGGGCCTGAGGCAATCCTGCGCTTTTGTGGCCAGCTCCCAAAAAAGCGAGTTGAAAAATGGAGCTCAGGGGCACTGCAATTCACAAACCTGCAGAGTTATAAATGATAACTCTCGTCCACAAATATATTGAGGGAAGGCAACGAAGAGGATCTGAAAGCAAGGCAGAATTGCAGGAAACAGATTTCAGGAGGTCGATTCGAATCGCCTTTAAAGCACATGAAAAGCGGCAAAACGTCGACAATGATGCCCTTGGCCAAAAAGGGCGTATGCGTTTTTTCCTGAATATATTCAGGAAAAAACGCATACGCCCTTTTTGGCCAACCAAGCAACCTGGAAAGGCAAATCAGCGGTACAAAGAAGTCTCGCTTCCCATCGGTCAAAAGGGCCATGCGGAAAAAAGTGTCAAAACCAGAAATGCAGGACAGGCCATGGAGAAATGGGAGCCTTGCTACGCTGATGGGCGGGATGTAAATTGCCAACAGCCACTCTGGAGAAGTGTACGGTGTGTCCTGAAACATCGAAAAAACACAGCTTAGAGCGCATAGGGCACTTCCACTCAGGGGCGTATAAATTGGGAAAACTAAAAATCAGCAAGACACAGGCACCCCAAAGTTTAGGGCAGCTCTGTTGACAAGAACCTCCACTTCATGTCACCTCAAATATCCCAGGAAAGAGAAAAATGGATAAAGAAGTGCTGGTCCTTATGTACAATGTAATATCACTCAGCCATGAAATCAATGTCATAAGGCTAGTAGCAGCATGATGAGTGGCTTTAGCTATGACGATTCTAAGTGAAATAAGTCACACAGAAAAAGACACTTATCATAAGCTATCACTTATAGAGGGAATGTAAAAACCGCTACACTTGGACTGAATTACAAAACAGAACAGAGTCACACGTTTACAAAACACACTATGGCTGCTTAACGGGAAAGGTGGGGTGGGGTGATGCATAAAACAAGGGTTTCAAATGAGCTCAGATACCGTTCCATAAACCCAATATGTAATAGAAAGACCTACTCCTTGCTCAGTGAACTGGACTCAACACCCCCTATTCACCGCACAAGAATATATCTGACTAGTAAGAATCTTAAAACCTATGTATTGATATCTCTCTGGAAGTGAGTCAAGTGGGTGTAAAGCGGCAGAAACACAGCCGTGAAAAGCAGCTAAACCCCATTATAAAAATGAATTACTTTTAAAAACCCGTGAAACAAAGACAGTGAAAGAGAGAGAAATACTTACAAAATTCGTTCAGGGGCTGTGATGCAACCTGGATTGACCATATCTAGACCCACAGCTGGATGAGACATAAGGGTGGACACTCTCGGGGCTGAGAGGTTTGGTGAGGTTGGGGGAGCAAACGCAGAGCCTTTAAAGTAATACTGCCTGTTACCCATCCCATGGGTCCCAAATCTCCAGGTTCAAGGGCATCTTCCTACCTCGAAAACATGCATGAGAAACCCAGAAGGTGGTACACCGTGTGATCGGGAAAGTTTTCTAAAACGCACCTCATTTCTCATCTCCTTGTGCTCGGGTTCGCCATTCCAGCTGCTTTACTAGCAATCTCCCTCCTTGGAGAATCAGCACCTGTAACCTCCCGTTCCGTACAGCTTGCAATTTGTCCTGAGGATGAACGGGAAGAGGGGGAGCCAATGAGAGACTAGCTCTAGGTGTTGGGACAGGCACAGGTCACTCTATTTTCCCATCAGGAAGAAGAATTAACCACAGGCTCAGCCTGCCGCCCGGAAGCAGAATAGGGCCTGAGGCAATCCTGCGCTTTTGCGGCCAGCTCCCAAAAAAGCGAGTTGAAAAATGGAGCTCAGGGGCACTGCAATTCACAAACCTGCAGAGTTATAAATGATAACTCTCGTCCACAAATATATTGAGGGAAGGCAACGAAGAGGATCTGAAAGCAAGGCAGAATTGCAGGAAACAGATTTCAGGAGGTCGATTCGAATCGCATTTAAAGCACATGAAAAGCGGCAAAACGTCGACAATGATGCCCTTGGCCAAAAAGGGCGTATGCGTTTTTTCCTGAATATATTCAGGAAAAAACGCATACGCCCTTTTTGCCCAACCAAGCAACCTGGAAAGGCAAATCAGCGCTACAAAGAAGTCTCGCTTCCCATCGGTCAAAAGGGCCATGCGGAAAAAGTGTCAAAACCAGAAATGCAGGACAGGCCATGGAGAAATGGGAGCCTTGCTACGCTGATGGGCGGGATGTAAATTGCCAACAGCCACTATGGAGAAGTGTACGGTGTGTCCTGAAACATCGCAAAAACACAGCTTACACCGCATAGGGCACTTCCACTCATGGGCGTATAAATTGGGAAAACTAAAAATCAGCAAGACACAGGCACCCCAAAGTTTAGGGCAGCTCTGTTGACAAGAACCTCCACTTCATGTCACCTCAAATATCCCAGGAAAGAGAAAAATGGATAAAGAAGTGGTGGTCCTTATGTACAATGTAATATCACTCAGCCATGAAATCAATGTCATAAGGCTAGTAGCAGCATGATGAGTGGCTTTAGCTATGACGATTCTAAGTGAAATAAGTCACACAGAAAAAGACACTTATCATAAGCTATCACTTATAGAGGGAATGTAAAAACCGCTACACTTAGACTGAATTACAAAACAGAACAGAGTCACACGTTTACAAAACACACTATGGCTGCTTAACGGGAAAGGTGGGGTGGGGTGATGCATAAAACAAGGGTTTCAAATGAGCTCAGATACCGTTCCATAAACCCAATATGTAATAGAAAGACCTACTCCTTGCTCAGTGAACTGGACTCAACACCCCCTATTCACCGCACAAGAATATATCTGACTAGTAAGAATCTTAAAACCTATGTATTGATATCTCTCTGGAAGTGAGTCAAGTGGGTGTAAAGCGGCAGAAACACAGTGGTGAAAAGCGGTTAAACCCCATTATAAAAATAAATTACTTTTAAAAACCCGTGAAACAAAGACAGTGAAAGAGAGAGAAATTCTTACAAAATTCGTTCAGGGGCTGTGATGCAACCTGGATTGAACATATCTAGACCCACAGCTGGATGAGACATAAGGGTGGACACTCTCGGGGCTGAGAGGTTTGGTGAGGTTGGGGGAGCAAACGCAGAGCCTTTAAAGTAATACTGCTTGTTACCCATCCCATGGGTCCCAAATCTCCAGGTTCAAGGGCATCTTCCTACCTCGAAAACATGCATGAGAAACCCAGAAGGTGGTACACCGTGTGATCGGGAAAGGTTTCTAAAACGCACCTCATTTCTCATCTCCTTGTGCTCGGGTTCGCCATTCCAGCCGCTTTACTAGCAATCTCCCTCCTTGGAGAATCAGCACCTTTAACCTCCCGTTCCGTACAGCTTGCAATTTGTCCTGAGGATGAACGGGAAGAGGGGGAGCCAATGAGAGACTAGCTCTAGGTGTTGGGACAGGCACAGGTCACTCTATTTTCCCATCAGGAAGAAGAATTAACCACAGGCTCAGCCTGCCGCCCGGAAGCAGAATAGGGCCTGAGGCAATCCTGCGCTTTTGCGGCCAGCTCCCAAAAAAGCGAGTTGAAAAATGGAGCTCAGGGGCACTGCAATTCACAAACCTGCAGAGTTATAAATGATAACTCTCGTCCACAAATATATTGAGGGAAGGCAACGAAGAGGATTTGAAAGCAAGGCAGAATTGCAGGAAACTGATTTCAGGAGGTCGATTCGAATCGCCTTTAAAGCACATGAAAAGCGGCAAAACGTCGACAATGATGCCCTTGGCCAAAAAGGGCGTATGCGTTTTTTCCTGAATATATTCAGGAAAAAACGCATACGCCCTTTTTGGCCAACCAAGCAACCTGGAAAGGCAAATCAGCGCTACAAAGAAGTCTCGCTTCCCATCGGTCAAAAGGGCCATGCGGAAAAAAATGTCAAAACCAGAAATGCAGGACAGGCCATGGAGAAATGGGAGCCTTGCTACGCTGATGGGCGGGATGCAAATTGCCAACAGCCACTCTGGAGAAGTGTACGGTGTGTCCTGAAACATCGAAAAAACACAGCTTAGAGCGCATAGGGCACTTCCACTCATGGGCATATAAATTGGGAAAACTAAAAATCAGCAAGACACAGGCACCCCAAAGTTTAGGGCTGCTCTATTGACAAGAATCTCCACTTCCTGACACCTCAAATATCCCAGGAAAGAGAAAAATGGATAAAGAAGTGGTGGTCCTTATGTACAGTGGAATATCACTCAGCCATGAAATCAATGTCATAAGGCTAGTAGCAGCATGATGAGTGGCTTTAGCTATGACGATTCTAAGTGAAATAAGTCACACAGAAAAAGACACTTATCATAAGCTATCACTTATAGAGGGAATGTAAAAACCGCTACACTTGGACTGAATTACAAAACAGAACAGAGTCACACGTTTACAAAACACACTATGGCTGCTTAACGGGAAAGGTGGGGTGGGGTGATGCATAAAACAAGGGTTTCAAATGAGCTCAGATACCGTTCCATAAACCCAATATGTAATAGAAAGACCTACTCCTTGCTCAGTGAACTGGACTCAACACCCCCTATTCACCGCACAAGAATATATCTGACTAGTAAGAATCTTAAAACCTATGTATTGCTATCTCTCTGGAAGTGAGTCAAGTGGGTGTAAAGCGGCAGAAACACAGCCGTGAAAAGCAGCTAAACCCCATTATAAAAATGAATTACTTTTAAAAACCCGTGAAACAAAGACAGTGAAAGAGAGAGAAATTCTTACAAAATTCGTTCAGGGGCTGTGATGCAACCTGGATTGACCATATCTAGACCCACAGCTGGATGAGACATAAGGGTGGACACTCTCGGGGCTGAGAGGTTTGGTGAGGTTGGGGGAGCAAACGCAGAGCCTTTAAAGTAATACTGCCTGTTACCCATCCCATGGGTCCCAAATCTCCAGGTTCAAGGGCATCTTCCTACCTCGAAAACATGCATGAGAAACCCAGAAGGTGGTACACCGTGTGATCGGGAAAGGTTTCTAAAACGCACCTCATTTCTCATCTCCTTGTGCTCGGGTTCGCCAATCCAGCCGCTTTACTAGCAATCTCCCTCCTTGGAGAATCAGCACCTGTAACCTCCCATTCCGTACAGCTTGCAATTTGTCCTGAGGATGAACGGGAAGAGGGGGAGCCAATGAGAGACTAGCTCTAGGTGTTGGGACAGGCACAGGTCACTCTATTTTCCCATCAGGAAGAAGAATTAACCACAGGCTCAGCCTGCCGCCCGGAACCAGAATAGGGCCTGAGGCAATCCTGCGCTTTTGTGGCCAGCTCCCAAAAAAGCGAGTTGAAAAATGGAGCTCAGGGGCACTGCAATTCACAAACCTGCAGAGTTATAAATGATAACTCTCGTCCACAAATATATTGAGGGAAGGCAACGAAGAGGATCTGAAAGCAAGGCAGAATTGCAGGAAACAGATTTCAGGAGGTCGATTCGAATCGCCTTTAAAGCACATGAAAAGCGGCAAAACGTCGACAATGATGCCCTTGGCCAAAAAGGGCGTATGCGTTTTTTCCTGAATATATTCAGGAAAAAACGCATACGCCCTTTTTGGCCAACCAAGCAACCTGGAAAGGCAAATCAGCGCTACAAAGAAGTCTCGCTTCCCATCGGTCAAAAGGGCCATGCGGAAAAAAGTGTCAAAACCAGAAATGCAGGACAGGCCATGGAGAAATGGGAGCCTTGCTACGCTGATGGGCGGGATGTAAATTGCCAACAGCCACTCTGGAGAAGTGTACGGTGTGTCCTGAAACATCGAAAAAACACAGCTTAGAGCGCATAGGGCACTTCCACTCATGGGCGTATAAATTGGGAAAACTAAAAATCAGCAAGACACAGGCACCCCAAAGTTTAGGGCTGCTCTGTTGACAAGAACCTCCACTTCATGACACCTCAAATATCCCAGGAAAGAGAAAAATGGATAAAGAAGTGGTGGTCCTTATGTACAATGGAATATCACTCAGCCATGAAATCAATGTCATAAGGCTAGTAGCAGCATGATGAGTGGCTTTAGCTACGACGATTCTAAGTGAAATAAGTCACACAGAAAAAGACACTTATCATAAGCTATCACTTATAGAGGGAATGTAAAAACCGCTACACTTGAACTGAATTACAAAACAGAACAGAGTCACACGTTTAGAAAACACACTATGGCTGCTTAACGGGAAAGGTGGGGTGGGGTGATGCATAAAACAAGGGTTTCAAATGAGCTCAGATACCGTTCCATAAACCCAATATGTAATAGAAAGACCTACTCCTTGCTCAGTGAACTGGACTCAACACCCCCTATTCACCGCACAAGAATATATCTGACTAGTAAGAATCTTAAAACCTATGTATTGCTATCTCTCTGGAAGTGAGTCAAGTGGGTGTAAAGCGGCAGAAACACAGCCGTGAAAAGCAGCTAAACCCCATTATAAAAATGAATTACTTTTAAAAACCCGTGAAACAAAGACAGTGAAAGAGAGAGAAATTCTTACAAAATTCGTTCAGGGGCTGTGATGCAACCTGGATTGACCATATCTAGACCCACAGCTGGATGAGACATAAGGGTGGACACTCTCGGGGCTGAGAGGTTTGGTGAGGTTGGGGGAGCAAACGCAGAGCCTTTAAAGTAATACTGCCTGTTACCCATCCCATGGGTCCCAAATCTCCAGGTTCAAGGGCATCTTCCTACCTCGAAAACATGCATGAGAAACCCAGAAGGTGGTACACCGTGTGATCGGGAAAGGTTTCTAAAACGCACCTCATTTCTCATCTCCTTGTGCTCGGGTTCGCCATTCCAGCCGCTTTACTAGCAATCTCCCTCCTTGGAGAATCAGCACCTGTAACCTCCCGTTCCGTACAGCTTGCAATTTGTCCTGAGGATGAACGGGAAGAGGGGGAGCCAATGAGAGACTAGCTGTAGGTGTTGGGACAGGCACAGGTCACTCTATTTTCCCATCAGGAAGAAGAATTAACCACAGGCTCAGCCTGCCGCCCGGAAGCAGAATAGGGCCTGAGGCAATCCTGCACTTTTGCGGCCAGCTCCCAAAAAAGCGAGTTGAAAAATGGAGCTCAGGGGCACTGCAATTCACAAACCTGCAGAGTTATAAATGATAACTCTCGTCCACAAATATATTGAGGGAAGGCAACGAAGAGGATTTGAAAGCAAGGCAGAATTGCAGGAAACTGATTTCAGGAGGTCGATTCGAATCGCCTTTAAAGCACATGAAAAGCGGCAAAACGTCGACAATGATGCCCTTGGCCAAAAAGGGCGTATGCGTTTTTTCCTGAATATATTCAGGAAAAAACGCATACGCCCTTTTTGGCCAACCAAGCAACCTGGAAAGGCAAATCAGCGCTACAAAGAAGTCTCGCTTCCCATCGGTCAAAAGGGCCATGCGGAAAAAAGTGTCAAAACCAGAAATGCAGGACAGGCCATGGAGAAATGGGAGCCTTGCTACGCTGATGGGCGGGATGTAAACTGCCAACAGCCACTCTGGAGAAGTGTACGGTGTGTCTTGACACATCGAAAAAACACAGCTTAGAGCGCATAGGGCACTTCCACCCATGGGCATATAAATTGGGAAAACTAAAAATCAGCAAAACACAGGCACCTCAAAGTTTAGGGCTGCTCTGTTGACAAGAACCTCCACTTCATGACACCTTAAATATCCCAGGAAAGAGAAAAATGGATAAAGAAGTGGTGGTCCTTATGTACAATGTAATATCACTCAGCCATGAAATCAATGTCATAAGGCTAGTAGCAGCATGATGAGTGGCTTTAGCTATGACGATTCTAAGTGAAATAAGTCACACAGAAAAAGACACTTATCATAAGCTATCACTTATAGAGGGAATGTAAAAACCGCTACACTTGGACTGAATTACAAAACAGAACAGAGTCACAAGTTTACAAAACACACTATGGCTGCTTAACGGGAAAGGTGGGGTGGGGTGATGCATAAAACAAGGGTTTCAAATGAGCTCAGATACCGTTCCATAAACCCAATATGTAATAGAAAGACCTACTCCTTGCTCAGTGAACTGGACTCAACACCCCCTATTCACCGCACAAGAATATATCTGACTAGTAAGAATCTTAAAACCTATGTATTGATATCTCTCTGGAAGTGAGTCAAGTGGGTGTAAAGCGGCAGAAACAAAGTGGTGAAAAGCGGTTAAACCCCATTATAAAAATAAATTACTTTTAAAAACCCGTGAAACAAAGACAGTGAAAGAGAGAGAAATTCTTACAAAATTCGTTCAGGGGCTGTGATGCAACCTGGATTGACCATATCTAGACCCACAGCTGGATGAGACATAAGGGTGGACACTCTCGGGGCTGAGAGGTTTGGTGAGGTTGGGGGAGCAAACGCAGAGCCTTTAAAGTAATACTGCTTGTTACCCATCCCATGGGTCCCAAATCTCCAGGTTCAAGGGCATCTTCCTACCTCGAAAACATGCATGAGAAACCCAGAAGGTGGTACACCGTGTGATCGGGAAAGGTTTCTAAAACGCACCTCATTTCTCATCTCCTTGTGCTCGGGTTCGCCATTCCAGCCGCTTTACTAGCAATCTCCCTCCTTGGAGAATCAGCACCTGTAACCTCCCGTTCCGTACAGCTTGCAATTTGTCCTGAGGATGAACGGGAAGAGGGGGAGCCAATGAGAGACTAGCTCTAGGTGTTGGGACAGGCACAGGTCACTCTATTTTCCCATCAGGAAGAAGAATTAACCACAGGCTCAGCCTGCCGCCCGGAACCAGAATAGGGCCTGAGGCCATCCTGCGCTTTTGCGGCCAGCTCCCAAAAAAGCGAGTTGAAAAATGGAGCTCAGGGGCACTGCAATTCACAAACCTGCAGAGTTATAAATGATAACTCTCGTCCACAAATATATTGAGGGAAGGCAACGAAGAGGATTTGAAAGCAAGGCAGAATTGCAGGAAACTGATTTCAGGAGGTAGATTCGAATCGCCTTTAAAGCACATGAAAAGCGGCAAAACGTCGACAATGATGCCCTTGGCCAAAAAGGGCGTATGCGTTTTTTCCTGAATATATTCAGGAAAAAACGCATACGCCCTTTTTGGCCAACCAAGCAACCTGGAAAGGCAAATCAGCGCTACAAAGAAGTCTCGCTTCCCATCGGTCAAAAGGGCCATGCGGAAAAAAATGTCAAAACCAGAAATGCAGGACAGGCCATGGAGAAATGGGAGCCTTGCTACGCTGATGGGCGGGATGTAAATTGCCAACAGCCACTCTGGAGAAGTGAACGGTGTGTCCTGAAACATCGAAAAAACACAGCTTAGAGCGCATAGGGCACTTCCACTCATGGGCATATAAATTGGGAAAACTAAAAATCAGCAAGACACAGGCACCCCAAAGTTTAGGGCTGCTCTATTGACAAGAACCTCCACTTCGTGACACCTCAAATATCCCAGGAAAGAGAAAAATGGATAAAGAAGTGGTGGTCCTTATGTACAGTGGAATATCACTCAGCCATGAAATCAATGTCATAAGGCTAGTAGCAGCATGATGAGTGGCTTTAGCTATGACGATTCTAAGTGAAATAAGTCACACAGAAAAAGACACTTATCATAAGCTATCACTTATAGAGGGAATGTAAAAACCTCTACACTTGGACTGAATTACAAAACAGAACAGAGTCACACGTTTACAAAACACACTATGGCTGCTTAACGGGAAAGGTGGGGTGGGGTGATGCATAAAACAAGGGTTTCAAATGAGCTCAGATACCGTTCCATAAACCCAATATGTAATAGAAAGACCTACTCCTTGCTCAGTGAACTGGACTCAACACCCCCTATTCACCGCACAAGAATATATCTGACTAGTAAGAATCTTAAAACCTATGTATTGATATCTCTCTGGAAGTGAGTCAAGTGGGTGTAAAGCGGCAGAAACACAGCCGTGAAAAGCAGCTAAACCCCATTATAAAAATAAATTACTTTTAAAAACCCGTGAAACAAAGACAGTGAAAGAGAGAGAAATTCTTACAAAATTCGTTCAGGGGCTGTGATGCAACCTGGATTGACCATATCTAGACCCACAGCTGGATGAGACATAAGGGTGGACACTCTCGGGGCTGAGAAGTTTGGTGAGGTTGGGGGAGCAAACGCAGAGCCTTTAAAGTAATACTGCCTGTTACCCATCCCATGGGTCCCAAATCTCCAGGTTCAAGGGCATCTTCCTACCTCGAAAACATGCATGAGAAACCCAGAAGGTGGTACACCGTGTGATCGGGAAAGGTTTCTAAAACGCACCTCATTTCTCATCTCCTTGTGCTCGGGTTCGCCATTCCAGCTGCTTTACTAGCAATCTCCCTCCTTGGAGACTCAGCACCTGTAACCTCCCGTTCCGTACAGCTTGCAATTTGTCCTGAGGATGAACGGGAAGAGGGGGAGCCAATGAGAGACTAGCTCTAGGTGTTGGGACAGGCACAGGTCACTCTATTTTCCCATCAGGAAGAAGAATTAACCACAGGCTCAGACTGCCGCCCGGAAGCAGAATAGGGCCTGAGGCAATCTTGCGCTTTTGTGGCCAGCTCCCAAAAAAGCGAGTTGAAAAATGGAGCTCAGGGGCACTGCAATTCACAAACCTGCAGAGTTATAAATGATAACTCTCGTCCACAAATATATTGAGGGAAGGCAACGAAGAGGATCTGAAAGCAAGGCAGAATTGCAGGAAACAGATTTCAGGAGGTCGATTCGAATCGCCTTTAAAGCACATGAAAAGCGGCAAAACGTCGACAATGATGCCCTTGGCCAAAAAGGGCGTATGCGTTTTTTCCTGAATATATTCAGGAAAAAACGCATACGCCCTTTTTGCCCAACCAAGCAACCTGGAAAGGCAAATCAGCGCTACAAAGAAGTCTCGCTTCCCATCGGTCAAAAGGGCCATGCCGAAAAAAGTGTCAAAACCAGAAATGCAGGACAGGCCATGGAGAAATGGGAGCCTTGCTACGCTGATGGGCGGGATGTAAATTGCCAACAGCCACTCTGGAGAAGTGTACGGTGTGTCCTGAAACATCGAAAAAACACAGCTTAGAGCGCATAGGGCACTTCCACTCAGGGGCGTATAAATTGGGAAAACTAAAAATCAGCAAGACACAGGCACCACAAAGTTTAGGGCTGCTCTGTTGACAAGAACCGCCACTTCCTGACACCTTAAATATCCCAGGAAAGAGAAAAATGGATAAAGAAGTGGTGGTCCTTATGTACAATGGAATATCACGCAGCCATGAAATCAATGTCATAAGGCTAGTAGCAGCATGATGAGTGGCTTTAGCTACGACGATTCTAAGTGAAATAAGTCACACAGAAAAAGACACTTATCATAAGCTATCACTTATAGAGGGAATGTAAAAACCTCTACACTTGGACTGAATTACAAAACAGAACAGAGTCACACGTTTACAAAACACACTATGGCTGCTTAACGGGAAAGGTGGGGTGGGGTGATGCATAAAACAAGGGTTTCAAATGAGCTCAGATACCGTTCCATAAACCCAATATGTAATAGAAAGACCTACTCCTTGCTCAGTGAACTGGACTCAACACCCCCTATTCACCGCACAAGAATATATCTGACTAGTAAGAATCTTAAAACCTATGTATTGATATCTCTCTGGAAGTGAGTCAAGTGGGTGTAAAGCGGCAGAAACACAGCCGTGAAAAGCAGCTAAACCCCATTATAAAAATGAATTACTTTTAAAAACCCGTGAAACAAAGACAGTGAAAGAGAGAGAAATACTTACAAAATTCGTTCAGGGGCTGTGATGCAACCTGGATTGACCATATCTAGACCCACAGCTGGATGAGACATAAGGGTGGACACTCTCGGGGCTGAGAGGTTTGGTGAGGTTGGGGGAGCAAACGCAGAGCCTTTAAAGTAATACTGCTTGTTACCCATCCCATGGGTCCCAAATCTCCAGGTTCAAAGGCATCTTCCTACCTCGAAAACATGCATGAGAAACCCAGAAGGTGGTACACCGTGTGATCGGGAAAGGTTTCTAAAACGCACCTCATTTCTCATCTCCTTGTGCTCGGGTTCGCCATTCCAGCTGCTTTACTAGCAATCTCCCTCCTTGGAGAATCAGCACCTGTAACCTCCCGTTCCGTACAGCTTGCAATTTGTCCTGAGGATGAACGGGAAGAGGGGGAGCCAATGAGAGACTAGCTCTAGGTGTTGGGACAGGCACAGGTCACTCTATTTTCCCATCAGGAAGAAGAATTAACCACAGGCTCAGCCTGCCGCCCGGAACCAGAATAGGGCCTGAGGCAATCCTGCGCTTTTGCGGCCAGCTCCCAAAAAAGCGAGTTGAAAAATGGAGCTCAGGGGCACTGCAATTCACAAACCTGCAGAGTTATAAATGATAACTCTCGTCCACAAATATATTGAGGGAAGGCAACGAAGAGGATCTGAAAGCAAGGCAGAATTGCAGGAAACAGATTTCAGGAGGTCGATTCGAATCGCCTTTAAAGCACATGAAAAGCGGCAAAACGTCGACAATGATGCCCTTGGCCAAAAAGGGCGTATGCGTTTTTTCCTGAATATATTCAGGAAAAAACGCATACGCCCTTTTTGGCCAACCAAGCAACCTGGAAAGGCAAATCAGCGCTACAAAGAAGTCTCGCTTCCCATCGGTCAAAAGGGCCATGCGGAAAAAGTGTCAAAACCAGAAATGCAGGACAGGCCATGGAGAAATGGGAGCCTTGCTACGCTGATGGGCGGGATGTAAATTGCCAACAGCCACTCTGGAGAAGTGTACGGTGTGTCCTGAAACATCGCAAAAACACAGCTTACACCGCATAGGGCACTTCCACTCATGGGCGTATAAATTGGGAAAACTAAAAATCAGCAAGACACAGGCACCCCAAAGTTTAGGGCAGCTCTGTTGACAAGAACCTCCACTTCATGTCACCTCAAATATCCCAGGAAAGAGAAAAATGGATAAAGAAGTGGTGGTCCTTATGTACAGTGGAATATCACTCAGCCATGAAATCAATGTCATAAGGCTAGTAGCAGCATGATGAGTGGCTTTAGCTACGACGATTCTAAGTGAAATAAGTCACACAGAAAAAGACACTTATCATAAGCTATCACTTATAGAGGGAATGTAAAAACCGCTACACTTGAACTGAATTACAAAACAGAACAGAGTCACAAGTTTACAAAACACACTATGGCTGCTTAACGGGAAAGGTGGGGTGGGGTGATGCATAAAACAAGGGTTTCAAATGAGCTCAGATACCGTTCCATAAACCCAATATGTAATAGAAAGACCTACTCCTTGCTCAGTGAACTGGACTCAACACCCCCTATTCACCGCACAAGAATATATCTGACTAGTAAGAATCTTAAAACCTATGTATTGCTATCTCTCTGGAAGTGAGTCAAGTGGGTGTAAAGCGGCAGAAACACAGCCGTGAAAAGCAGCTCAACCCCATTATAAAAATGAATTACTTTTAAAAACCCGTGAAACAAAGACAGTGAAAGAGAGAGAAATTCTTACAAAATTCGTTCAGGGGCTGTGATGCAACCTGGATTGACCATATCTAGACCCACAGCTGGATGAGACATAAGGGTGGACACTCTCGGAGCTGAGAGGTTTGGTGAGGTTGGGGGAGCAAACGCAGAGCCTTTAAAGTAATACTGCCTGTTACCCATCCCATGGGTCCCAAATCTCCAGGTTCAAAGGCATCTTCCTACCTCGAAAACATGCATGAGAAACCCAGAAGGTGGTACACCGTGTGATCGGGAAAGTTTTCTAAAACGCACCTCATTTCTCATCTCCTTGTGCTCGGGTTCGCCATTCCAGCTGCTTTACTAGCAATCTCCCTCCTTGGAGAATCAGCACCTGTAACCTCCCGTTCCGTACAGCTTGCAATTTGTCCTGAGGATGAACGGGAAGAGGGGGAGCCAATGAGAGACTAGCTCTAGGTGTTGGGACAGGCACAGGTCACTCTATTTTCCCATCAGGAAGAAGAATTAACCACAGGCTCAGCCTGCCGCCCGGAACCAGAATAGGGCCTGAGGCAATCCTGCGCTTTTGTGGCCAGCTCCCAAAAAAGCGAGTTGAAAAATGGAGCTCAGGGGCACTGCAATTCACAAACCTGCAGAGTTATAAATGATAACTCTCGTCCACAAATATATTGAGGGAAGGCAACGAAGAGGATCTGAAAGCAAGGCAGAATTGCAGGAAACAGATTTCAGGAGGTCGATTCGAATCGCCTTTAAAGCACATGAAAAGCGGCAAAACGTCGACAATGATGCCCTTGGCCAAAAAGGGCGTATGCGTTTTTTCCTGAATATATTCAGGAAAAAACGCATACGCCCTTTTTGGCCAACCAAGCAACCTGGAAAGGCAAATCAGCGCTACAAAGAAGTCTCGCTTCCCATCGGTCAAAAGGGCCATGCGGAAAAAAGTGTCAAAACCAGAAATGCAGGACAGGCCATGGAGAAATGGGAGCCTTGCTACGCTGATGGGCGGGATGTAAATTGCCAACAGCCACTCTGGAGAAGTGTACGGTGTGTCCTGAAACATCGAAAAAACACAGCTTAGAGCGCATAGGGCACTTCCACTCATGGGCGTATAAATTGGGAAAACTAAAAATCAGCAAGACACAGGCACCCCAAAGTTTAGGGCTGCTCTGTTGACAAGAACCTCCACTTCATGACACCTCAAATATCCCAGGAAAGAGAAAAATGGATAAAGAAGTGGTGGTCCTTATGTACAATGGAATATCACTCAGCCATGAAATCAATGTCATAAGGCTAGTAGCAGCATGATGAGTGGCTTTAGCTACGACGATTCTAAGTGAAATAAGTCACACAGAAAAAGACACTTATCATAAGCTATCACTTATAGAGGGAATGTAAAAACCGCTACACTTGAACTGAATTACAAAACAGAACAGAGTCACACGTTTAGAAAACACACTATGGCTGCTTAACGGGAAAGGTGGGGTGGGGTGATGCATAAAACAAGGGTTTCAAATGAGCTCAGATACCGTTCCATAAACCCAATATGTAATAGAAAGACCTACTCCTTGCTCAGTGAACTGGACTCAACACCCCCTATTCACCGCACAAGAATATATCTGACTAGTAAGAATCTTAAAACCTATGTATTGCTATCTCTCTGGAAGTGAGTCAAGTGGGTGTAAAGCGGCAGAAACACAGCCGTGAAAAGCAGCTAAACCCCATTATAAAAATGAATTACTTTTAAAAACCCGTGAAACAAAGACAGTGAAAGAGAGAGAAATTCTTACAAAATTCGTTCAGGGGCTGTGATGCAACCTGGATTGACCATATCTAGACCCACAGCTGGATGAGACATAAGGGTGGACACTCTCGGGGCTGAGAGGTTTGGTGAGGTTGGGGGAGCAAACGCAGAGCCTTTAAAGTAATACTGCCTGTTACCCATCCCATGGGTCCCAAATCTCCAGGTTCAAGGGCATCTTCCTACCTCGAAAACATGCATGAGAAACCCAGAAGGTGGTACACCGTGTGATCGGGAAAGGTTTCTAAAACGCACCTCATTTCTCATCTCCTTGTGCTCGGGTTCGCCATTCCAGCCGCTTTACTAGCAATCTCCCTCCTTGGAGAATCAGCACCTGTAACCTCCCGTTCCGTACAGCTTGCAATTTGTCCTGAGGATGAACGGGAAGAGGGGGAGCCAATGAGAGACTAGCTGTAGGTGTTGGGACAGGCACAGGTCACTCTATTTTCCCATCAGGAAGAAGAATTAACCACAGGCTCAGCCTGCCGCCCGGAACCAGAATAGGGCCTGAGGCAATCCTGCGCTTTTGCGGCCAGCTCCCAAAAAAGCGAGTTGAAAAATGGAGCTCAGGGGCACTGCAATTCACAAACCTGCAGAGTTATAAATGATAACTCTCGTCCACAAATATATTGAGGGAAGGCAACGAAGAGGATTTGAAAGCAAGGCAGAATTGCAGGAAACTGATTTCAGGAGGTCGATTCGAATCGCCTTTAAAGCACATGAAAAGCGGCAAAACGTCGACAATGATGCCCTTGGCCAAAAAGGGCGTATGCGTTTTTTCCTGAATATATTCAGGAAAAAACGCATACGCCCTTTTTGGCCAACCAAGCAACCTGGAAAGGCAAATCAGCGCTACAAAGAAGTCTCGCTTCCCATCGGTCAAAAGGGCCATGCGGAAAAAAGTGTCAAAACCAGAAATGCAGGACAGGCCATGGAGAAATGGGAGCCTTGCTACGCTGATGGGCGGGATGTAAATTGCCAACAGCCACTCTGGAGAAGTGTACGGTGTGTCCTGAAACATCGAAAAAACACAGCTTAGAGCGCATAGGGCACTTCCACCCATGGGCATATAAATTGGGAAAACTAAAAATCAGCAAGACACAGGCACCTCAAAGTTTAGGGCTGCTCTGTTGACAAGAACCTCCACTTCATGACACCTTAAATATCCCAGGAAAGAGAAAAATGGATAAAGAAGTGGTGGTCCTTATGTACAATGTAATATCACTCAGCCATGAAATCAATGTCATAAGGCTAGTAGCAGCATGATGAGAGGCTTTAGCTATGACGATTCTAAGTGAAATAAGTCACACAGAAAAAGACACTTATCATAAGCTATCACTTATAGAGGGAATGTAAAAACCGCTACACTTGGACTGAATTACAAAACAGAACAGAGTCACAAGTTTACAAAACACACTATGGCTGCTTAACGGGAAAGGTGGGGTGGGGTGATGCATAAAACAAGGGTTTCAAATGAGCTCAGATACCGTTCCATAAACCCAATATGTAATAGAAAGACCTACTCCTTGCTCAGTGAACTGGACTCAACACCCCCTATTCACCGCACAAGAATATATCTGACTAGTAAGAATCTTAAAACCTATGTATTGATATCTCTCTGGAAGTGAGTCAAGTGGGTGTAAAGCGGCAGAAACACAGTGGTGAAAAGCGGTTAAACCCCATTATAAAAATAAATTACTTTTAAAAACCCGTGAAACAAAGACAGTGAAAGAGAGAGAAATTCTTACAAAATTCGTTCAGGGGCTGTGATGCAACCTGGATTGACCATATCTAGACCCACAGCTGGATGAGACATAAGGGTGGACACTCTCGGGGCTGAGAGGTTTGGTGAGGTTGGGGGAGCAAACGCAGAGCCTTTAAAGTAATACTGCTTGTTACCCATCCCATGGGTCCCAAATCTCCAGGTTCAAGGGCATCTTCCTACCTCGAAAACATGCATGAGAAACCCAGAAGGTGGTACACCGTGTGATCGGGAAAGGTTTCTAAAACGCACCTCATTTCTCATCTCCTTGTGCTCGGGTTCGACATTCCAGCCGCTTTACTAGCAATCTCCCTCCTTGGAGAATCAGCACCTTTAACCTCCCGTTCCGTACAGCTTGCAATTTGTCCTGAGGATGAACGGGAAGAGGGGGAGCCAATGAGAGACTAGCTCTAGGTGTTGGGACAGGCACAGGTCACTCTATTTTCCCATCAGGAAGAAGAATTAACCACAGGCTCAGCCTGCCGCCCGGAACCAGAATAGGGCCTGAGGCAATCCTGCGCTTTTGCGGCCAGCTCCCAAAAAAGCGAGTTGAAAAATGGAGCTCAGGGGCACTGCAATTCACAAACCTGCAGAGTTATAAATGATAACTCTCGTCCACAAATATATTGAGGGAAGGCAACGAAGAGGATTTGAAAGCAAGGCAGAATTGCAGGAAACTGATTTCAGGAGGTAGATTCGAATCGCCTTTAAAGCACATGAAAAGCGGCAAAACGTCGACAATGATGCCCTTGGCCAAAAAGGGCGTATGCGTTTTTTCCTGAATATATTCAGGAAAAAACGCATACGCCCTTTTTGGCCAACCAAGCAACCTGGAAAGGCAAATCAGCGCTACAAAGAAGTCTCGCTTCCCATCGGTCAAAAGGGCCATGCGGAAAAAGTGTCAAAACCAGAAATGCAGGACAGGCCATGGAGAAATGGGAGCCTTGCTACGCTGATGGGCGGGATGTAAATTGCCAACAGCCACTCTGGAGAAGTGTACGGTGTGTCCTGAAACATCGCAAAAACACAGCTTACACCGCATAGGGCACTTCCACTCATGGGCGTATAAATTGGGAAAACTAAAAATCAGCAAGACACAGGCACCCCAAAGTTTAGGGCAGCTCTGTTGACAAGAACCTCCACTTCATGTCACCTCAAATATCCCAGGAAAGAGAAAAATGGATAAAGAAGTGGTGGTCCTTATGTACAGTGGAATATCACTCAGCCATGAAATCAATGTCATAAGGCTAGTAGCAGCATGATGAGTGGCTTTAGCTACGACGATTCTAAGTGAAATAAGTCACACAGAAAAAGACACTTATCATAAGCTATCACTTATAGAGGGAATGTAAAAACCGCTACACTTGAACTGAATTACAAAACAGAACAGAGTCACAAGTTTACAAAACACACTATGGCTGCTTAACGGGAAAGGTGGGGTGGGGTGATGCATAAAACAAGGGTTTCAAATGAGCTCAGATACCGTTCCATAAACCCAATATGTAATAGAAAGACCTACTCCTTGCTCAGTGAACTGGACTCAACACCCCCTATTCACCGCACAAGAATATATCTGACTAGTAAGAATCTTAAAACCTATGTATTGATATCTCTCTGGAAGTGAGTCAAGTGGGTGTAAAGCGGCAGAAACACAGCCGTGAAAAGCAGCTCAACCCCATTATAAAAATGAATTACTTTTAAAAACCCGTGAAACAAAGACAGTGAAAGAGAGAGAAATTCTTACAAAATTCGTTCAGGGGCTGTGGTGCAACCTGGATTGACCATATCTAGACCCACAGCTGGATGAGACATAAGGGTGGACACTCTCGGGGCTGAGAGGTTTGGTGAGGTTGGGGGAGCAAACGCAGAGCCTTTAAAGTAATACTGCCTGTTACCCATCCCATGGGTCCCAAATCTCCAGGTTCAAGGGCATCTTCCTACCTCGAAAACATGCATGAGAAACCCAGAAGGTGGTACACCGTGTGATCGGGAAAGTTTTCTAAAACGCACCTCATTTCTCATCTCCTTGTGCTCGGGTTCGCCATTCCAGCTGCTTTACTAGCAATCTCCCTCCTTGGAGAATCAGCACCTGTAACCTCCCGTTCCGTACAGCTTGCAATTTGTCCTGAGGATGAACGGGAAGAGGGGGAGCCAATGAGAGACTAGCTCTAGGTGTTGGGACAGGCACAGGTCACTCTATTTTCCCATCAGGAAGAAGAATTAACCACAGGCTCAGACTGCCGCCCGGAACCAGAATAGGGCCTGAGGCAATCCTGCGCTTTTGTGGCCAGCTCCCAAAAAAGCGAGTTGAAAAATGGAGCTCAGGGGCACTGCAATTCACAAACCTGCAGAGTTATAAATGATAACTCTCGTCCACAAATATATTGAGGGAAGGCAACGAAGAGGATCTGAAAGCAAGGCAGAATTGCAGGAAACAGATTTCAGGAGGTCGATTCGAATCGCCTTTAAAGCACATGAAAAGCGGCAAAACGTCGACAATGATGCCCTTGGCCAAAAAGGGCGTATGCGTTTTTTCCTGAATATATTCAGGAAAAAACGCATACGCCCTTTTTGGCCAACCAAGCAACCTGGAAAGGCAAATCAGCGCTACAAAGAAGTCTCGCTTCCCATCGGTCAAAAGGGCCATGCGGAAAAAAGTGTCAAAACCAGAAATGCAGGACAGGCCATGGAGAAATGGGAGCCTTGCTACGCTGATGGGCGGGATGTAAATTGCCAACAGCCACTCTGGAGAAGTGTACGGTGTGTCCTGAAACATCGAAAAAACACAGCTTAGAGCGCATAGGGCACTTCCACTCATGGGCGTATAAATTGGGAAAACTAAAAATCAGCAAGACACAGGCACCCCAAAGTTTAGGGCTGCTCTGTTGACAAGAACCTCCTCTTCATGACACCTCAAATATCCCAGGAAAGAGAAAAATGGATAAAGAAGTGGTGGTCCTTATGTACAATGGAATATCACTCAGCCATGAAATCAATGTCATAAGGCTAGTAGCAGCATGATGAGTGGCTTTAGCTACGACGATTCTAAGTGAAATAAGTCACACAGAAAAAGACACTTATCATAAGCTATCACTTATAGAGGGAATGTAAAAACCGCTACACTTGAACTGAATTACAAAACAGAACAGAGTCACACGTTTAGAAAACACACTATGGCTGCTTAACGGGAAAGGTGGGGTGGGGTGATGCATAAAACAAGGGTTTCAAATGAGCTCAGATACCGTTCCATAAACCCAATATGTAATAGAAAGACCTACTCCTTGCTCAGTGAACTGGACTCAACACCCCCTATTCACCGCACAAGAATATATCTGACTAGTAAGAATCTTAAAACCTATGTATTGCTATCTCTCTGGAAGTGAGTCAAGTGGGTGTAAAGCGGCAGAAACACAGCCGTGAAAAGCAGCTAAACCCCATTATAAAAATGAATTACTTTTAAAAACCCGTGAAACAAAGACAGTGAAAGAGAGAGAAATTCTTACAAAATTCGTTCAGGGGCTGTGATGCAACCTGGATTGACCATATCTAGACCCACAGCTGGATGAGACATAAGGGTGGACACTCTCGGGGCTGAGAGGTTTGGTGAGGTTGGGGGAGCAAACGCAGAGCCTTTAAAGTAATACTGCCTGTTACCCATCCCATGGGTCCCAAATCTCCAGGTTCAAGGGCATCTTCCTACCTCGAAAACATGCATGAGAAACCCAGAAGGTGGTACACCGTGTGATCGGGAAAGGTTTCTAAAACGCACCTCATTTCTCATCTCCTTGTGCTCGGGTTCGCCATTCCAGCTGCTTTACTAGCAATCTCCCTCCTTGGAGAATCAGCACCTGTAACCTCCCGTTCCGTACAGCTTGCAATTTGTCCTGAGGATGAACGGGAAGAGGGGGAGCCAATGAGAGACTAGCTCTAGGTGTTGGGACAGGCACAGGTCACTCTATTTTCCCATCAGGAAGAAGAATTAACCACAGGCTCAGCCTGCCGCCCGGAAGCAGAATAGGGCCTGAGGCAATCCTGCACTTTTGCGGCCAGCTCCCAAAAAAGCGAGTTGAAAAATGGAGCTCAGGGGCACTGCAATTCACAAACCTGCAGAGTTATAAATGATAACTCTCGTCCACAAATATATTGAGGGAAGGCAACGAAGAGGATTTGAAAGCAAGGCAGAATTGCAGGAAACTGATTTCAGGAGGTCGATTCGAATCGCCTTTAAAGCACATGAAAAGCGGCAAAACGTCGACAATGATGCCCTTGGCCAAAAAGGGCGTATGCGTTTTTTCCTGAATATATTCAGGAAAAAACGCATACGCCCTTTTTGGCCAACCAAGCAACCTGGAAAGGCAAATCAGCGCTACAAAGAAGTCTCGCTTCCCATCGGTCAAAAGGGCCATGCGGAAAAAAGTGTCAAAACCAGAAATGCAGGACAGGCCATGGAGAAATGGGAGCCTTGCTACGCTGATGGGCGGGATGTAAATTGCCAACAGCCACTCTGGAGAAGTGTACGGTGTGTCCTGAAACATCGAAAAAACACAGCTTAGAGCGCATAGGGCACTTCCACCCATGGGCATATAAATTGGGAAAACTAAAAATCAGCAAGACACAGGCACCTCAAAGTTTAGGGCTGCTCTGTTGACAAGAACCTCCACTTCATGACACCTTAAATATCCCAGGAAAGAGAAAAATGGATAAAGAAGTGGTGGTCCTTATGTACAATGTAATATCACTCAGCCATGAAATCAATGTCATAAGGCTAGTAGCAGCATGATGAGAGGCTTTAGCTATGACGATTCTAAGTGAAATAAGTCACACAGAAAAAGACACTTATCATAAGCTATCACTTATAGAGGGAATGTAAAAACCGCTACACTTGGACTGAATTACAAAACAGAACAGAGTCACAAGTTTACAAAACACACTATGGCTGCTTAACGGGAAAGGTGGGGTGGGGTGATGCATAAAACAAGGGTTTCAAATGAGCTCAGATACCGTTCCATAAACCCAATATGTAATAGAAAGACCTACTCCTTGCTCAGTGAACTGGACTCAACACCCCCTATTCACCGCACAAGAATATATCTGACTAGTAAGAATCTTAAAACCTATGTATTGATATCTCTCTGGAAGTGAGTCAAGTGGGTGTAAAGCGGCAGAAACACAGTGGTGAAAAGCGGTTAAACCCCATTATAAAAATAAATTACTTTTAAAAACCCGTGAAACAAAGACAGTGAAAGAGAGAGAAATTCTTACAAAATTCGTTCAGGGGCTGTGATGCAACCTGGATTGACCATATCTAGACCCACAGCTGGATGAGACATAAGGGTGGACACTCTCGGGGCTGAGAGGTTTGGTGAGGTTGGGGGAGCAAACGCAGAGCCTTTAAAGTAATACTGCCTGTTACCCATCCCATGGGTCCCAAATCTCCAGGTTCAAGGGCATCTTCCTACCTCGAAAACATGCATGAGAAACCCAGAAGGTGGTACACCGTGTGATCGGGAAAGGTTTCTAAAACGCACCTCATTTCTCATCTCCTTGTGCTCGGGTTCGCCATTCCAGCTGCTTTACTAGCAATCTCCCTCCTTGGAGAATCAGCACCTGTAACCTCCCGTTCCGTACAGCTTGCAATTTGTCCTGAGGATGAACGGGAAGAGGGGGAGCCAATGAGAGACTAGCTCTAGGTGTTGGGACAGGCACAGGTCACTCTATTTTCCCATCAGGAAGAAGAATTAACCACAGGCTCAGACTGCCGCCCGGAAGCAGAATAGGGCCTGAGGCAATCCTGCGCTTTTGCGGCCAGCTCCCAAAAAAGCGAGTTGAAAAATGGAGCTCAGGGGCACTGCAATTCACAAACCTGCAGAGTTATAAATGATAACTCTCGTCCACAAATATATTGAGGGAAGGCAACGAAGAGGATTTGAAAGCAAGGCAGAATTGCAGGAAACAGATTTCAGGAGGTAGATTCGAATCGCCTTTAAAGCACATGAAAAGCGGCAAAACGTCGACAATGATGCCCTTGGCCAAAAAGGGCGTATGCGTTTTTTCCTGAATATATTCAGGAAAAAACGCATACGCCCTTTTTGCCCAACCAAGCAACCTGGAAAGGCAAATCAGCGCTACAAAGAAGTCTCGCTTCCCATCGGTCAAAAGGGCCATGCGGAAAAAAATGTCAAAACCAGAAATGCAGGACAGGCCATGGAGAAATGGGAGCCTTGCTACGCTGATGGGCGGGATGTAAATTGCCAACAGCCACTCTGGAGAAGTGTACGGTGTGTCCTGAAACATCGAAAAAACACAGCTTAGAGCGCATAGGGCACTTCCACTCATGGGCATATAAATAGGGAAAACTAAAAATCAGCAAGACACAGGCACCCCAACGTTTAGGGCTGCTCTATTGACAAGAACCTCCACTTCGTGACACCTCAAATATCCCAGGAAAGAGAAAAATGGATAAAGAAGTGGTGGTCCTTATGTACAGTGGAATATCACTCAGCCATGAAATCAGTGTCATAAGGCTAGTAGCAGCATGATGAGTGGCTTTAGCTATGACGATTCTAAGTGAAATAAGTCACACAGAAAAAGACACTTATCATAAGCTATCACTTATAGAGGGAATGTAAAAACCTCTACACTTGGACTGAATTACAAAACAGAACAGAGTCACAAGTTTACAAAACACACTATGGCTGCTTAACGGGAAAGGTGGGGTGGGGTGATGCATAAAACAAGGGTTTCAAATGAGCTCAGATACCGTTCCATAAACCCAATATGTAATAGAAAGACCTACTCCTTGCTCAGTGAACTGGACTCAACACCCCCTATTCACCGCACAAGAATATATCTGACTAGTAAGAATCTTAAAACCTATGTATTGATATCTCTCTGGAAGTGAGTCAAGTTGGTGTAAAGCAGCAGAAACACAGCCGTGAAAAGCAGCTAAACCCCATTATAAAAATGAATTACTTTTAAAAACCCGTGAAACAAAGACAGTGAAAGAGAGAGAAATTCTTACAAAATTCGTTCAGGGGCTGTGATGCAACCTGGATTGACCATATCTAGACCCACAGCTGGATGAGACATAAGGGTGGACACTCTCGGGGCTGAGAAGTTTGGTGAGGTTGGGGGAGCAAACGCAGAGCCTTTAAAGTAATACTGCCTGTTACCCATCCCATGGGTCCCAAATCTCCAGGTTCAAGGGCATCTTCCTACCTCGAAAACATGCATGAGAAACCCAGAAGGTGGTACACCGTGTGATCGGGAAAGTTTTCTAAAACGCACCTCATTTCTCATCTCCTTGTGCTCGGGTTCGCCATTCCAGCTGCTTTACTAGCAATCTCCCTCCTTGGAGAATCAGCACCTGTAACCTCCCGTTCCGTACAGCTTGCAATTTGTCCTGAGGATGAACGGGAAGAGGGGGAGCCAATGAGAGACTAGCTCTAGGTGTTGGGACAGGCACAGGTCACTCTATTTTCCCATCAGGAAGAAGAATTAACCACAGGCTCAGACTGCCGCCCGGAAGCAGAATAGGGCCTGAGGCAATTCTGCGCTTTTGTGGCCAGCTCCCAAAAAAGCGAGTTGAAAAATGGAGCTCAGGGGCACTGCAATTCACAAACCTGCAGAGTTATAAATGATAACTCTCGTCCACAAATATATTGAGGGAAGGCAACGAAGAGGATCTGAAAGCAAGGCAGAATTGCAGGAAACAGATTTCAGGAGGTCGATTCGAATCGCCTTTAAAGCACATGAAAAGCGGCAAAACGTCGACAATGATGCCCTTGGCCAAAAAGGGCGTATGCGTTTTTTCCTGAATATATTCAGGAAAAAACGCATACGCCCTTTTTGGCCAACCAAGCAACCTGGAAAGGCAAATCAGCGCTACAAAGAAGTCTCGCTTCCCATCGGTCAAAAGGGCCATGCGGAAAAAAGTGTCAAAACCAGAAATGCAGGACAGGCCATGGAGAAATGGGAGCCTTGCTACGCTGATGGGCGGGATGTAAATTGCCAACAGCCACTCTGGAGAAGTGTACGGTGTGTCCTGAAACATCGAAAAAACACAGCTTAGAGCGCATAGGGCACTTCCACTCATGGGCGTATAAATTGGGAAAACTAAAAATCAGCAAGACACAGGCACCCCAAAGTTTAGGGCAGCTCTGTTGACAAGAACCTCCACTTCATGTCACCTCAAATATCCCAGGAAAGAGAAAAATGGATAAAGAAGTGGTGGTCCTTATGTACAGTGGAATATCACTCAGCCATGAAATCAATGTCATAAGGCTAGTAGCAGCATGATGAGTGGCTTTAGCTACGACGATTCTAAGTGAAATAAGTCACACAGAAAAAGACACTTATCATAAGCTATCACTTATAGAGGGAATGTAAAAACCGCTACACTTGGACTGAATTACAAAACAGAACAGAGTCACAAGTTTACAAAACACACTATGGCTGCTTAACGGGAAAGGTGGGGTGGGGTGATGCATAAAACAAGGGTTTCAAATGAGCTCAGATACCGTTCCATAAACCCAATATGTAATAGAAAGACCTACTCCTTGCTCAGTGAACTGGACTCAACACCCCCTATTCACCGCACAAGAATATATCTGACTAGTAAGAATCTTAAAACCTATGTATTGCTATCTCTCTGGAAGTGAGTCAAGTGGGTGTAAAGCGGCAGAAACACAGCCGTGAAAAGCAACTAAACCCCATTATAAAAATGAATTACTTTTAAAAACCCGTGAAACAAAGACAGTGAAAGAGAGAGAAATTCTTACAAAATTCGTTCAGGGGCTGTGATGCAACCTGGATTGACCATATCTAGACCCACAGCTGGATGAGACATAAGGGTGGACACTCTCGGGGCTGAGAGGTTTGGTGAGGTTGGGGGAGCAAACGCAGAGCCTTTAAAGTAATACTGCCTGTTACCCATCCCATGGGTCCCAAATCTCCAGGTTCAAGGGCATCTTCCTACCTCGAAAACATGCATGAGAAACCCAGAAGGTGGTACACCGTGTGATCGGGAAAGGTTTCTAAAACGCACCTCATTTCTCATCTCCTTGTGCTCGGGTTCGCCATTCCAGCCGCTTTACTAGCAATCTCCCTCCTTGGAGAATCAGCACCTGTAACCTCCCGTTCCGTACAGCTTGCAATTTGTCCTGAGGATGAACGGGAAGAGGGGGAGCCAATGAGAGACTAGCTGTAGGTGTTGGGACAGGCACAGGTCACTCTATTTTCCCATCAGGAAGAAGAATTAACCACAGGCTCAGCCTGCCGCCCGGAAGCAGAATAGGGCCTGAGGCAATCCTGCACTTTTGCGGCCAGCTCCCAAAAAAGCGAGTTGAAAAATGGAGCTCAGGGGCACTGCAATTCACAAACCTGCAGAGTTATAAATGATAACTCTCGTCCACAAATATATTGAGGGAAGGCAACGAAGAGGATTTGAAAGCAAGGCAGAATTGCAGGAAACTGATTTCAGGAGGTCGATTCGAATCGCCTTTAAAGCACATGAAAAGCGGCAAAACGTCGACAATGATGCCCTTGGCCAAAAAGGGCGTATGCGTTTTTTCCTGAATATATTCAGGAAAAAACGCATACGCCCTTTTTGGCCAACCAAGCAACCTGGAAAGGCAAATCAGCGCTACAAAGAAGTCTCGCTTCCCATCGGTCAAAAGGGCCATGCGGAAAAAAGTGTCAAAACCAGAAATGCAGGACAGGCCATGGAGAAATGGGAGCCTTGCTACGCTGATGGGCGGGATGTAAATTGCCAACAGCCACTCTGGAGAAGTGTACGGTGTGTCCTGAAACATCGAAAAAACACAGCTTAGAGCGCGTAGGGCACTTCCACTCATGGGCATATAAATTGGGAAAACTAAAAATCAGCAAGACACAGGCACCTCAAAGTTTAGGGCTGCTCTGTTGACAAGAACCTCCACTTCATGACACCTTAATTATCCCAGGAAAGAGAAAAATGGATAAAGAAGTGGTGGTCCTTATGTACAATGTAATATCACTCAGCCATTAAATCAATGTCATAAGGCTAGTAGCAGCATGATGAGTGGCTTTAGCTATGACGATTCTAAGTGAAATAAGTCACACAGAAAAAGACACTTATCATAAGCTATCACTTATAGAGGGAATGTAAAAACCGCTACACTTGGACTGAATTACAAAACAGAACAGAGTCACACGTTTACAAAACACACTATGGCTGCTTAACGGGAAAGGTGGGGTGGGGTGATGCATAAAACAAGGGTTTCAAATGAGCTCAGATACCGTTCCATAAACCCAATATGTAATAGAAAGACCTACTCCTTGCTCAGTGAACTGGACTCAACACCCCCTATTCACCGCACAAGAATATATCTGACTAGTAAGAATCTTAAAACCTATGTATTGTTATCTCTCTGGAAGTGAGTCAAGTGGGTGTAAAGCGGCAGAAACACAGTGGTGAAAAGCGGTTAAACCCCATTATAAAAATAAATTACTTTTAAAAACCCGTGAAACAAAGACAGTGAAAGAGAGAGAAATTCTTACAAAATTCGTTCAGGGGCTGTGATGCAACCTGGATTGAACATATCTAGACCCACAGCTGGATGAGACATAAGGGTGGACACTCTCGGGGCTGAGAGGTTTGGTGAGGTTGGGGGAGCAAACGCAGAGCCTTTAAAGTAATACTGCTTGTTACCCATCGCATGGGTCCCAAATCTCCAGGTTCAAGGGCATCTTCCTACCTCGAAAACATGCATGAGAAACCCAGAAGGTGGTACACCGTGTGATCGGGAAAGGTTTCTAAAACGCACCTCATTTCTCATCTCCTTGTGCTCGGGTTCGCCATTCCAGCCGCTTTACTAGCAATCTCCCTCCTTGGAGAATCAGCACCTTTAACCTCCCGTTCCGTACAGCTTGCAATTTGTCCTGAGGTTGAACGGGAAGAGGGGGAGCCAATGAGAGACTAGCTCTAGGTGTTGGGACAGGCACAGGTCACTCTATTTTCCCATCAGGAAGAAGAATTAACCACAGGCTCAGCCTGCCGCCCGGAAGCAGAATAGGGCCTGAGGCAATCCTGCGCTTTTGCGGCCAGCTCCCAAAAAAGCGAGTTGAAAAATGGAGCTCAGGGGCACTGCAATTCACAAACCTGCAGAGTTATAAATGATAACTCTCGTCCACAAATATATTGAGGGAAGGCAACGAAGAGGATTTGAAAGCAAGGCAGAATTGCAGGAAACTGATTTCAGGAGGTAGATTCGAATCGCCTTTAAAGCACATGAAAAGCGGCAAAACGTCGACAATGATGCCCTTGGCCAAAAAGGGCGTATGCGTTTTTTCCTGAATATATTCAGGCCAACCAAGCAACCTGGAAAGGCAAATCAGCGCTACAAAGAAGTCTCGCTTCCCATCGGTCAAAAGGGCCATGCGGAAAAAAGTGTCAAAACCAGAAATGCAGGACAGGCCATGGAGAAATGGGAGCCTTGCTACGCTGATGGGCGGGATGTAAATTGCCAACAGCCACTCTGGAGAAGTGTACGGTGTGTCCTCAAACATCGAAAAAACACAGCTTAGAGCGCATAGGGCACTTCCACCCATGGGCATATAAATTGGGAAAACTAAAAATCAGCAAGACACAGGCACCTCAAAGTTTAGGGCTGCTCTGTTGACAAGAACCTCCACTTCGTGACACCTCAAATATCCCAGGAAAGAGAAAAATGGATAAAGAAGTGGTGGTCCTTATGTACAATGGAATATCACTCAGCCATGAAATCAATGTCATAAGGCTAGTAGCAGCATGATGAGTGGCTTTAGCTATGACGATTCTAAGTGAAATAAGTCACACAGAAAAAGACACTTATCATAAGCTATCACTTATAGAGGGAATGTAAAAACCGCTACACTTGGACTGAATTACAAAACAGAACAGAGTCACACGTTTACAAAACACACTATGGCTGCTTAACGGGAAAGGTGGGGTGGGGTGATGCATAAAACAAGGGTTTCAAATGAGCTCAGATACCGTTCCATAAACCCAATATGTAATAGAAAGACCTACTCCTTGCTCAGTGAACTGGACTCAACACCCCCTATTCACCGCACAAGAATATATCTGACTAGTAAGAATCTTAAAACCTATGTATTGCTATCTCTCTGGAAGTGAGTCAAGTGGGTGTAAAGCGGCAGAAACACAGCCGTGAAAAGCAGCTAAACCCCATTATAAAAATGAATTACTTTTAAAAACCCGTGAAACAAAGACAGTGAAAGAGAGAGAAATTCTTACAAAATTCGTTCAGGGGCTGTGATGCAACCTGGATTGACCATATCTAGACCCACAGCTGGATGAGACATAAGGGTGGACACTCTCGGGGCTGAGAGGTTTGGTGAGGTTGGGGGAGCAAACGCAGAGCCTTTAAAGTAATACTGCCTGTTACCCATCCCATGGGTCCCAAATCTCCAGGTTCAAGGGCATCTTCCTACCTCGAAAACATGCATGAGAAACCCAGAAGGTGGTACACCGTGTGATCGGGAAAGGTTTCTAAAACGCACCTCATTTCTCATCTCCTTGTGCTCGGGTTCGCCATTCCAGCTGCTTTACTAGCAATCTCCCTCCTTGGAGAATCAGCACCTGTAACCTCCCGTTCCGTACAGCTTGCAATTTGTCCTGAGGATGAACGGGAAGAGGGGGAGCCAATGAGAGACTAGCTCTAGGTGTTGGGACAGGCACAGGTCACTCTATTTTCCCATCAGGAAGAAGAATTAACCACAGGCTCAGCCTGCCGCCCGGAAGCAGAATAGGGCCTGAGGCAATCCTGCGCTTTTGTGGCCAGCTCCCAAAAAAGCGAGTTGAAAAATGGAGCTCAGGGGCACTGCAATTCACAAACCTGCAGAGTTATAAATGATAACTCTCGTCCACAAATATATTGAGGGAAGGCAACGAAGAGGATCTGAAAGCAAGGCAGAATTGCAGGAAACAGATTTCAGGAGGTCGATTCGAATCGCCTTTAAAGCACATGAAAAGCGGCAAAACGTCGACAATGATGCCCTTGGCCAAAAAGCGCGTATGCGTTTTTTCCTGAATATATTCAGGAAAAAACGCATACGCCCTTTTTGGCCAACCAAGCAACCTGGAAAGGCAAATCAGCGCTACAAAGAAGTCTCGCTTCCCATCGGTCAAAAGGGCCATGCCGAAAAAAGTGTCAAAACCAGAAATGCAGGACAGGCCATGGAGAAATGGGAGCCTTGCTACGCTGATGGGCGGGATGTAAATTGCCAACAGCCACTCTGGAGAAGTGTACGGTGTGTCCTGAAACATCGAAAAAACACAGCTTAGAGCGCATAGGGCACTTCCACTCATGGGCGTATAAATTGGGAAAACTAAAAATCAGCAAGACACAGGCACCACAAAGTTTAGGGCTGCTCTGTTGACAAGAACCGCCACTTCCTGACACCTTAAATATCCCAGGAAAGAGAAAAATGGATAAAGAAGTGGTGGTCCTTATGTACAATGGAATATCACTCAGCCATGAAATCAATGTCATAAGGCTAGTAGCAGCATGATGAGTGGCTTTAGCTACGACGATTCTAAGTGAAATAAGTCACACAGAAAAAGACACTTATCATAAGCTATCACTTATAGAGGGAATGTAAAAACCGCTACACTTGAACTGAATTACAAAACAGAACAGAGTCACACGTTTAGAAAACACACTATGGCTGCTTAACGGGAAAGGTGGGGTGGGGTGATGCATAAAACAAGGGTTTCAAATGAGCTCAGATACCGTTCCATAAACCCAATATGTAATAGAAAGACCTACTCCTTGCTCAGTGAACTGGACTCAACACCCCCTATTCACCGCACAAGAATATATCTGACTAGTAAGAATCTTAAAACCTATGTATTGCTATCTCTCTGGAAGTGAGTCAAGTGGGTGTAAAGCGGCAGAAACACAGCCGTGAAAAGCAGCTAAACCCCATTATAAAAATGAATTACTTTTAAAAACCCGTGAAACAAAGACAGTGAAAGAGAGAGAAATTCTTACAAAATTCGTTCAGGGGCTGTGATGCAACCTGGATTGACCATATCTAGACCCACAGCTGGATGAGACATAAGGGTGGACACTCTCGGGGCTGAGAGGTTTGGTGAGGTTGGGGGAGCAAACGCAGAGCCTTTAAAGTAATACTGCCTGTTACCCATCCCATGGGTCCCAAATCTCCAGGTTCAAGGGCATCTTCCTACCTCGAAAACATGCATGAGAAACCCAGAAGGTGGTACACCGTGTGATCGGGAAAGGTTTCTAAAACGCACCTCATTTCTCATCTCCTTGTGCTCGGGTTCGCCATTCCAGCCGCTTTACTAGCAATCTCCCTCCTTGGAGAATCAGCACCTGTAACCTCCCGTTCCGTACAGCTTGCAATTTGTCCTGAGGATGAACGGGAAGAGGGGGAGCCAATGAGAGACTAGCTCTAGGTGTTGGGACAGGCTCAGGTCACTCTATTTTCCCATCAGGAAGAAGAATTAACCACAGGCTCAGCCTGCCGCCCGGAAGCAGAATAGGGCCTGAGGCAATCCTGCGCTTTTGCGGCCAGCTCCCAAAAAAGCGAGTTGAAAAATGGAGCTCAGGGGCGCTGCAATTCACAAACCTGCAGAGTTATAAATGATAACTCTCGTCCACAAATATATTGAGGGAAGGCAACGAAGAGGATTTGAAAGCAAGGCAGAATTTCAGGAAACAGATTTCAGGAGGTCGATTCGAATCGCCTTTAAAGCACATGAAAAGCGGCAAAACGTCGACAATGATGCCCTTGGCCAAAAAGGGCGTATGCGTTTTTTCCTGAATATATTCAGGAAAAAACGCATACGCCCTTTTTGGCCAACCAAGCAACCTGGAAAGGCAAATCAGCGCTACAAAGAAGTCTCGCTTCCCATCGGTCAAAAGGGCCATGCGGAAGAAAGTGTCAAAACCAGAAATGCAGGACAGGCCATGGAGAAATGGGAGCCTTGCTACGCTGATGGGCGGGATGTAAATTGCCAACAGCCACTCTGGAGAAGTGTACGGTGTGTCCTGAAACATCGAAAAAACACAGCTTAGAGCGCATAGGGCACTTCCACTCATGGGCGTATAAATTGGGAAAACTAAAAATCAGCAAGACACAGGCACCACAAAGTTTAGGGCTGCTCTGTTGACAAGAACCGCCACTTCCTGACACCTTAAATATCCCAGGAAAGAGAAAAATGGATAAAGAAGTGGTGGTCCTTATGTACAATGGAATATCACTCAGCCATGAAATCAATGTCATAAGGCTAGTAGCAGCATGATGAGTGGCTTTAGCTACGACGATTCTAAGTGAAATAAGTCACACAGAAAAAGACACTTATCATAAGCTATCACTTATAGAGGGAATGTAAAAACCGCTACACTTGAACTGAATTACAAAACAGAACAGAGTCACACGTTTAGAAAACACACTATGGCTGCTTAACGGGAAAGGTGGGGTGGGGTGATGCATAAAACAAGGGTTTCAAATGAGCTCAGATACCGTTCCATAAACCCAATATGTAATAGAAAGACCTACTCCTTGCTCAGTGAACTGGACTCAACACCCCCTATTCACCGCACAAGAATATATCTGACTAGTAAGAATCTTAAAACCTATGTATTGCTATCTCTCTGGAAGTGAGTCAAGTGGGTGTAAAGCGGCAGAAACACAGCCGTGAAAAGCAGCTAAACCCCATTATAAAAATGAATTACTTTTAAAAACCCGTGAAACAAAGACAGTGAAAGAGAGAGAAATTCTTACAAAATTCGTTCAGGGGCTGTGATGCAACCTGGATTGACCATATCTAGACCCACAGCTGGATGAGACATAAGGGTGGACACTCTCGGGGCTGAGAGGTTTGGTGAGGTTGGGGGAGCAAACGCAGAGCCTTTAAAGTAATACTGCCTGTTACCCATCCCATGGGTCCCAAATCTCCAGGTTCAAGGGCATCTTCCTACCTCGAAAACATGCATGAGAAACCCAGAAGGTGGTACACCGTGTGATCGGGAAAGGTTTCTAAAACGCACCTCATTTCTCATCTCCTTGTGCTCGGGTTCGCCATTCCAGCTGCTTTACTAGCAATCTCCCTCCTTGGAGAATCAGCACCTGTAACCTCCCGTTCCGTACAGCTTGCAATTTGTCCTGAGGATGAACGGGAAGAGGGGGAGCCAATGAGAGACTAGCTCTAGGTGTTGGGACAGGCTCAGGTCACTCTATTTTCCCATCAGGAAGAAGAATTAACCACAGGCTCAGCCTGCCGCCCGGAAGCAGAATAGGGCCTGAGGCAATCCTGCACTTTTGAGGCCAGCTCCCAAAAAAGCGAGTTGAAAAATGGAGCTCAGGGGCACTGCAATTCACAAACCTGCAGAGTTATAAATGATAACTCTCGTCCACAAATATATTGAGGGAAGGCAACGAAGAGGATTTGAAAGCAAGGCAGAATTGCAGGAAACTGATTTCAGGAGGTCGATTCGAATCGCCTTTAAAGCACATGAAAAGCGGCAAAACGTCGACAATGATGCCCTTGGCCAAAAAGGGCGTATGCGTTTTTTCCTGAATATATTCAGGAAAAAACGCATACGCCCTTTTTGGCCAACCAAGCAACCTGGAAAGGCAAATCAGCGCTACAAAGAAGTCTCGCTTCCCATCGGTCAAAAGGGCCATGCGGAAAAAAGTGTCAAAACCAGAAATGCAGGACAGGCCATGGAGAAATGGGAGCCTTGCTACGCTGATGGGCGGGATGTAAATTGCCAACAGCCACTCTGGAGAAGTGTACGGTGTGTCCTGAAACATCGAAAAAACACAGCTTAGAGCGCATAGGGCACTTCCACCCATGGGCATATAAATTGGGAAAACTAAAAATCAGCAAGACACAGGCACCTCAAAGTTTAGGGCTGCTCTGTTGACAAGAACCTCCACTTCATGACACCTTAAATATCCCAGGAAAGAGAAAAATGGATAAAGAAGTGGTGGTCCTTATGTACAATGTAATATCACTCAGCCATGAAATCAATGTCATAAGGCTAGTAGCAGCATGATGAGAGGCTTTAGCTATGACGATTCTAAGTGAAATAAGTCACACAGAAAAAGACACTTATCATAAGCTATCACTTATAGAGGGAATGTAAAAACCGCTACACTTGGACTGAATTACAAAACAGAACAGAGTCACAAGTTTACAAAACACACTATGGCTGCTTAACGGGAAAGGTGGGGTGGGGTGATGCATAAAACAAGGGTTTCAAATGAGCTCAGATACCGTTCCATAAACCCAATATGTAATAGAAAGACCTACTCCTTGCTCAGTGAACTGGACTCAACACCCCCTATTCACCGCACAAGAATATATCTGACTAGTAAGAATCTTAAAACCTATGTATTGATATCTCTCTGGAAGTGAGTCAAGTGGGTGTAAAGCGGCAGAAACACAGTGGTGAAAAGCGGTTAAACCCCATTATAAAAATAAATTACTTTTAAAAACCCGTGAAACAAAGACAGTGAAAGAGAGAGAAATTCTTACAAAATTCGTTCAGGGGCTGTGATGCAACCTGGATTGACCATATCTAGACCCACAGCTGGATGAGACATAAGGGTGGACACTCTCGGGGCTGAGAGGTTTGGTGAGGTTGGGGGAGCAAACGCAGAGCCTTTAAAGTAATACTGCCTGTTACCCATCCCATGGGTCCCAAATCTCCAGGTTCAAGGGCATCTTCCTACCTCGAAAACATGCATGAGAAACCCAGAAGGTGGTACACCGTGTGATCGGGAAAGGTTTCTAAAACACACCTCATTTCTCATCTCCTTGTGCTCGGGTTCGCCATTCCAGCTGCTTTACTAGCAATCTCCCTCCTTGGAGAATCAGCACCTGTAACCTCCCGTTCCGTACAGCTTGCAATTTGTCCTGAGGATGAACGGGAAGAGGGGGAGCCAATGAGAGACTAGCTCTAGGTGTTGGGACAGGCACAGGTCACTCTATTTTCCCATCAGGAAGAAGAATTAACCACAGGCTCAGACTGCCGCCCGGAAGCAGAATAGGGCCTGAGGCAATCCTGCGCTTTTGCGGCCAGCTCCCAAAAAAGCGAGTTGAAAAATGGAGCTCAGGGGCACTGCAATTCACAAACCTGCAGAGTTATAAATGATAACTCTCGTCCACAAATATATTGAGGGAAGGCAACGAAGAGGATTTGAAAGCAAGGCAGAATTGCAGGAAACAGATTTCAGGAGGTAGATTCGAATCGCCTTTAAAGCACATGAAAAGCGGCAAAACGTCGACAATGATGCCCTTGGCCAAAAAGGGCGTATGCGTTTTTTCCTGAATATATTCAGGAAAAAACGCATACGCCCTTTTTGCCCAACCAAGCAACCTGGAAAGGCAAATCAGCGCTACAAAGAAGTCTCGCTTCCCATCGGTCAAAAGGGCCATGCGGAAAAAAATGTCAAAACCAGAAATGCAGGACAGGCCATGGAGAAATGGGAGCCTTGCTACACTGATGGGCGGGATGTAAATTGCCAACAGCCACTCTGGAGAAGTGTACGGTGTGTCCTGAAACATCGAAAAAACACAGCTTAGAGCGCATAGGGCACTTCCACTCATGGGCATATAAATAGGGAAAACTAAAAATCAGCAAGACACAGGCACCCCAACGTTTAGGGCTGCTCTATTGACAAGAACCTCCACTTCGTGACACCTCAAATATCCCAGGAAAGAGAAAAATGGATAAAGAAGTGGTGGTCCTTATGTACAGTGGAATATCACTCAGCCATGAAATCAGTGTCATAAGGCTAGTAGCAGCATGATGAGTGGCTTTAGCTATGACGATTCTAAGTGAAATAAGTCACACAGAAAAAGACACTTATCATAAGCTATCACTTATAGAGGGAATGTAAAAACCTCTACACTTGGACTGAATTACAAAACAGAACAGAGTCACAAGTTTACAAAACACACTATGGCTGCTTAACGGGAAAGGTGGGGTGGGGTGATGCATAAAACAAGGGTTTCAAATGAGCTCAGATACCGTTCCATAAACCCAATATGTAATAGAAAGACCTACTCCTTGCTCAGTGAACTGGACTCAACACCCCCTATTCACCGCACAAGAATATATCTGACTAGTAAGAATCTTAAAACCTATGTATTGATATCTCTCTGGAAGTGAGTCAAGTTGGTGTAAAGCAGCAGAAACACAGCCGTGAAAAGCAGCTAAACCCCATTATAAAAATGAATTACTTTTAAAAACCCGTGAAACAAAGACAGTGAAAGAGAGAGAAATTCTTACAAAATTCGTTCAGGGGCTGTGATGCAACCTGGATTGACCATATCTAGACCCACAGCTGGATGAGACATAAGGGTGGACACTCTCGGGGCTGAGAAGTTTGGTGAGGTTGGGGGAGCAAACGCAGAGCCTTTAAAGTAATACTGCCTGTTACCCATCCCATGGGTCCCAAATCTCCAGGTTCAAGGGCATCTTCCTACCTCGAAAACATGCATGAGAAACCCAGAAGGTGGTACACCGTGTGATCGGGAAAGTTTTCTAAAACGCACCTCATTTCTCATCTCCTTGTGCTCGGGTTCGCCATTCCAGCTGCTTTACTAGCAATCTCCCTCCTTGGAGAATCAGCACCTGTAACCTCCCGTTCCGTACAGCTTGCAATTTGTCCTGAGGATGAACGGGAAGAGGGGGAGCCAATGAGAGACTAGCTCTAGGTGTTGGGACAGGCACAGGTCACTCTATTTTCCCATCAGGAAGAAGAATTAACCACAGGCTCAGACTGCCGCCCGGAAGCAGAATAGGGCCTGAGGCAATTCTGCGCTTTTGTGGCCAGCTCCCAAAAAAGCGAGTTGAAAAATGGAGCTCAGGGGCACTGCAATTCACAAACCTGCAGAGTTATAAATGATAACTCTCGTCCACAAATATATTGAGGGAAGGCAACGAAGAGGATCTGAAAGCAAGGCAGAATTGCAGGAAACAGATTTCAGGAGGTCGATTCGAATCGCCTTTAAAGCACATGAAAAGCGGCAAAACGTCGACAATGATGCCCTTGGCCAAAAAGGGCGTATGCGTTTTTTCCTGAATATATTCAGGAAAAAACGCATACGCCCTTTTTGGCCAACCAAGCAACCTGGAAAGGCAAATCAGCGCTACAAAGAAGTCTCGCTTCCCATCGGTCAAAAGGGCCATGCGGAAAAAAGTGTCAAAACCAGAAATGCAGGACAGGCCATGGAGAAATGGGAGCCTTGCTACGCTGATGGGCGGGATGTAAATTGCCAACAGCCACTCTGGAGAAGTGTACGGTGTGTCCTGAAACATCGAAAAAACACAGCTTAGAGCGCATAGGGCACTTCCACTCATGGGCGTATAAATTGGGAAAACTAAAAATCAGCAAGACACAGGCACCCCAAAGTTTAGGGCAGCTCTGTTGACAAGAACCTCCACTTCATGTCACCTCAAATATCCCAGGAAAGAGAAAAATGGATAAAGAAGTGGTGGTCCTTATGTACAGTGGAATATCACTCAGCCATGAAATCAATGTCATAAGGCTAGTAGCAGCATGATGAGTGGCTTTAGCTACGACGATTCTAAGTGAAATAAGTCACACAGAAAAAGACACTTATCATAAGCTATCACTTATAGAGGGAATGTAAAAACCGCTACACTTGGACTGAATTACAAAACAGAACAGAGTCACAAGTTTACAAAACACACTATGGCTGCTTAACGGGAAAGGTGGGGTGGGGTGATGCATAAAACAAGGGTTTCAAATGAGCTCAGATACCGTTCCATAAACCCAATATGTAATAGAAAGACCTACTCCTTGCTCAGTGAACTGGACTCAACACCCCCTATTCACCGCACAAGAATATATCTGACTAGTAAGAATCTTAAAACCTATGTATTGCTATCTCTCTGGAAGTGAGTCAAGTGGGTGTAAAGCGGCAGAAACACAGCCGTGAAAAGCAACTAAACCCCATTATAAAAATGAATTACTTTTAAAAACCCGTGAAACAAAGACAGTGAAAGAGAGAGAAATTCTTACAAAATTCGTTCAGGGGCTGTGATGCAACCTGGATTGACCATATCTAGACCCACAGCTGGATGAGACATAAGGGTGGACACTCTCGGGGCTGAGAGGTTTGGTGAGGTTGGGGGAGCAAACGCAGAGCCTTTAAAGTAATACTGCCTGTTACCCATCCCATGGGTCCCAAATCTCCAGGTTCAAGGGCATCTTCCTACCTCGAAAACATGCATGAGAAACCCAGAAGGTGGTACACCGTGTGATCGGGAAAGGTTTCTAAAACGCACCTCATTTCTCATCTCCTTGTGCTCGGGTTCGCCATTCCAGCCGCTTTACTAGCAATCTCCCTCCTTGGAGAATCAGCACCTGTAACCTCCCGTTCCGTACAGCTTGCAATTTGTCCTGAGGATGAACGGGAAGAGGGGGAGCCAATGAGAGACTAGCTGTAGGTGTTGGGACAGGCACAGGTCACTCTATTTTCCCATCAGGAAGAAGAATTAACCACAGGCTCAGCCTGCCGCCCGGAAGCAGAATAGGGCCTGAGGCAATCCTGCACTTTTGCGGCCAGCTCCCAAAAAAGCGAGTTGAAAAATGGAGCTCAGGGGCACTGCAATTCACAAACCTGCAGAGTTATAAATGATAACTCTCGTCCACAAATATATTGAGGGAAGGCAACGAAGAGGATTTGAAAGCAAGGCAGAATTGCAGGAAACTGATTTCAGGAGGTCGATTCGAATCGCCTTTAAAGCACATGAAAAGCGGCAAAACGTCGACAATGATGCCCTTGGCCAAAAAGGGCGTATGCGTTTTTTCCTGAATATATTCAGGAAAAAACGCATACGCCCTTTTTGGCCAACCAAGCAACCTGGAAAGGCAAATCAGCGCTACAAAGAAGTCTCGCTTCCCATCGGTCAAAAGGGCCATGCGGAAAAAAGTGTCAAAACCAGAAATGCAGGACAGGCCATGGAGAAATGGGAGCCTTGCTACGCTGATGGGCGGGATGTAAATTGCCAACAGCCACTCTGGAGAAGTGTACGGTGTGTCCTGAAACATCGAAAAAACACAGCTTAGAGCGCGTAGGGCACTTCCACTCATGGGCATATAAATTGGGAAAACTAAAAATCAGCAAGACACAGGCACCTCAAAGTTTAGGGCTGCTCTGTTGACAAGAACCTCCACTTCATGACACCTTAATTATCCCAGGAAAGAGAAAAATGGATAAAGAAGTGGTGGTCCTTATGTACAATGTAATATCACTCAGCCATTAAATCAATGTCATAAGGCTAGTAGCAGCATGATGAGTGGCTTTAGCTATGACGATTCTAAGTGAAATAAGTCACACAGAAAAAGACACTTATCATAAGCTATCACTTATAGAGGGAATGTAAAAACCGCTACACTTGGACTGAATTACAAAACAGAACAGAGTCACACGTTTACAAAACACACTATGGCTGCTTAACGGGAAAGGTGGGGTGGGGTGATGCATAAAACAAGGGTTTCAAATGAGCTCAGATACCGTTCCATAAACCCAATATGTAATAGAAAGACCTACTCCTTGCTCAGTGAACTGGACTCAACACCCCCTATTCACCGCACAAGAATATATCTGACTAGTAAGAATCTTAAAACCTATGTATTGTTATCTCTCTGGAAGTGAGTCAAGTGGGTGTAAAGCGGCAGAAACACAGTGGTGAAAAGCGGTTAAACCCCATTATAAAAATAAATTACTTTTAAAAACCCGTGAAACAAAGACAGTGAAAGAGAGAGAAATTCTTACAAAATTCGTTCAGGGGCTGTGATGCAACCTGGATTGAACATATCTAGACCCACAGCTGGATGAGACATAAGGGTGGACACTCTCGGGGCTGAGAGGTTTGGTGAGGTTGGGGGAGCAAACGCAGAGCCTTTAAAGTAATACTGCTTGTTACCCATCGCATGGGTCCCAAATCTCCAGGTTCAAGGGCATCTTCCTACCTCGAAAACATGCATGAGAAACCCAGAAGGTGGTACACCGTGTGATCGGGAAAGGTTTCTAAAACGCACCTCATTTCTCATCTCCTTGTGCTCGGGTTCGCCATTCCAGCCGCTTTACTAGCAATCTCCCTCCTTGGAGAATCAGCACCTTTAACCTCCCGTTCCGTACAGCTTGCAATTTGTCCTGAGGTTGAACGGGAAGAGGGGGAGCCAATGAGAGACTAGCTCTAGGTGTTGGGACAGGCACAGGTCACTCTATTTTCCCATCAGGAAGAAGAATTAACCACAGGCTCAGCCTGCCGCCCGGAAGCAGAATAGGGCCTGAGGCAATCCTGCGCTTTTGCGGCCAGCTCCCAAAAAAGCGAGTTGAAAAATGGAGCTCAGGGGCACTGCAATTCACAAACCTGCAGAGTTATAAATGATAACTCTCGTCCACAAATATATTGAGGGAAGGCAACGAAGAGGATTTGAAAGCAAGGCAGAATTGCAGGAAACTGATTTCAGGAGGTAGATTCGAATCGCCTTTAAAGCACATGAAAAGCGGCAAAACGTCGACAATGATGCCCTTGGCCAAAAAGGGCGTATGCGTTTTTTCCTGAATATATTCAGGCCAACCAAGCAACCTGGAAAGGCAAATCAGCGCTACAAAGAAGTCTCGCTTCCCATCGGTCAAAAGGGCCATGCGGAAAAAAGTGTCAAAACCAGAAATGCAGGACAGGCCATGGAGAAATGGGAGCCTTGCTACGCTGATGGGCGGGATGTAAATTGCCAACAGCCACTCTGGAGAAGTGTACGGTGTGTCCTCAAACATCGAAAAAACACAGCTTAGAGCGCATAGGGCACTTCCACCCATGGGCATATAAATTGGGAAAACTAAAAATCAGCAAGACACAGGCACCTCAAAGTTTAGGGCTGCTCTGTTGACAAGAACCTCCACTTCGTGACACCTCAAATATCCCAGGAAAGAGAAAAATGGATAAAGAAGTGGTGGTCCTTATGTACAATGGAATATCACTCAGCCATGAAATCAATGTCATAAGGCTAGTAGCAGCATGATGAGTGGCTTTAGCTATGACGATTCTAAGTGAAATAAGTCACACAGAAAAAGACACTTATCATAAGCTATCACTTATAGAGGGAATGTAAAAACCGCTACACTTGGACTGAATTACAAAACAGAACAGAGTCACACGTTTACAAAACACACTATGGCTGCTTAACGGGAAAGGTGGGGTGGGGTGATGCATAAAACAAGGGTTTCAAATGAGCTCAGATACCGTTCCATAAACCCAATATGTAATAGAAAGACCTACTCCTTGCTCAGTGAACTGGACTCAACACCCCCTATTCACCGCACAAGAATATATCTGACTAGTAAGAATCTTAAAACCTATGTATTGCTATCTCTCTGGAAGTGAGTCAAGTGGGTGTAAAGCGGCAGAAACACAGCCGTGAAAAGCAGCTAAACCCCATTATAAAAATGAATTACTTTTAAAAACCCGTGAAACAAAGACAGTGAAAGAGAGAGAAATTCTTACAAAATTCGTTCAGGGGCTGTGATGCAACCTGGATTGACCATATCTAGACCCACAGCTGGATGAGACATAAGGGTGGACACTCTCGGGGCTGAGAGGTTTGGTGAGGTTGGGGGAGCAAACGCAGAGCCTTTAAAGTAATACTGCCTGTTACCCATCCCATGGGTCCCAAATCTCCAGGTTCAAGGGCATCTTCCTACCTCGAAAACATGCATGAGAAACCCAGAAGGTGGTACACCGTGTGATCGGGAAAGGTTTCTAAAACGCACCTCATTTCTCATCTCCTTGTGCTCGGGTTCGCCATTCCAGCTGCTTTACTAGCAATCTCCCTCCTTGGAGAATCAGCACCTGTAACCTCCCGTTCCGTACAGCTTGCAATTTGTCCTGAGGATGAACGGGAAGAGGGGGAGCCAATGAGAGACTAGCTCTAGGTGTTGGGACAGGCACAGGTCACTCTATTTTCCCATCAGGAAGAAGAATTAACCACAGGCTCAGCCTGCCGCCCGGAAGCAGAATAGGGCCTGAGGCAATCCTGCGCTTTTGTGGCCAGCTCCCAAAAAAGCGAGTTGAAAAATGGAGCTCAGGGGCACTGCAATTCACAAACCTGCAGAGTTATAAATGATAACTCTCGTCCACAAATATATTGAGGGAAGGCAACGAAGAGGATCTGAAAGCAAGGCAGAATTGCAGGAAACAGATTTCAGGAGGTCGATTCGAATCGCCTTTAAAGCACATGAAAAGCGGCAAAACGTCGACAATGATGCCCTTGGCCAAAAAGCGCGTATGCGTTTTTTCCTGAATATATTCAGGAAAAAACGCATACGCCCTTTTTGGCCAACCAAGCAACCTGGAAAGGCAAATCAGCGCTACAAAGAAGTCTCGCTTCCCATCGGTCAAAAGGGCCATGCCGAAAAAAGTGTCAAAACCAGAAATGCAGGACAGGCCATGGAGAAATGGGAGCCTTGCTACGCTGATGGGCGGGATGTAAATTGCCAACAGCCACTCTGGAGAAGTGTACGGTGTGTCCTGAAACATCGAAAAAACACAGCTTAGAGCGCATAGGGCACTTCCACTCATGGGCGTATAAATTGGGAAAACTAAAAATCAGCAAGACACAGGCACCACAAAGTTTAGGGCTGCTCTGTTGACAAGAACCGCCACTTCCTGACACCTTAAATATCCCAGGAAAGAGAAAAATGGATAAAGAAGTGGTGGTCCTTATGTACAATGGAATATCACTCAGCCATGAAATCAATGTCATAAGGCTAGTAGCAGCATGATGAGTGGCTTTAGCTACGACGATTCTAAGTGAAATAAGTCACACAGAAAAAGACACTTATCATAAGCTATCACTTATAGAGGGAATGTAAAAACCGCTACACTTGAACTGAATTACAAAACAGAACAGAGTCACACGTTTAGAAAACACACTATGGCTGCTTAACGGGAAAGGTGGGGTGGGGTGATGCATAAAACAAGGGTTTCAAATGAGCTCAGATACCGTTCCATAAACCCAATATGTAATAGAAAGACCTACTCCTTGCTCAGTGAACTGGACTCAACACCCCCTATTCACCGCACAAGAATATATCTGACTAGTAAGAATCTTAAAACCTATGTATTGCTATCTCTCTGGAAGTGAGTCAAGTGGGTGTAAAGCGGCAGAAACACAGCCGTGAAAAGCAGCTAAACCCCATTATAAAAATGAATTACTTTTAAAAACCCGTGAAACAAAGACAGTGAAAGAGAGAGAAATTCTTACAAAATTCGTTCAGGGGCTGTGATGCAACCTGGATTGACCATATCTAGACCCACAGCTGGATGAGACATAAGGGTGGACACTCTCGGGGCTGAGAGGTTTGGTGAGGTTGGGGGAGCAAACGCAGAGCCTTTAAAGTAATACTGCCTGTTACCCATCCCATGGGTCCCAAATCTCCAGGTTCAAGGGCATCTTCCTACCTCGAAAACATGCATGAGAAACCCAGAAGGTGGTACACCGTGTGATCGGGAAAGGTTTCTAAAACGCACCTCATTTCTCATCTCCTTGTGCTCGGGTTCGCCATTCCAGCCGCTTTACTAGCAATCTCCCTCCTTGGAGAATCAGCACCTGTAACCTCCCGTTCCGTACAGCTTGCAATTTGTCCTGAGGATGAACGGGAAGAGGGGGAGCCAATGAGAGACTAGCTCTAGGTGTTGGGACAGGCTCAGGTCACTCTATTTTCCCATCAGGAAGAAGAATTAACCACAGGCTCAGCCTGCCGCCCGGAAGCAGAATAGGGCCTGAGGCAATCCTGCGCTTTTGCGGCCAGCTCCCAAAAAAGCGAGTTGAAAAATGGAGCTCAGGGGCGCTGCAATTCACAAACCTGCAGAGTTATAAATGATAACTCTCGTCCACAAATATATTGAGGGAAGGCAACGAAGAGGATTTGAAAGCAAGGCAGAATTTCAGGAAACAGATTTCAGGAGGTCGATTCGAATCGCCTTTAAAGCACATGAAAAGCGGCAAAACGTCGACAATGATGCCCTTGGCCAAAAAGGGCGTATGCGTTTTTTCCTGAATATATTCAGGAAAAAACGCATACGCCCTTTTTGGCCAACCAAGCAACCTGGAAAGGCAAATCAGCGCTACAAAGAAGTCTCGCTTCCCATCGGTCAAAAGGGCCATGCGGAAGAAAGTGTCAAAACCAGAAATGCAGTACAGGCCATTGCGAAAAGGGTGCCCTGTTATGCTGATGGGAGGTATGTAATTTGCCAAGGGCCACTCCGGAGAAGTGTGTGTTTTTTCCTCAAACATTTGAAAAACAGAGCTACAGAGCATAATGCACTTCCACTCATGTTCGTATATCGTGAGAAAACCAAAAATCGACAGGACACAGGCACCCCAAATTTTAAGGCTTCTCTGTTTACAAGAACCTCGACTTCGGTACACCTTAAATATCCCAGGAAAGAGAAAAATGGATAAAGAAGTTGTGGTACTTATGTACAATGGAATATCTCTCAGCCATGAAATCAATGTCATAAGGCTAGTAGCAGCATAATGAGTCGATTTAGGTATGACGATTCTAAGTGAAATAAGTCACACAGAAAAAGACACTTATCATAAGCTATCACTTATAGAGGGAATGTAAAAATCGCTACACATGAACTGAATTACAAAACAGAACAGAGTCACACGTTTAAAAAACACAGTTATATCTGCTAAAGGAGAAAGGTGGGGTGGGGTGATGCATAAATCAGGAGGTTGAAATTTGCACAGATACTGTTCCATAAACAAAATAAGTGATCGACAGGACCTACTGTATAGCTCACAGAACTGGGCTCAGCACACTGTTGTCACTGGAAAAGAATATACAAGGCTATTTAGAATCTGTAAAAGAGTTTATTGATGTCTCTCTTTAAGTGAGTCAACTGAATAGATGTAGAGCAGCAAGAAACACAGTATTGAAAATTAGCTATACCCCATTATAAAATTAAATACCAAGAACAAAAAAAAAGACAGTGAGAGAGAGAGAAATTCTTACAAAATTTGTTCAGGGGCTGTGATGCAACCTGGACTGACCACATCTAGACACACAGCTGGATGGGACCTAAGGCTCTACACTCTTCAGTCTGAGAGGCTTGGTGAGCATGGGACAGCAAATTCAGCCCTTTTACAGTAATACTGCCTGGCCCCCATTCCATGGTTCCCATATCTCCAGGTGCAGGGGACCCTTCCTACAGCTAAAACATGCATGGCACATCCAGAGGATGGTACACCTTCTGATCGGGAAGAGTTTGGAAAAGTCACCTCATCTCCACGTCTCCTGGTATTCGGGTCCCCCCTCCAACTCCTTTCCTTAGAGTCTCCCCACTTTGGGAAGGCAGCACACTCAACAGCCAGTTTTGCACAGCTTGGAATTTTCCGGGTGAAGAAGGGGAATGGGGGGATGGAATGAGACACAAGCCCTAGATGTTTGGACAGGCATATGCCACTCTAGTTTCCCAATCTGGAAGAAGAATTTCCCTATCCTTCAGGTGCCCCAGTAACCGGAATGGGTCTGTAGAAATCCTGCCCCTTTGTGGCTGCTTCCCTAAACAACAAGGTGAAAACCGGTGCTCAGGGGCACTGCAATTCACAGACATGCAGGGTTGTAATTGACACCTCTAATGGCGTCATTTTTTCAGCCAAGTATTCCTAAAGGACTTGTAAGCAAGGCAGAATTGCAGGAAAGGGATTTCAAGAGGTAGTTTGCTCTCGCCATTAAAGCACATGCAAAGCTGCTGAACATCGCCAATGATGCAGTTGGCCAAAAAGGTCGTATGCGTTATTCCTTAATATATTCAGGAAAAACCCTTACTCGCTTTTTGGCCAACAAAACAGGCAGGCAATGCAAATCAGTACTACAAAGAGGTATCACTTCGCACCAGTCAGAATGGCCAACCTCACAAAGTGTAAAACCTGAAATGCAGGACAGGGCGAGGAGAAAAGGGAACCCTGACAAGCTGATGGTGGGAATGTAAATTGCTAACAGCCACTCTGAAGAAGTGGATGGTGATTCCTTAAAAATCTAAAATCAGAGCTTCAGAGCATATGGCGCTTCCACTCCTGGGCCTGTATCTTGGAAAAAACATACACTGACAGAACCCAGGCACTCCAACCTTTATGCAGCCCTGTTTACAAGAGCCTCTACTTGGAAGCTACCTAAAAGTCCTTGGAAGGAAAACTGGATAAAGAAATTATGGTGCATATGTACCAGGGAATATTACTCAGCCATGAAATGAATGAAATAAGGCCATTTGCAGCCACTTGGAAGGACCTTTATACATTCATACTAAGTGTTATAAATCAGACAATGATAACTATCATATGATATTACTTATTGGTGGAATCTAAAAATTGATACAAAGGTACTATCCTACAACACAGAAACAGAGTCCCAGACTTAGAACACAAACTTATGGTTACCAAACTGGAAAGGTGTGTTGGAGGCATAAATCATGAGGTTGGAGTTAGTATATACATATTTACAGAGAGAAAACTTGTAATCAACATGGACCTGCTGTAGAGCACTTGGAACTCTTCTCAACACACTTTAGTAACCTCAATGGGAAAATAATTCTAAAAAGAATATATAGTCATCTCTGTATAAATGAATCATGTTGGTGTATATCAAAAACAAACACAACATGGTAAATCAACTATACTCCATTATAAATTTAAAATTAAATTACAGAAAAGAAAAATGATCACTAAATTTGTTTAGTAGCAGTGAACGTGCTAGTGTCACATCCCTGGACACAGACCCAATTTGGTCCCAAGGCTGGACGGTTGTGGGCCTGAGGACCTAGGGAGTATATGCCAGCTAATTCCCCCCCCGCCTTGAACATGTAATACCTGGTCCCCTCTGCATGGGATCACAATCTCCAGATCGAAGTGTGCCCTCATACTACTAAACCAACCCTCTGACACCCAAAGGATGCTGGACTCTCTGCGCTGGATGACATTTGGAAAATCACCTGCTCTCAACATATCCTGGTGTTTGGGTTCCGACCTCCAGACTTCTTCATTAGGGTCATCCCACTCTGCAAGACAGCACCCTCAACAGGTGATTTTGCAGGGGTTTGTATTTGTTTGGGGGATGAAGGGTAAGGGGGAAGAAGGAATGGGACAGAAGCCCTTACATGTTTGGTCAGGCACATTCCACTCTAATTTAAAACACAGGAAAAGGACTTTCCCTACATCTAAGGTTCTGTCAGTAACCAGACAGGGACAGTAGAAATCCTGCCACCTTCTGTTTCCCATAACAACAACTCTAAAAACTGGACCTTATAGGCACTTCATATTCACAATGCCTGGGGAGCTGTAAATGACAACAGCCCTCAAAAAATGTCTTGGGGTAGGTAATCGGAATAGACTTCAAAACAAGGCAACCTTTCAATAACCCTTTTTCAAGGGGTAAATTTTACTCACACTGTTCAAAAAAAAAAGCACATATGAAGATGCTCACCATTGCTTTATGTTAGACAAATGCAAATCAGATGTACAAAGAACTATCACCTGGAACCACTCAGAATAGCCATCATCACAATGTCTACAAACACGAAATGCTTCAGATGGTGTGAGAAAAAGAGAAACCTACTACTTATTATTATTATTTTTAATCTGCGTTGGGTCTTCATTGCTGCACGTTGCTTTTCTCTAGCTGCAGCAAGCGGGGGCTACTCATCGTTGTAGTATGAAGCCTTCTCTTTGCGGTGGCTTCTCTTGTTGTGGAGCACAGGCCCTAGGTACACAGGCTTCAGTAGTTGTGGCTCGTGGGCTCTAGATCACAGACTCAGTAGTTGTGGTGCACAGGCTTACTTTCTCTGTGGCATGTGAGATCTTCCCGGGCCAGGGCTCGAACCTGTGTCCCCTGAACTGGCAGGCAGATTCTTAACCATTGCGCCACCAATACTGTGCTATCAGTGGCAACGCCAATTGGTAACAGCCACTATGGAGCACAGAATGGAGGTTACCAGAGTAAGGGGAGGCGGGAGGGATAAATTGGAAATTGGGATTGACATATACACACCACTATATATAAAAGAGATAACAAATAAGGGCTTACTGTATAGCACAGGGAACTCTACCCAATACTCTGTAATGACCTGTATGGGAAAGGAATACAAAAAGGATTGGATATATGTATAACTGCTTCACTCTGCTGTGCAGCAGAAAGTAACACAACATTGTAATCAACTATACTCCAAAAAAATTGAAATTGAAGTGTAATGAAATAAAATAAAATAAAATAGAGCTACCAGATGATCCAGCAAGTTCACTCCTGTGTGCATATCTGGAGGAAAGCATAAATCGAAAAGACACATCTTCCCCAATGTTCACTGCAACACTCTTTACAATAGCGAAGACAAGGAAGCAACCAAAATGTCCATCAACATATGAATATAGGTAAAGAATATGTGATACATATATATAATGGAATATGACTCAGCCATAAAATAGAAGAAAATAATGCCAATTGCAGTAACATGGATGGACCTAGAGATGACTGTACTAAGTGAAGTCAGACAGAGTAAGACAAATATTGTATGATATCACTTCTAGGTGGAAGGTAAAAATTGATACAAATGAACTAACTTACAAAACAGACGCAGGCTCACAGACTTGGAAAACAAACTTATGGTTACCAAAGGGGAAAGGTGGGGGGTAGGGATAAATCAGGAACTTGGGGTAAACATACGAATACTACTATATATAACATAGATAAGCAACAAGGACCTACTGTATAGCACAGGGAACTCTACTTAATATTCTGGGAATACCTTTATCAGAAAAGAATCTGAAAAAGAATGAATATATGCATATGTGTAACTGAATCACTTGCTGTGCAGCTGAAATGAACACAACATTGTAAATCAACTATACTCCAATAAAATTTAAATTACAAAATAAAGAAAATCACCTATATTTCAAAAGAAAAAAAAAGAATTCCCATCTATTTTTATGGCTTGATAGCTTACTTTTTTAGTGCTCAATATTATCCCATTCCCAGAATATATTAATACCATATCATTTCATTCACCTATTGGAGGACACCTTAGTTTCATTCACATTTTGGCAATATTGAATTAGGTGCTATAAATATCCATATGCAGGTTTTCGTCTGGAAGTATGTTTTAAACTACTTTCAGTAAATATCCATGAGAACACTTGCCAGATTGTACAGTAAGGGAATGTTCAATATTATAGCAAGTGTCAATCAGACTACCAAAGTAGCTGTATTATTTTTCATTTCCACCAATAACAAATGACATTTCCTATTGTTCCACATCTCCTACAGAATTTGTTCTTGTCATTGTTCACATTTTAGCCATTCTAAGTGTTACATAGTGGTATGTAATTGTATTTTTAATTTGCTTTTTCATGGCAGCATGTAATCTGGATTATTCTTCTGTATACTTATATGCATAGTGTCTATTTTCTTTGGTGAGGTGTCCATAAAGTATATTGGTCCACATTTTATTTAGGTTGCTTTCATTTTTTTCTACCCAATCTGTATTTGTTTTATTTATTTTCGTGCCTTAGTGCATTAGCAAGGACTTGGAGTAAAATATGGAAGAGGAGTCATGAAAGGGGACATCCTTGCTTTTACCTGAACTGAGTGGAAAAGCTTCATGTTTTTGACCATTAATCATGATGTAAGATAAAAGTTTCCTGTACATCTTTGTTATCAACTTGAGAAAGCTCCAGTCTATTTCTTTAACTGAGAGTTTTTATGAAGAATGGGTGTTAGATTTTTTCAAAGGTCTTCTGAATCTACCGATATGCTAATGATTGTCTTTAGGGTGTTGATATGATGGATATAATTATTTGATTTTAGAATGTTGAACCAGCCTTGCATACCTGGAATTATTCCCTCTCATTCATGATATAAAATTCTCTCAAAATATTGTTGGATTCGATTTGGTAATATTTTGTTGAGGATTTTTGCATTGATGTTCCTGAGAGATATTGGTCAGTTTTCTTTACTATTCATATGTTCCTCTAAGTTTGGATGTTGTGGATTTAGTGACAGACATTCATTTGGGGGATTCTCAGTCATTTTTTTAAAATATTTTCTGTTCTTTGTTATCTTTATTCTCCTCCTGCTATACCCGTTATGTATAGGTCACAGCATTTTTCATTGTTCCACAATTATTGATTACTCTGTTCTGTTGATTTCTTTCCTGCCCATTTTCTCTTTTCTTTTGAGATTTAAAGGTTTCTCTTGATATGTCTTCAAGCTCACAGATATTTCTCCTCAGCCATCTCTTTGACTACGAAAACAAAATACGAGAGACTTGGTATTTTATAAACAACAGAATATTTTTGTTTTCTCATAATTGCTGAGGCTGAAAAGTTCAAGAACAAGTTACCAGGGGCTTCCCTGGTGGTGCAGTGGTCAAGAATCTGCCTACCAATAAAGGGGACAAGGGTTCGAGCCCTGGTCTGGGAAGATCGCACATGCCATGGAACAACTAAGCCTGTGCACCACAAATACTGAGCCTGTGCTCTAGAGCCCAGAGGCCACAACTACTGAGCCCGTGAGCCACAACTACTGAAACCCGCATGCCTAGAGCCCGTGCTCTGCAACAAGAGAAGTCACCCAATGAGAAGCCCGCGCACCGCAACAAAGACCCAACACAGCCAAAAAATTAATTAATTATCTAATTAATTTAAAAAAAAAAGAGAACAAGTTGCCATCTGACTTAGTGTCTGGAGAGGGACCAATTTCTGGTTCATAATGTGGGTCTTCTCGCTCGGCAATGAAATCATGGAACGGGCATAAGATCTTCTGTGTGCTACATTTATTAGGTCACTAATCCCATGTTTGAGGTCTCTGGCATCATGACCTAATCACCTCCCAAAAGCCCCACCTCCTAATACCATCAATATGGGAGCTGGGTTTCAAAATTTTTAAATTAGAGGTACAAAATATTTACACCATAACAGGGACAACAGAGTTAACTGATTTTTTCTTTCATGTTAAAGGTTTGCACATTTACATTTATTATATAATCCCAAAACCCTTGTTTTTTTTTTTTTAAGATTCTTTTTCCATATACGCCAGTACAGACCATTGAGTAGAGTTCCCTGTGCTATAAAGGAGGTCTTTATCAATACTTACCTATTTTATATATAGTAGTGTGTATATGTCAGTCACAATCTCCCAATTTATCCCTTCCCCACTTATCCCCTGGTAACCATAAGTTTGTTTTCTATATCCATGACTATTTCTGTTGTGTAAATAAGTTCATTTGTACCTTTTATTTCTTTTTTAGATTCTTCATATAAGAAATATCATATGATATCTGTCTTTCTGTGTCTGACTTTGTTCACTCAGTATAACAATCTCTAGGTCCATCCATGTTGCTACAAAACCCTTAATTGTTAAGGATAACTCTCAATTTTTTCCAGTATCATCAGCAATTCTTTCTGGCAGACACAAGATAACACTTTTTAAACAAGGATATCGAGACCAAGGCTCCTGACCTGCAAACAAACAAAACATCATTCATATAGTGAAAACTTTGCACATCAAAGGATGAAAGCACTTGGTCTAAATGCCTTTGCACCCACTGCTGACAGAGGGCAGAGGAGTTTGACTCACTAATCTTCCTTACGTGCACTTCTTCCTAATGGGGTATTCCATCTAAAACTTATAAGAAGCGGGAATCCATCATGGAACACACCAACCTCTACTACAGATTCTGAAGCAGCAAAAAAAAAAAATGATGAATCCATCCAAAGGGTTCTGTCCACATTGTTACAACAGTTTCCCTCGCACTGTGAACCCTTTTCAAACCCTATCACTTGAACCTATTTTTATTTTTTTCAAAAAAAAATAATGTTAATCTGCAGTCAGACACTCCAGTAATATTACACTATCCCTTGTGCAAGTATGTAGGGATTTGAGGAGCTATGGGAGGCTATCATGAGAGGTTGCCTAGAGTAATTAGGACATTTCATTTAATGTTGGCTCTTCTCCCTAAGATGTCTGCTGTCCTCTTCTTTTTGTAGCTACTAGCATTGAGAAAGTGACCAAGATAAGGCCCTTCTCTTTTACTTCCCATGAATGCAGCTGTGATTAACCCCACAGAACTTGGTGCTTCCAGAAGCCCCTGAACCTACTGACCCTCCATGCATGGCATGACATAGATAAGGATGGTGACGTGTATCCTTGTATAGAGCATGCTATAAAATTTTCGACTCTTCCCTTCCTCATAATTCCAAAGAATAGATTTCTTTGGATTTCTGCTTAATGCTGCTGGAGTTGGTACATAAGTTGAGGGAGGTATCAGGGCACACCAAAAGAGAGGGTAACTGCACAGAAAATACAAGCAGGTACATTTCTGTGTAGTTTCAAGCAGCTTATTTGCTATATCAACCATGGTGACATGTTGACCCTTCCTCTTTCTACTAGTAGTACAACAAACATAAAGGATATTTAGCCTGCTTGTTTTATCCCCACCTCTCACAATTGATCTGCATTAACATATAGGACAATGAAGGGCCCTTTCTACCATCTTAACCAATATTTGTGAACTAGAAAATGTCCAGATTTTTCTGGGGATTATTTTCATATTCCCCAATCAGGTCTATGAAGGAATCTTACCTATTGTGTTTAATGAAGTCATATCTCTGACGGCATTCCATCATCAACAAAACTGGCAAGAAATTTGAAGGGTCTTCGATTTTACCATATTTGAAATAACAATATTTTAGCCTGACACGTTTTTGGATTTTAGAAAAAAATATTTTAAATGAGACAAAAAATCATTTTTATGACACAAAAAGACAGCAATAGTTTTATATTTTTATCTGTTCCACTTGCACACAAGTGTCTCATGGGGTTATGTAAAGCACTCCTGTTGGGTGCTGTGCATGGTGCAAGTATGGATTAAACCTTAGGAATCTTACGCTTCAGTCACCTGAAACATTTAAATTAGGATGCAAGCAATCCTGTCCAACATTTGAACAGAGCAAGACACTCTCTTTATTTTATTTGTCAGGTAATTAATCTGTCTTTTCCCCAAGGAGAGAAACAACTGGCATCTTCCATCAATGTGTTCTACAAAAATCTTTCAACAGAGAGTGCAAGCAGAGGCTGATACAAGATGTGAAAAAAAAAAAGAGAGACCCTTGTGGCATTTTCTCCTAACTTATTGCAATCTCCCATTTACAATGTGGGAATAATCAATCTTCTGAGGAAAAAGGCCCAAGGAAGGTTTTTGCTTCTGTGGAATAATGGGATTGCTAAAGATTTCAGGAGGCAAGACGAATTAGTGAGAATGACCATGAGAAATCAGAGAAAAGTCAGATCCATGGATGAAGTGATGTTTACCACTGTGAATCAATGAGAAGTAGGAGCAAATGAGAAGAAAGCTGAATACAACATTTTCTGAATAAATGTAACCTTTCAGCTGTCATAGAAAAATTAATACTCACTATGATACAACATATTTAGTTTAGAAAGTTAACTTAATTTTAAAGTTTAATAATTAGATTTATTAAAGAAACAAAAACATATTTCTGGTTTAGAATAAATAATGTGTTCTGCTATAGATAAGAAGACTACATAAATAAATAGAAATAAGACTAAAATAAATAAATAAAGAGGAAAATAACAAATTAGATGTTATTAACATTAAAAACTGACACTCATCTAAAGAAAGAGAAGGAGAGACAGAAAGAGAGAAGAACTCATATCAAGCATATATTAAAAACTCTTAAATAAGAAGTCTTCAGATGTTAAAAAAAAAAGGAAGTCTTCAATAAGAAGATAATGGAGTAGCAAAATGGGGAAAATATACCAAAAGATATTTCAAAAAAGAGAGTACAGAATGTTAAGTAAACATATCAAAAGATGCTTGGCTTCTTAGTAGTCAATTAAATGCAAAAACGTGATACCTGGAATTATCACTCACCAACCAGAAAGTTCAAATGAAAATGACAAGTATTATCAAGTTTGACAATAATGTGTATAATCCTTGAATCTCATTCACTGCTGCTGAGGATGAAAAATCATACAAATGTTTTGAAAATATTTAGAAATATCTAAAAAGATAAACACACAAAAGCTATGACTCGAAAGTTTTACTACTACATGTATACTGAACAATAATTTATACACACACCACCAAAGCTCAAGTTCTAGAATTTATATACCAGTGCTGTTCTCAATAGACACAAACTGAAAATCACTCATATTGTAATACACATTGGAATAAATTAATTAATAGTTATATATTTACACTATGGAATCCTATGCAACAGTGGCAATGCATGATCACAACAGGCAACCATATAGGCATATTCACAAACAACATAAAATAAAAAAGCCCAATCCAAAAGTGATTTTACTGTGCCATAACATTTATATAAAATACAAAATACAGGTAAAGTGATCTTTTTGTTAGATACCAGAACAATATTAAACCTTAAGGGGAGTCACTAGAATGGGACCAGGGGGGGCCTCTGAGTATCTGGCAATTTTCTGTGTCTTTATCTAGAAGCTATGTATAGAGTGTATTCAGATGCTGAATTTTCTGAAATTTGTCATTTCCTTACAAACCATGCATGTTTTTAGTTGTTTTTTATACATAACAAAAAGTAAAAAAGATAGACTAGGGAAGGTAATTATATTAGCACTTTAATATCCATGCTTTTCAAGGTAGAAGTGAAAGGTATTAAATACTTGACATTGTGATAACTTCTTAAAAGTAAGGTGAAAATTTGAGATTAATAAATAAGACATACTTCTTCATATATAATCCTCAAAGAGGAAGAGCAGAAAGGAGTATTATTTTTTTTCTTTAATACAGAATCGTTAAGATAGAAAATAATGAAAACAGACTAGGTTTAAAAAAGAGCACACTGGATTTCCCTGGTGGCACAGTGGGTAAGAATTTGCCTGCCAATGCAGGGAACAGGGGTTCAATTCCTGGTCTGGGAAGATCCCACATGCCGCAGAGCAACTAAGCCCGTGTGCCACAACTACTGAGCCTGTGCTCTAGAGCCTGCAAGCAACAACTATTGAGCCTGCATGACACAACTACTGAAGCCCATGCACCTAGAGCCCATACTCCACAAGAAGAGAAACCACCACAAGGAGGAAACCCGTGCACCATAATGATGAGTAACCCTGCTTGACACAACTAGAGAAACCCTGTGCAGCAATGAAGACTCAATACAACCAAAAATAAATAAAATTAAATCTTTTGACTTCTGAGATGACTCACTCACGTGGCTGTAGGTAAGAGGCCTCAGTTCCTTGCCACATGGATCTCTCCTTAGGGCTGCTTGAGTGTCCTCATGACATGGCAGCTGGCTTACCCCAGGAGGAGTGATCTAGCAGAAACCAAAGCAGAAGTTGCAATGTCTTTTATAACTTTGGAAACTGCACTTTGTCATTTCTGCAATTTCTTATTAGTTAAACAGTTAACCCTTTTCAAGTGTGAGGAGCCATACATGTACATGAAGACTGGGGGATAATTAGGGGATAATTAGGGTCGTCTTGGAGGCTGGCTACCAAAGTGGCTGACTAGCCAAAGTCTGAATTTTGTTTTCTTCACTTCTGGAGAGAAAATGGTCAGTGAATCTCATTGGTGGTCTTTGAGATGTATCAAAGTTACCTCTTGCTCTCACCTCCAGCCATGTGCTGACAGGGTCTTGGTGCTCCAGCCGGGAGTCAAGCCTGTGCCTCTGAGGTGGGAGATCCGAGTTCAGGACATTGGTCTACCAGAGACCTCTGGCACCTTGTAATAGCAAATGGTGAAAGCTCTCCCAGAGATATCTGTCTCAACGCTAAGACCCAGCTCCACTCAGAGACCAGCAAGATCCAGTGCTGGACATCCCATGCCAAACAACTAGCAAGACAGGAATGCAGGCCCACCCATTAGCAGAGAGGCTGCCTAAAATCATAATAAGGTCACAGACACCCCAAAACACACCACCGGATGCGGACCTGTCCACCAGAAAGACAAGATCCAGACACACCCATCAGAACACAGGCACCAGTCCCCTCCACCAGAAAGCCTACACAACCCACTGAACCAACCTTAGCCACTGGGGGCAGACACCAAAAACAATGGGAACTACGAATCTACAGCCTGCGAAAAGGAGACCCCAAACACAGTCCCCAAAGCCAAATGAGAAGACACAGAAACACACAGCAGATGAAGGAGCAAGGTAAAAACCCACCAGACCAAACAAATTAGAGGAAATAGGCAGTCTACCTGAAAAAGAATTCAGAGTAATGATAGTAAAGATGATCCCAAATCTTGGAACTGGAATGGAGAATAGACAAGAAACGTTTAACAAGGACCTAGAAGAACTAAAGAGCAAACAAACAATGATGAACAACACAATAAATGGAAATAAAAATTCTCTAGAAGGAAACAATAGCAGAATAACTGAGGCAGAAGAATGGATAAATGACCTGGAAGATAAAATACTGGAAATAACTACTGCAGAGCAGAATAAAGAAAAAAGAATGAAAAGAATTGAGGACAATCTGAGACACCTCTGGTACAACATTAAATGCACCAACATTCGAATATAGGGGTCCCAGAAGTAGAAGAGAAAAAGAAAGAGACTGAGAAAATATTTGAAGAAATTACAGTTGAAAACTTCCCTAATATGGGAAAGGAAATCGTTAATCAAGTCCAGGAAGTGCAGAGAGTCCCATACAAGATAAACCCAAGGAGAAACATGCCAAAACATATATTAATCAAACTATCAAAAATTAAACACAAAGAAAAAATATTAAAAGCAGCAAGGGAAAAACAACAAATAACATACAAGGGAATCCCCATAAGGTTAAGAGCTGATCTTTCAGCAGAAACTCTGCAAGCCAGAAGGGACTGGCAGGACATATTTAAAGTGATGAAAGGGGAAAAGCTACAACCAAGATCACTCGAACCACCAAGGATCTCTTTCAGATTCGACAGAGAAATTAAAACCTTTACAGACAAGCAAAAGCTAAGAGAATTCAGCACCACCAAACCTGCTTTACAACAAAGGCTAAAGGAACTTCTCTGGGCAGGAAACACAAGAGAAGGAAAAGACCTACAATAACAAACCCAAAACAATTAAGAAAATGGTAATAAGAACATACATATCAATAATTACCTTAAATGTAAATGGATTAAATGCTCCAACCAAAAGACATAGACTGGCTGAATGGATCCAAGAACACGACCGGTATATATGCGGTCTACAAGAGACCCACTTCAGACCTAGGGACACATACAAATGGAAAGTGAGGGGATGGAATAAGATATTCCATGCAAATGGAAATCAAAAGAAAGCTGGAGTAGCAATTCTCATATCAGACAAAAAAGACTTTAAAATAAAGACTATTACAGGAGACAAAGAAGGACAGTACATAATGATCAAGGGATCAATCCAAGAAGAAGATATAACAATTGTACATATTTATGCACCCAACATAGGAGCACCTCAATACATAAGGCAAATGCTAACAGCCATAAAAGGGGAAATTGACAGTAACACAATCATAGTAGGGGACTTTAGCACCCCTCTTTCACCAATGAACAGATCATCCAAAATGAAAATAAGTAAGGAAACACAAGCTTTAAATGATACATTAAACAAGATGGACTTAATTGATATTTATAGGACATTCCATCCAAAAACAACAGAATACACTTTTTCTCAAGTGCTCGTGGAACATTCTCCAGGATAGATCATATCTTGGGTCACAAATCAAGCCTTGGTAAATTTAAGAAAACTGAAATCGTATCAAGTATCTTTTCCAACCACAACGCTATCAGACTAGATATCAATTACAGGAAAAAATCTGTATAAAAATACAAACACATGGACGCTAAACAATACACTACTTAATAACCAAGACATCACTGAAGAAATCAAAGAGGAAATTTAAAAAGTACCTAGAAACAAATGACAATGAAAACATGAAGACCCAAAACCTATGGGATGCAGCAAAAGCAGTTCTAAGAGGTAAGTTTATAGCAATACAATCCTACCCCAAGAAACAAGAAACATCTCAAATAAACAAGTTAACCTTACACCTAAAGCAATTAGAGAAAGAAAGAAAAAAAAAAAAAACCTGAAGTCAGCAGAGGAAAGAAATCATAAAGATCAGATCAGAAATAACTGAAAAAGAAATGAAGGAAACAACAGCAAAGATCAAAAAAGCTAAAAGCTGGTTCTTTGAGAAGATAAACAAAATTGATAAACCATTAGCCAGACTCATCAAGAAAAAAAAGGAGAAGACTCAACTCAATAGAATTACAAATGAAAAAGGAGAAGTAACAACTGACACTGCAGAAATACAAAGGATCATGAGAGATTACTGCAAGCAACTATATGCCAATAAAATGGACAACCTGGAAGAAATGGACAAATTCTTAGAAAAGCACAACCTTCCAAGACTGAATGAGGAAGAAATAGAAACTATAAACAAACCAATCCCAAGGACTGAAATTGAGACTGTGATTAAAACTCTTCCAACAAACAAAAGCCCAGGACCAGATGGCTTCACAGGCAAATTCTATCAAACATTTAGAGAAGAGTTAACACCTATCCTTCTCAAACTCTTCTAAAATATAGCAGAGGGAGGAACTCTCCCAAACTTATTGTATGAGACCACCATCTCCCTGACACCAAAACCAGACAAAGATGTCACAAAGAAAGAAAACTACAGGACAATATCACTGATGAACATAGCTGCAAAAATCCACTGCACAATACTAGCAAACAGAATCCAACAGCACCTTAAAAGGATCATACACCATGATCAAGTGGGGTTTATCCCAGAGATGCAAGGATTCTTCAATACATGCAAATCAATGTGATACACCATATTAAAAAACTGAAGGATAAAAACCATATGGTCATCTCAATAGACGCAGAAAATGCTTTCAACAATATTAAACACGCATTTATGATAAAAACCCTCCAGAAAGTCGGCATAGAGGGAACTTTCCTCAACATAATAAAGGCCATATATGACAAACCTACAGCCAACATCGTTCTCAATGGTGAAAAAGTGAAACTATTTCCACCAAGATCAGGAACAAGACAAGGTTGCCCACTCTCACCACTATTATTCCACACACTTTTGGAATTTTTAGCTACAGCAATCAGAGAAGAAAAAGAAATAAAAGGAATCCAAATCGGAAAAGAAGAAGTTAAGCTCTCACTGTTTGCAGATGACATGATACTATACATAGAGAATCCTAAAGATGCTACCAGAAACCTACTAGAGTTAATCAATGAATCTGGTAAGGTTGCAGGATACAAAATTAATGTACAGATATCTCTTTCATTCCTATATACTAAAGATGAAAAATCTGAAAGAGAAATTAAGGAAACACTCCCATTTACCACTGCAACAAAAAGAATAAAATACCTAGGAATAAACCTACCTAAGGAGACAAAAGACGTTTACTCAAGAAACTATAAGACACTGATGAAAGAAATCAAAGATGACACAAACAGATAGAGAGATACACCATGTTCTTGGATTGGAAGAATAAACATTGTGAAAATGACTCTACTACCCAAAGCAATCTACAGATTCAGTGCAATCCCTATCAAACTACCAATGGAATTTTTCAGAGAACTAGAACAAAAAAATTTCACTATTTGTATGGAAACACAAAAGACCCCAGACAGCCAAAGCAATCTTGAGAAGAAAAACAGAGCTGGAGGAATCAGGCTCCCTGACTTCAGACAATACTACAAAGCCACAGTAGTCAAGACAGTATGGTACTGGCACAAAAACAGAAATATAGATCAGTGGAACAGGAGAGAAAGCCCAGACATAAACCCATACACATATGGTCACCATATTTTTGATAAAGGAGGCAAGAATATACAATGGAGAAACCACAGCCTCTTCAATAAGTGGTGCTGGGAAAACTGGACAGCTACAGGTAGAAGAATGAAATTAGAAGAATCCCTAACACCATACACAAAAATAAACTCAAAATGGATTAAAGACCTAAATGTAAGGCCAGACACTATAAAACTCTTAGAGGAAAACATAGGCAGAACACTCTATGACATCAATCACAGCAAGATCCTTTTTGACCCACCTCCTAGAGAAATGGAAATTTTAAAAAAACATAAACAAATGAGACCTAAGGAGACTTAAAAGCTTTTGCACAGCAAAGGAAAACGTAAACAAAATGAAAAGACAACCCTCAGAATGGGAGAAAATATTTGCCAACGAAGCAACTGACAAAGGATTAATCTCCAAACTTTACAAGCAGCTCATGCAGATCAATATCAAAAAAAAAAAAAAAACAACTCAATCCATAAATGGGCAGAAGACCTAAATAGACATTTCTCCAAAGAAGATATACAGATTGCCAACAAACACATGAAAGAATGCTCAACATCACTGATCATTAGAGAAATGCAAATCAAAATTACTATGAGGTATCACCACACACAGGTAAGAATGGCCATCATCAAAAAAATCTACAAAGAATAAATGCTGCAGAGGTGTGGAGAAAAGGGAACCCTCTTGCACCATTGGTGGGAATGTAAATTGATACAGCCACTATTGAGAACAGTATGGAGGTTCCTTAAAAAACTAAAACTAGAACTACCATATGACACAGCAATCCCACTACTGGGCATATACCTGGAGAAAACTATAATTCAAAAGGAGTCATGTTCCACAATGTTCATTGCAGCTCTATTTGCCATAGCCAGGACATGGAAGCAACCTAAGTGTCCCTCAACTGATGAATGGATAAAGAAGATATTGCACATCTTCAATATAAAATGGAATATTACTCAGCCATAAAAGAAATGAAATTGAGTTATTTGTAGTGAGGTGGACGGACCTAGAGTCTGTCATACAGAGTGAAGTAAGTCAGAAAGAGAAAAACAAATACTGTATGCTAACACATATATATGGAATCTAAAAAAGAAAAGAAAAAAAAATGGTTGGGAAGAACCTAGGGACAGGACAGGAATAAAGACGCAGACATAGAGAATGGACTTGAAGACATGGGGAGGGGGAAGGGTAAGCTGGGACGAAGTGAGAGAGTGGCATGGACATATATACTACCAAATGTAAAATAGATAGCTAGTAGGAAACAGCTGCATAGCACAGGGAGATCAGCTCAGTTCTTTGTGACCACTTAGAGGGGTGGGATAGGGAGGGTGGGAGGGAGACGCAAGAGGGAGGAGATATGGGGATATATGGATATGTATAGCTGATTCACTTTGTTATAAAGCAGAAACTAACACACCATTGTAAAGCAATTATAGTCCAATAAAGATGTTAAAAATAAATAAATAAATAAATAATTTATGCCCCCCAAATTAAATCTCTTTTAAAAATAAATAAATAAAAAAGAGCACTCAATGACATGGTAACTCTAAACCTAAGTATTTTCAGTACTATAGTAAATGTAAATGGATTAATATCTCCTATTAAAGTGTAATTTTTTATATTATGTGCAACTAAACTTTTTTCACAATATACAGGTAAAATAAAAGAATTACATTAGAAAGGAGAAAATATTCCATGTATTTAAAAACAATAAAACAATAAGCATATAATATGCATCTTAGATAAAGTAGTCTTTAAGTTCAGAACAATTTGTCATTATTGTAATTAGTATTATTATCCCAATTTCTTAAAAATATTTCAATACTTTTTCTATTTGAAAAAATATTTTAATATTTTTTTCTTCACTCTTTTGTGGTCTAATACATGGTAAGTATTTAGGTGCTAACATAACCTAAAAATATATGTTGTTTTTTAACAGCCGAACAAAACTGAATCAAGAAGAAATAGATAACTTGAACATACTGATCACTAAAAGCAAAATAGAGGGCTTCCCTGGTGGCGCAGTGGTTGAGAATCTGCCTGCCAATGCAGGGGACACGGGTTCGAGCCCTGGTCTGGGAAGATCCCACATGCCGCGGAGCAACTGCACCCGTGAGCCACAACTAATGAGCCTGCGCGTCTGGAGCCCGTGCTCCACAACAAGACAGGCCGCGATAGTGAGAGGTCCATGCACTGTGATGAAGAGTGGCCCCCACTCGCCGCAACTAGAGAAAGCCCTCGCACAGAAACGAAGACCCAACACAGACAAAAATAAATAAATAAATAAATAAAATTTTTTAAAAAATAGAATCTGTAATTTAAAAAAAACTCCCTACCAACAAAAGTCCAGGATCAGATGGTTTCACAGGCAAATTCTACCAAATATACAAAGCAGAACTTACACTGATTCTTCTCAAACTCTTCAAAAAGATTGAAGAGTAAGGAATACTTCCAAAGACATTCTATGACGCCACCATTACCCTGATATCAAAAACAGATGGGGGGGGGGACTTCCCTGGTGACACAGTGGTTAAGAATCCGTCTGCCAATGCAGGGGACATAGGTTCGAGCCCTGGTCCAGGAAGATCCCACATGCCGCGGAGCAACTAAGCCTGTGTGCCACAACTACTGAGCCTGCGCTCTACAGCCCATGAGCCACAACTACTGAGCCTGATAGCCAAAACTGCTGAAGCCCACGCACCTAGAGCCCATGATCTGCAACAAAAGAAGCCACCGCAATGAACAGCCTGCACACCACAATGAAGAGTAGCCCCCATTCACTGCAACTAGAGAGAGCCCGAGCACAGCAACGAACGCCCAATGCATCCAAAAATAAATAAAGAAAGAAATTTACTTTAAAAAAATACAAAATAAAACAGATGGGGACTTTTCTGGTGGTCCAGCAGTTAAGATTTCGCTTTCCAGTGCAGGGCGTGCAGGTTCGATCCCTGGTGGTGGAGCTAAGATCCCACATGCCTCACAAACAAGAAACCAAAACATAAAACAGAAGCAATATTGGAACAAATTCAATAAAGACTTTAAAAAAAACACAGAGAAAGACACTACCAAAAAAGAAAACTGCAGGCCAATATCTTTCATAAATATAGATGCAAAAAGTCTCAACTGAATATTAGAAAACCGAATCTGACAACACATAAGAGGATCATACCCCATGACCAAATTTGATTCACCCCAGTGTCACAAAGTTGTTTCAACATATGCAAATCAGTCAACATGATACACCCCATCAACAAAGGAAAAACACAAAACAAATGATCATCTCAATAGATGTCGAAAAAGCATTTGAAAAACTTCAACATCCATTCATGATAAAAACACTTACCAAAGTGGGTATAGAGGAAACATATCTCAACATAATAAAAGCTATTTATGACAAACCCACAGCCAATATAATACTCAATGTTCATAAGCTGAAAGCCTTCCCGCTAAAATCTGGAACAAGACAAGGATGCCCACTCTCACCTCTTCTCTTCAACATAGTATTGGAAGTCCTAGCCACAACAATCAGACAAGAAAAAGAAATAAAATCTAACCAAATTGGAAGGGAAGAGGTTTAGTTGTCATTATATGCAGATGACATGCTAATATATATAAAGGAAACCCTAAAAATTCCACACAAACACTACTAGAACTGATAAACAAGTTCAGCAAAGTTGCAGGATACAAGATTAACATACAAAAATTGGTTGTATTTCTTGGGTTTTCTTTTTTTTTTAATTTATTTTGGCTGCATTGGGTCTTCATTGCTGTGCACGGGCTTTCTCTAGTTGTGGCCAGTGGGAGCTAGTCTTCGTTGTGGTGCACAGGCTTCTCATTGCAGTGGCTTCTCTTTTTGTGGAGCACGGGCTCTAGGTACGTGGGCTTAAGTAGTTGTGGCACATGGGCTCAGTAGTTGTGGCTCACGGGCTCTAGAGTGCAGGCTAAGTAGTTGTGGCACACAGGTTTAGTTGCTCCACGGCATGTGAGATCTTCCTGCACCAGGGCTCAAACCCGTGTCCCCTGTATTGGCAGGCGGATTCTCAACCACAGAGCCACCAGGGAAGTCCCTGGTTGCATTTCTTTACACTAACAATGAAATATCAGAAAGGAAATGTAAACAAGCAATCCTTTTTTAAATGGCATCAAAAAAATAAAATGCTTAGGAATAAACCTCACCAAGGAGGTGAAAGATTTATATGCTAAGAACTACAAAACATTAGTAAAGGAAACTGAAGATTATTCAAAGGAATGGAAAGACATCCCACGCTCTTGGATAGGAAGAATTAATACTGTTAAAATGGCTATACTACCCAAAGCAATCTACAGATTTAATGTGATCCCTATCAAATTACCCATGACATTTTCCCCAGAACTAGAACAAATAATCCTAAAATGTATCTGGAACCATAAGAAGTCAGAAATGTCAACACAATCCCCAGGAAAAAGAACAAAGCAGGAGGCATAACCCTCCTAAACTTCAGACAATACTACAAAGTTACAGTAATCAAAGCCACATGGTATTGGCACAGAAAGAGACACATGGATCAATGGACTAGAATAGAGAGCTAAGAAGTAAACCCACACACCTATGGTCAATTAACCTTCGACAAAGGAGGCAAGAATATACAATGGGAAAAGATAGTCTCTTCAGCAAGTGGTGTTTTGAAAGTTGGAGAGCCGTATGCAAATCAGTGAAGTCAGAACATACCCTCACACCATACACAAAAATAAACTCAAAACGGCTTATATGCTTAAATATAAGATAGGACACCTTATAACTCCTAGAAGAGAACGTAAGCAAAACATTCTCTGACATAAGTCATACCAAAGTTTTCCTAGGTAGTTCTCCTTAGGCAGTACAAATACAGTAAATCACCTACATACAAACATTCAAGTTGCAAACTTTCAAAGATGCAAACGTCTATTCCCATGTCCAATCATGTAAGTTAGTTCATGTGTCTGGCATACATTGTCACGTGCGTGCTTCCTCTATATGTGGTTGTGCTTTTGTGTACTTTACAGTACTGTATAGAGTACAGTAGTACAGTACCTTTATTTCAAGCCCAAGATGTCTGGAAGCAAGCGTAAAAGCAGAGGTGATGTAGCTGGTACTGTTAAGAAGCGCCAAGCGATAATGATGGAAACAAAAGTGAAAGTAATTGAGAGGGTGGAGCGAGGCAAAAAGATGTTAGACATCGCTCATTCTTATAACATGAATCATTCAATCATTGGCACGAATCTAAAGAACAAGGACAAGATCATGGAACATGTGAAGTCTGCTGTGCCAACGATGTTGACAAAATATCCAAGAAGCATGGAAAAGTGATGGATGAGATGGAGAAACTTCTCAGTGTGCAGATGCAGGATCAACATCAGTGCTGAGTCCTGCTCAACTTAACGCTGATTCAAGAGAAAGCTAAAAGCCTTTACGAAGACTTGAAGAAGAAACACGGCAAAGAATCAGAGGGCACATCTTTTAATGCCAGCCATGGCTGGTTTCATCGTTTCAAGGCTAGAGCCAACCTTCACAATGTAAAAGTAAGTGGAGAGGCAGCAAGTGCAGATAGGGTAGCTGTCCAGGAACTTCCAGAAACACTTTGAGAAATTATTGACGATGGTGTGTATTTACCCAACCAGGTTTTTAATGTGGATGAGACACAACTGTACTGGAAGAGGATGCCAGACCGAAGTTACATCAGTAAGGAGGAAAAGTTGATGCCGGGCTGTAAAGCAGCAAAGGATAGGCTAACTGTTGTTTGGTGGCAATGCTTCCGGTGAATTGAAGCTGAAACCTCTCTTAGTTTATCATTCACAGAACCCAAGAACCCTTAAAAACATAGCCAAGGGCTCTCTTCCTGTTGTGTGGAAGCGTAACCCCAAATCCTGGATTACACAGGCCACGTTCCAGGACTGGTTTTGCCACCACTTTATCTCAGATGTAGAGAAATATTGCTTGGAGAAGGACGTTCCAGCAAAACATTCTTTTGCTGCTCGACTATGCTCTGGGCCACCCCCCATTCATGGATGACTTTCATCCCAACGTCAAAGTACTGCATCTGTCACCAAATACTACGTTGCTCATCCAACCTATGGACCAGGGAGTTATAGCGACTTTCAAGAAATATTATTTATGTCACACTTTTTGTCAGGCAGTAAAGGTAAGTGACAAATCAGGAACAACCCAGGGACAACTTCGGAAGGACTATAACATCTACAAGACCATAAAAAACATTGACTTTGCTTGGTGTGAGGGTATGGCGGTCACCATGAATGGGGTTTGGAAGAACCTTTGCCCACAGTTTGTTCATGATTTTTGTGGATTTGAGAAGGTAGATCAGAAGTCCGAAGAGGTCTTCAGCAACGTAGTGACCCTCAGCGAGAAGCTGGAGCTAGATCTGCAAGAGGACGATTTCACTGAACTCCTTGCTGTGCAACATGAGGAGCTTACTGATGGAATTGGAGGCCCAGAGAAAGGATGAAGAGGGGCGGGAGGAAGAAGAAGTAACTGAAGAACTGAAGAGATTCACGACACAGAAAATGGCAAGCGAATCTTCGTTATTTGAGGAAGCACTGTTAGCTTTTGAGGCACAGGACCCGAAACTAGAATGGAACCCAAAAGTGGCAGCAGCCATTCAGAATGCAACCCAGTGCTACCTTGTCATCTATGATGAGAAAAAAAGAGCTACTGCCCAGACATCAATGGATCATTCTTTCAAGAGGGTAGGTAGAATTAAATCCAGCAAGGAACCAGAACCTTTGCCATCAACGTCAGGTATGAGTGAAATTGCAGCTTGCCCTCTGTCTCCTACTGCTGATAATCCTTCAGCTCTACCATCTCCCACCTCCTCTCCCTCCTCCAATCAGTAACTCTTCTCGCCTGTTCCCTCGATGCCAGCCCGAGTATCCCAGCTGTTGTACTGTATTACTGTACTTTTCAAGTTACTGTACTGTAAGATTAAAAATGTTTTCTTTGTTTTTGTGCTTGTTTTTTATGTATTGTTTGCGTGAAAAGTATTATAAACCTATTACGGTACCATACCATATAGCCGACTGTGTAAGTTGGGTACCTAGGCGAACTTTGTTGGACTTACAAACAAATTGGACTTACAAACACACTCTTGGAACAGAACTTGTTCATATGTAGGGGACTTACTGTAAAAGCAAAAAAGAAACAGGAACTAATCAAACTTATAAGCTTTTGCACAGCAAAGGAAACCATAATCAAAATGAAAATACAACTTATGGACTGGGAGAAAATATTAGCAAATGATGAGACCGACAAGGACTTAACTTCCAAACTATACAAACAGCTCATACAACTCAATAACAAAATAACAAATAACTCAATGGAAAAATGGGTAGAAGATCTAAATAAACATTTCTCCAAAGAAGACATACAGAGAGCCAATAGGCACATGAAAAGATGCTCATCATCACTAATTATTAGAGAAACGCAAATCCAAATTACATTGAGGTATCACTTCACACTGATCAGAATGGGCATCATTTAAAAAAATCTACAATTAACAAATGCTGGAGGGGGTATGGAGAAAAGGGAACCCTTCTACACTGTCGGTGGCCAGGTAAGTTGGTGCAGCCACTATGGAAAACAGTATGGAGGTTCCTCAAAAAAACTATAAAGAGAGTTGCCATATGATCTAGCAATCCCACTTGTGGACATATATCTAGACAAAACTATAATTCAAAAAGATACATGAAACCCTATGTTCATAGCAGCACTATTTATTATAGCCAAGACATGGAAACAACCTAAATGTTCACTGAAAAATGAATGTATAAAGAAGGTGTGGTATACATATACAATAGATATTACTCAGACATAAAAAAGAATGAAATAATGCCATTTGCAGCAACATGGATGGACCTAGAGATAATGATACTAAGTGAAGTAAGTCAGAGGGAGAAAGACAAATACCATATAATATCACTTATATGTGGAATCGAAAACAGGACACAAATGAACATGTCAGCGAAACAGAAACAAACACACAGATATAGAAAACAGAGTTGTGGTTGCCAAGGAGAGAGTGAAGGAAAGATTGGGAGTTTTGGAATAGCAGAAGCAAACTATTCTACATAGGATGGACAACCCACAAAGACCTACTGTATAGCACAGGAAACTATATTCAATATCTTGTGATAAACCATAATGGAAAAGAATATATATAGATATATAGACGGAGATAGATATAGATATATATCTAAATATCTATATATATATATAAAGCTGAATCACTTTGCTGCACAGCAGAAATTAATACAACAATGTATAAAGGCTGCAGAGGGTGTGGAGAAAAGGGAACCCTCCTGAACTGTTGGTGGGAATGTAAACTGATACAGTCACTATGGAGAACAGTATGGAGATTCCTTAAAAGCTAAAAACAGAACTACCATATGACCCAGCAATCCCACTACTGGGCATATACCCGGAGAAAACCATAATTCAAAAAGATACATATACCACAATGTTCACTGTAGCACTATTTACAATAGCCAGGACATAGAAGCAACCTAAATGGCCATCGACAGATGAATATATAAAGAAGATGTAGCGCATCTATACAATGGAGTATTACTCAGCCATAAAAAGGAACAAAATTGAGTTATTTGTAGTGAGGTGGTTGGACCTAGAGCCTGTCATACAGAGTGAAGTAAGTCACAAAGAGAAAAACAAATACCGTACGCTAACACATATATATGGAATCTTGAAAAATGGTACTGACGAACCTAGTGACAGGGCAGGAATAGAGACACAGATGTAGAGAACGGACTTAAGGACACAGGGTGGAAGGGGAGACAGGGACGTAGTGAGAGAGTAGCACTGATATATATACACTACCAAATGTAAAATAGCTAGTGGTAAGCTGCCGCATAGCACAGGGAGATCAGCTCGGTGCTTGATGTCCCCCAGAGGGGTGGGATAGGGAGTGAGGGAGGGCGGCTCAAGCGGGGGGGATATGGGGAATATATGATATGTATACATATAGCTGATTCACTTTGTTGTAAAGCAGAAACTAATACAGTGTTATAAAGCAATTATACTCCAATAAACATGTATTTTAAAAACCCACAACACTGTAAATCAACTGCACTTGAAAATATTTCTTAAGTGCAAAAAATTTTCTGAATGTAAGTTTTATTGTGTGTGTGTACCACAGGTTCAATATATATGAATTATGTCAAATTGATTACATTGCTTTTCAAAATAAAGAATTTTTGATATTTTACATCAGCTTCATATTATAAATGCAGAAAAACTATATTTTTTTTCCTAAAGTTCAGAAATAGCCATTTTGCTCATTCGGTATACTATAAACCACTAACTATTAAAAAGGGATTCGTGACCTCTTCCTTCCAAAGAAATATTTCTTCACTCACACAAGTTTAATAGAATGTTCCGCCATGAACTGACTTCCCGAGACACGAGATTTGCATCCTGAAATCTCTTTCTTGCAAAAATGTCCAATTAGCATCCTAGCATTACAGAAAGGAAATGCTTTTTTCCAGATCTCAAATTCCATACAACTTTAGTCAAGACATCATGTATGTTTTTTTTCACACACACAGACTGTATTTTATTTTTACAAGAGATAAATCAACTGACACCAAGCATTGTAAATGGATGACCACAACAAAAGCAACAATGATTGCAATTACCAAACACGAAACACACTCATACTATGTCATAATATTGACATTCAGTCCAGTAATCCTCCACTGTAACAGCTCCTTAACTTTGCAGTGAAAGACATCAGGTATTTTTAAATAATCAGCACTCACCTGAGGTCTTTAAAAATCAACATAAACATAATTTTGTGTTCTCTTTCATTTATTCTGGTTCTAAGTGGTCATTTCTAAACGAAAGTATTTAAGTATGTTAACGTCATCTTATAACATCATATTTCAAATGACTACCGTGTCTCCAAAGATGAAATATGAGGAACTCACAATTAGGCTCTCCAAAGTTTTGCTCTCTGAATGTGTATGACCCTTCTGCTGAACTCCACACTGTTCATTATTCTCTGAGAATATTCTTTTCCTTGTATGGTCATCTCACATGCTCTTTCATTTCATGAAGTTTTTTCCTACAATATTATGCCTAGTTTATTTCTGAGAATATGCATTATTTCAGAATGATATTTATAGACACAAAGACTTCTCTATAATTCCCTGAGAGTTTCAAGAACTCCTTCTTCTTTTTTTTTTTAATACCTAGATTCTGAAGCTCTCCACAAAGCATTACTAAACTTGCATTTACATAAGTATCTACATATTAATCACACATTAATGCATTTACAATTGTATTATGATTTATTGCTAATTTTGGAGCATAAACGTAGCTGTCTTATTTACCACCCTCTTGGAAATCACTTTAATATTTGCACTTAGGACTTGAAAGAGAATGGATAAATAAAAACGTGAACAATATGCAAATACAATTTATATATTTCTCATAAAATTAGGTGATTATCTAACCTTTATCCAGAAAAAAAGAAGAGCCCAGATACTCTGCAGGCATGATACTGGAGAATGTGTGGTCTTCCAGCAGGAAAACATGCAGTAATCCGTGTGGCGGAGTTTTCCTGTGACCAGCTGGGGTTAGTGACCTATGCATTCCTTACATGCAACATATCAGGAGTGGAAAAAGGGAATTTGTCAGTTGTGGCAATAAGTATAATGAAGATTTGTAGCAGGTCATGCTCATATATTCAACACAGGCACAATCAAAAGTTTGCTCAATTCTGGTAGATCTAAGTCTGTATCTGTTACCTTGTCTTTAACGAGGAAATGTCAGAACTGACTTAACAAAAAAAAAGTGTTTTGTTTGTTTGTTTGTTTTAATTAGAGTCACGATGAGTAAGACAGAGCTCAGAACAGCTAATGTGACTTAGTGATTCTCTCATCAGGAAATACAGTTTCTACTTCCTTGTTTATTCTCCACATCCTGTAGTAAGTAAAGTTTCAATGAAAGATAAATCTACAGGGTGAAAAGAAAAGAAAACTTACATGTGTTGATAAGATCATTTTGACAGGTTTTACCACGTATGTCAGTGTTTCTGGGGATGGACACAAGCCAGAGCTCCCTATTCTGACATTTTCACTGATGTCATCCCCTTGATCCTCAATTTGAAAGTGGATAAAAATGTTTTCTATGTTTTCTTATTTAAGAAATTAAATAAAGAACGCTTTCTAGACATGATCCTCTAATGATTTTCAGTCAGTGGTCATCAACAGAGGAAAAGCACAGAATCTCATCCCCACAAAAGGGTGACATTCAGTCAGGTAAGAAAATTCTCCCCGAAATCAGAGCTTCATCTTTAACATGCAATCAAAGGCTTTCACAGGTTCTTCATCACTCTGCACTCGGCCCTACCATATGGGATTGGCTCTGAGAATCTCACATCAGATGACTGACAAACATGTCATAGTACACTGATCTGGTACCAGATCCTGCCTCTCTTAATGATCTCCCGCAGGGACATTGGGATATTCTAGGATATTTCCTGGAGCCCTCTATTCTACACAGGTTCTACTTCCAAGTAGAAACAGGAGCTTGGATTCTCACTGGGACCCCTGCTCTGTCCAACCAACCTCTCTAGAAATATGATGTTCTAATCTCTCCTGATTAGAACATTTCAAGGTCTCTCCCTGTGCTAATTTAGTAAAGGTAAAAGAGAAACAAGAAAGAGCAAACTATGCAGGGAGCAATATATAAGATTCCTTTACTTAATGTATTTACCTGATATACCCAAATATTGAGAAATATAGATTCATTTCATAATGGTCAAGAAAAGAGGAGGAGGAACCTCCATGCCAACAGTATATATAAAATGGAATCAATATTGCATAAGCTCCAGCTTAAGCTTAGCTACGAGGTACTAACTCTTCTCATAAAGAAGCAATAGTTCTCCATCATTTGAAGCACACTGAGGACTCAGACAGCTGGACACTGAGGGTGTAGTCTCCTCACTCGAATTCTGTACCTGCATCACAGAGCCATGAAATATTCCCAAAGAATTATTAAGGATGAGGGGGGAGCCGAAATAAAAAAGATGAATCCATAGTCTGTCCTGCCATCTGTTCTGCTGGATATTACCACCATCTTGGCCCAATATGACCTTCCCACTTCTCTCTGGGCCTCCCTACTTTCCACCTCCATCCTCTCATTATATCTTACCTACACTTGGGAACGACTCTAGTTGTTCCACTTATCTTTATCAACAAGTAATCCAAATAGCAACTGTGTATATAACTCCTTAAAAACCTCAGGTCTGACTCAGTAATAATACATGACCTTCGAAGTCAAAAGTTTTCCTACTTCCCTTTATTATTTTTTTTCTAATTTCCATGTACTTACACTCTTAAGACCTCCACTGTTCTCAGGTTCGTCTTCCCTGCAAAATCTGTCAACCTAGACATAGACTTAAGTACCACCCTCTAATTATCTCCTAGGGAATCCAGTTTTTAAAAAAGCCTCAGCAAGCCTTATGGACTTTATTAAAGACTCTTTAAGATAACCCATGGGAGATAGCAGTACACCCACAGATATCTATCTAATACACCCTCAGAGTAATTTTTTTTTCTTTTTTATAAAGTCTCTTCTGGCCAATGAAGACTCTCAGCTCTTCTTCTTCAACATATGCAGTGTCTCACCCTTCTGATTACTCTCTGCTCTATCCCAGGTCCACTCCCTTTCCTGATATTACATTCTTTCCCAATTTTGTATGTTGGTAAAATCAAATAACATAAAATATAACATGTTAATTACTATAAAGTGCACCGTTCAGTGATATTAAATACATTCATATTATTGGGCGATCAACATCACCATTTATCTTTCTAATTCTTTTCTACGTTTTAAAGCTGTAACTCTATGTCCTTTAAACATAACTTTCCTTTTTGTTCCATAACCACCTGAAAAGCATCATTACCCTCCCAATTTCTATGGTTTTGACTACACTAAGTACCCCATATAATTGAAATAAGTAGTTGTATTGTTATGACTCACTAAAAGTCACAAAAATGGCATTTTGGGTAGCTAAATTTCCTCAAGATTCATCCATGTTGTAGCATATTCCTAGATCTTTTCCTTCTTAACACTGAATAATATTGTATTATATGGGTATACCACACTTTGCTTATCCAGGAACTAGTGGATGAACACTTAGGTTGCTTTCATATTTTAGCTACTGTCATTATTACTGCTCTAAACACTGGAGTACAAATATTTCTTTAAGACGCTGATTTCAATACCTTTGGGTATACCTCATAGTAAAATTCCTGGATCATGTAGTAATTCTATTTTTCAATATCTGAAAAATTGCCATATTCTTTTGCAAAGCAGCTGTATCATTCTACATTCCCTCTGACATAGCACAATGGTTCCAACTCCCTCACATCCTCACTGATACTTGTTTTCTGCTTGTGTATGTGTGTGTGTGCTTGTGTGTGTATGCACGCACACGAATATATAAACATGCATTTAGTGATATGGAGCATCTATTCAAGTGCTTAGTCATTTGTACATCTTTTTGAAGAACCATCTATTCAAGTCTTTTATCCATTTTTGAATCAGGGTGTTTGCTTTTTGTTCAGTTGTAGGAGTTCTCTGTATATTCTGAATAGAAATCTCTTGTCAGATAGATGGCTTTCAAATATTTTCTCCCATCTTGTGGGTTGCCATTTTATTCTGTTTACATTTCTTTGATACACATTTTTTTTTAAATTATGTACTGCAAATTGTTTATTTTTTTGTTAGCTGTACCTTTGTTGTTCCTTCGTTTCATATTGAGGAAAACGCTGCCAAATCCAATGTCATGAAGCTCTTGTCCTGTGTCTTCTTCTAAGACTTTTTATTTTATTAGGTCTCATATTTAGTTTCTTGATACGTTTTCATTAATTTTTGCATATGATGTTAGGTAAGGGTCCATCTTCCTTCTTTTGCATGTTGACCACAAGACTTCTCAGCACCATTCGTTGAAAATACTATCCTTTCTACTTTGAAAAGTCGTGGCAACTTGTCAAAAATCATTTGGCCATATATCAGGGTTTATTTCTGGGTGTTCTATTCTATTCTATTGGTCTTGAATAAGGGAGAAAATAGTATAACCTATCCAGGTTGATGAAGAACATAAAGAAAGACCAGGACTGAGAATTAGGAGGGCAATATAAAACAGCAGGGAGTAAAAGACAGTGTGAGAGAAGATCTTGTATTTGCGAGTTCATGGAAATAGGATCATGTTAAAACCACTAAACGCCTGACTTTGAACAATACGGTAAATGTGCCAGCAAGAAACATAACACTTACCCATCTCTGGGAAATATAGTATGGGCATAAAGATAAACTACACACAAATATATTAAAAAGGGAAGGGTTTTCATGGTGTGAGAATATTGTGGGGTTTGAAATACAATTTACTTCTGTTCTACCATTGTCTCTAAAATTTATCAAAGTGTATATACAAGTAATTCCAATTCTGGTAATGTGCTTGACAAGTTTATATATGAACTTCAGCAGACCAGTAAATGTACATTCATAGTAGGACTGTTCCCTAAACCAAAAAACAAAACACAAAAACTGCAAAGACTAGAGTTCACTTTGTCAACACACATACAGATGCAATGATGGTTAACGGTCCGAAAACAGAAGGTGAGCATGGGTGCAAGAGGTTAATCCCCAGGCTGGGGTGGGGTGCAGAGTTTGAGGGTAACACAGGTAGAAAAGGCTTTTGTCCTATCCTTGATTTTTGAGGTATGGAAATTCACAGGTCACTACCTTCATTTCAAACTGAATGAATGCACTATTAAATTTTTTTAAACAGGCGAAGTAAACATGAGTGATAATAAATTTCAAACTGTCGCTAATCAAATAAGATACTAAGAAAACTTAAATAATATGATTTAAGAATGAAGTGGAGAGATTGTCCAACACGGTAGCATTCAAAGACCCAGAGCTTGATGCCTCTCATGGGCACACCAAAGTCACAACTGTTTACAGAACAGCTATTGATGAAAAAGGCCGGGACCTACCATAAAAGATGTTTTACAGCTAAAGATATAAGGAAGGCACCTCGACAAGACAGAAAGGAAGGGCAAAATCTCAATAGAGTCAAGACCCATACCACCAAGTGGGTGGCCCACAAATGGGAGAATAATTACAATTTCAGAGGTGCTCCCAGGTAGCAAGGGGTATGAAGCCAACATCAGGCTCCCAAGCCCAGGGATCCTGTGCTGGAAAGAAGAGTCCCTAGAAACTTTGGTTTTGAAGACCAGTAGTGCTTATTTTCCAGAGAGCCAGAGGGTTGTGGGAAATAGAGACTCCACTCTTAAAAGATGCTCACAAAATCCCACATGATCCGAGAATCAGAACAGAAGCAGTCATTTGAAAGGATCCCGGGTCACACCTACCTCCTAATCTTGGAGAGTCTCCCAGAGAGGCAAGAGGCAACTACAGCACAGCCTCAGGGACAGAGACACTGGCAGCAGCCATTCGGGGGAGCTCCTTCTACCTCGTGGACGCTGGTACCAGCAAGCATAATTTCAGAATCCTCCCTGTAGCTTATCAGCCTCAGGACCGAGCCCCACCCATTTCCACCAGACTAGAGACACAAGTACTAGGATGCTGCAGGCCAAGCAACTAACTGAGCAGGGGCATAGCCCCATCCACCAGCAAACAGGCTGCCTTCAGATCCTCTCAGTGCACAGCTGCCCCTGGACATGGGTCCAGCCACCAAAAGCCCCAGGACCAGCCTCCACACCTCAGTGGACAGGCACCAGCCCCGGAGTCCCCGGCCCCTCCGACACGTGAGCCTGCTCTGGCCTTGGAGTCAGCCTCACCATCGGCAGGTGACAACTGCACAGGGACTGGATGGAGCTTGGACCTACACAACAGCAAACCTGCTTTAGCAGTGGGATCAGCCTCATACACCAACAGGCACACACCAGCTCCAGGAATACCACAGCCCAGCAGCCTGTGTAACCAGGCCACTTAATTGCAGGCCAGAAGCAGCCATGGACTCAGCTGGGTCCTGACCCTGCCCATCAGAATGCCAACACAAGATTAGGGACACCCCCGGCCCTGCAGAGAGCTGTGTCAGGAACAGTGATCCAACACCAACTCTGTGGCTCCTGGGCCCTGCAGCCAGAACGCAGAACCTGTCTCTTCCTCCCAGTAGCCAGCATAGCCCCAGAACCAGTGACTGGGCACTAGGTCTGATATCCCCTGGACTGCAATTCTACCCATAAGTGAACCAGCACCAGATTTGGTGTCCCCCAGAGCTGTGCAGCCAGCTGCCTTATGATTTAGTCTCACCAAGCAGCACAGACAGCCTCCATACAAGGCAGAGCCTGGCAGACAAGCAGTCTGGGGGCAGCCAAGCCTACCAGACCACCCACAGTAGTCAGCCCGCCACAGCAGAAGAGCCCAAGCAGCCCACATAGGGCGTACACCTAGAATATATAGCTCTAGTGACCAGGGGAGAGGGGGCTGCTGGGACCCATAGGACAGCTCCTACAAAAGGCCACTTCCCCAAGGTCAGGAAATGTAACGAACCTACTACATACGTAGCAATAAAAACAGCAAGTTAAGAAAAATGAGGTGACACAGAAACACGATCCAAATGAAGGAACAAGATAAGAACTCAGAAGAAGACCTAAGTGAACTGGAGATAGCCAATCTACTCAAGAAAGAGTTCAAGGTAATGACTGTAAAGATGATCAAAGAACTCAGGAGAAGAATGGACGACCGGAGCAAGAAATTAGAAGTTTTTTAAAGAGTTAGACCATTAAAGAACAACAAAACAGAGATGAGGAATACAATAACCAAAATGAAAAATACATTAAAGGAAACTACTGTAGACTAAATGATACAGAGGAATGAATCAGAAAACTGAAGGACAGAGTACTGGCAATCACTGAAGATGAACGGTAAAACAATAGATTAAAATGAAATGAGGAAAGTTGAACAGACTTGTGAAACAACATCAAGTGTACTAATATTTGCATTATACTGGTCCCAGAAGCAAAAAGGGAAGAGAAAGCAGTGTAGAACATACCTGAAGACATAAGAGCTGAAAACTTCCCTAACCTGGGGAAGAAAACAGACATCCAAGTCCAGTAAACACAGTAAGGCCAAAACAGGATCAACCCAAAGAGGACCACACCAAGACTCACTGTAATTCAAATGGCAAAAAAATAAAGACAAAAAGACACTATTAAAAGGAGCAAAGGAAAAGCAACAAGTTACAAACATGGGAACTTGCATAAAGTTATCAGCTGACTTTTCAGGATAACCTCTGCATGCCAGAAGGGAGTGGCATGGTATATTTAAAGTCATGAAAGGGAAAAGCCTATAACCAAAAATACTCTACCCAGCAAGGCTCTCCTTCAGATCTGATGGTGAGATCTAAAGTTTTACAGAGAAGCAAAACTAAAAGGGCTCAGCATCGCCAAACCAGCTTTATGAGAAATATTAAAGGGGCTTTTCTAAGTGAAAAAGAAAAGGCCACGACTGAAACATAAAAATTAGGAAAGGAAATTTACTAAAGGAAAAACCTCATTGATTAAGGCAAATATTCAACAAAGGTAGTAAATCAACCATGTACGCAGCTAATAGGAAGGATGAAAGAAAACACTGATAAAATCATCATCTATATTCACAATAAGAAGTTAAGGGACACACAAAACAAGTAGATGTAAAATATAAGGTCAAATTCAGTAACTGTGGGGGAGGAGAGTAACAATGCAGGCTTGGTAGTGTCCATGTGAAATTAAGAGCTCAGCAACTTAAATAATCACACACACACACACACACACACACACGTATACACAAAACTGAAAGAAATCCAAACATAACGTTAAAGATAGTCCTCACATCACAGATGAAGGGAATAAAAGGGGAAGAAAGGAACTCTGAAAAAATTAAAGAGGGATTCTAAAAATACCCAAGACAAATGAAAATGAACACACAATGATCCAAAATCTATGGGACACAGCCAACGCAGTTCACGGGGGGAAATTATAGTGACACAAGCTTATTCTTAGGAAACAAGAAAAATGTCAAATAAATAACCTAACATTACACCTGAAGGAATTAGAAAAAGAAGAAAAAACAAAACTCAAAGCTGTCAGAAAGAAAAATTAAGAAAACTATACCATATGCAATCACATCAAAAAGAATAAGATACCTAGGAATAAACACACCTAAGCAGGTAAAAGACATGTGCCCAGAAATCTATCAGCCATTGGTGAAAGAAGTTGAAGGCAACACAAAACGATGGAAAAACATAGCATGTGCATGGACTGGAAGAATTAATACTGTTAAAATAACCATACTACCAAAGACAATCTACAGATTTAATGCAGTCCCTATCAGAATAGCAAAGCATTTGCACAGAACTTGAAAAAGTCATTTTAAAATTTGTATAGAAACACAAAGACCCCAAACAGCCAAACAATCTTGAGAAAGAACACAGCTGGAGGCATCACGCGCCTTGCCTTCAGACTATACTGCAAAGCGACAGTAATCAGAGAGAATCGTACCGGAGCAAAAACAGACACAAAGATCACTGGAAGAGAATAGAGATCCCAGAAATAAGCCCACACACTTATATTTAATTGATTTATGACAAAGCAGGCAATATGGAGAAAAAACTGTCTCTTCAATAAGTGGTACTAGGAAAACTGGTCAGCTACATGGAAAAGAATAAAATTAGATTATTTTAGCACACCATATATAAAATAGATGCAAAACTGAATAAAGACCTAAATGTAGGACCAGAAACCATAAAACCCCTAGAGGAAAATATAGAACATTCTTCAACATAAATGATAGCAACAGTTTTAGGTTCAGTCTACTAAGGCAAATGAAACAAAAGCAAAAATAAACAAATGGGACTTCACTAAACTTAAAAGATTTTGCACAGCAAAGGAAACCAAAGACAAAATGAAAAGACAACCTGCTGAAGGAGAGACAATATTTGCACATGATAAGAGGTTAACACCAAAAAGATGACCAAGCAAGGGTTCACATCTAAACTACAGAAACAGCACATACAACTCAATATCAAAAAAACACCCAAAATCTTTTTTTAAAAAATGAGAAGACCTAAATAGACATTTTTCCAAGGAAAAACTACATATAGACAGCCAGAACTCACAAAGATGCTAAACATAGCTAATCGGCAGTAAAATACAAATCAAAACTATGAGATATATCACCTCAGTCTTGTCAGAATGGCTGTCATCAAAAAGATCACCAATAACAAAGGTTAGTGAGGATGTGGAGAAAGGGAAACTCTTGTACACTCTTGATGTGAATGTGAAGTAGTGCAGCTACTGTGGAAAGCAGAATGGAGGTTCCACAAGAAACTAAAAATAGAACTACCATAATATCCAGCAATTTCACTGTTGGGTATATCAGAAGGAAACAAAAACACTATTTCAAAAAAAATAACTGCACACCAATGTTCATAACAGTGTTATTTGCCATAGCCAAGATATAGAGTCAAACTAAGTGTTCATCAATAGGTTAGTGGATAAAAAAGATTTTTTATGATGACTTCAGCAAAAAATGAAATTTTGCCATTTGCAAGAACATGGATGGACTTGGAGGGTATTATGCTTAGTAAAAATAAGCCGCAGAGAAAACAAGCATGGTATGTTATGAGAAAAAAAGCATGGTATGTTATGAGAAAACAAGCATGGTATGTTATCACTTACACGTGGCATCTAAAAAATTGAATACAACAACAACAACAACAAAAAAAAAACAGACTCACAGATTAAAGAACAGACTAGTGGTTACCAGCAGGGAGACATAGGGTGGAGGAGCAAAATAGTGGGAGGAGGTTTTCAGGTACAATCCACTGTGTATAAAATCAATAATCTACAGTGGTGTACTGTATAGCAGGGGGAATATAGCCACTCTTTTATAATAACTATAAATGGAGAAGAACCTAAACATTTATGAATCACTATGTTGTACCTCTGAAACTAATATAATAATGTAAATTAACTATAGATCAATAAAATATAAAGTAAGAAACAATAAAGGGGAGACAGATTATTAAATAGAAATCAATTAAATAAACACAAGTTTTGGAAATCAAGGAATTAAAAAACAACACGTAAGACAACATTGGCATTTAAAGTGTACAATCTACTCATTTAAAAGAAATCATTTAAGTGGTAAAAAATGGTAACCATTCTCACAATTTTGTATATCTAGGATAAATTATTATCTACAAAAATGTTACAAATATTCACTCAAAAAGAAAGAGAAAATTTGGATAAACCCATTTTAGTATACAAATTTAATATCAAAGTCTCTATGTAAAATTGATTTGAATAAGTTCTGCTAGCCATTTCTAGTTTCTTTGTGATGTAAAATCTTTTAAAGCATAAAAATCAGCCTTTCTACATTATTCAGACAAGGGGTGCCGCAGCTCCAGCCGGGACTCTGCACTTCCCCCTCCCTGATTCTCCAGAAGAGCAGGTGGCCCCCCTCTGAGGGCAGGGGCAAGACCACGGACCAAGTCCCCCTGCACTAAGGCGCTACTGGAAGCTCTTCCTGAACAGCAGTGCTGGCTTGGAGCGAACCCGTGCACCGCCAAAGCTGGTCTCGTCCTGCAGCTGAGGGATGCAGGCTTTAAGTCAGCTGCCTTGGCTTTAAATCAGTCAGTCCCCCCTTTAAGTCAGGTGACCCGACTTTAAATCACTGTGTGCCCCTCAAGCCTGCAACTTCAAAAGTTGGGAGCTTCACTTTGATCCCAGCACCTCACACAGCTGAATGCACACTGGAGTCACCCCCAAGCCTGGCTTAGAGGCAGGATATAAGGTAAGGGGATGGGCTGCACACGTGGTGAGGAGGGTGCACTTCATGTACCAGAAGGGTCCAGGGACTCTGGGTACAGCAAGCAGTGCACGATACAGCAGCTCCCTGGCCAAGCTGGTGATGCACAGGGGGAGCAGGCACACCCAGGCACGCAGAGGTTCCAGGCCGGGAGCTGGGGCACAGCCAGCCGGGAGGGTGTGAAAGCCGAGGACCTGAGCCTTCTTGAGAAAGGCAGACACAGAGGATGGATGAGAAACAAAGACCAGATGAAACATGGATTTGAAAAACACACCCTGCTCTTGAAATTGGGGTGGGAGGCACCCCAGATTTGAGTCTTCTTACTACCCAGTAGCTAGTGCTTTGGCATTTGCCCAATTACTTATAAAATGTGACGGATAATATCTAACCCATAGAATACTGCATTTGGAGTGGTTTTGCGTGTTTATGTTTCTATAGTGGAATAATCTTTTCTACAAGAAAAATGTACACAATCTGAAATAAATTAAAACCCCTCTTTAAAAAGTACTATATCGGACTTCCCTGGTGGCGCAGTGGTTAAGAATCTGCCTGCCAAGGCAGGGGACATGGGTCGAGCCCTGGTCAGGGAAGATCCCACATGCCACGGAGCAGCTAAGCCCATGCGCCACAACTACTGAGCCTGCAGGCCACAACTACTGAAGCCCGCGCGCCTAGAGCCGGTGCTCCACAACAAGCGCAGCAAGAGAAGTCACTGCAATGAGAAGCCCGCGCACCACAACAAAGAGTAGCCCCCGCTTGCCGCAACTAGAGAAAGCCTGCGCATAGCAACGAAGACCCAACGCAGCCAAAAACTAATTAATTAATTAATTAATTAACTATTTTTAAAAAGTACTATATCCTTCTGTACAGCTTCTCTGGGAAGAACAGAGAGATGGCGTAGGAGAGTGAGAAAGACCAATATTTAGTGCACATCTCTCATGCAGGTGCTCTGCTGGCTCAGATAGATTTATCCCCACTTTACAAAGGAGGAAATAATCTCAGAGAGGTTTAGTAATTTTCCCAAAGCCAAACAGCTATGGAGTGGCAGAACCAAGATCTGAACCAAGTCTGTTACCTTCAAAGCCTAAGTCCTCATCACAACAAAACTCAATTAATATTTACATTTATCGAATTACATTGCAACCTGGGGAGTTCTTGGCACAATCCTGAATAGGAGTGAGAAAGAAAGAAATAGCATTGTTCCTACAGTCAACCCAAATTTTTGGAGCAGCTGCTAGATGCCTGGCCCTTTTTGGGGTTCAGCAGTGATCAAGACAGGAAGAGTCCTGCTTTCATGAACCACGTAGTGGGGAGGAGAGACGGTGCAACTTGGGTGAGGGATTTCACCTTGTTGAGCCTCTATTTTCTCATCTGGAAAATGGGATGGGTGTGCCTCATTTTCTGGGATTGTCCAGCCCTCACATTCTCTGATTCCATAAGAAGTATTTGTTTTCCTGTTTCTCTAAAATTCATTCAGGCCGTGAGCTGTGATGAATGTTGTTAGCTGCTCCCCAAATCACTCTATTCCCACCCTTTTCCTGTGATCAGGTCTTTCCCGAAACATGACTCACAGTCAGTCAGTCAAGTCACAGAACCTAAGGGGCACCCAGCAGAAAAATTCCAACCCTTGCTTCCCAGGAGCTCTGCGGTCTACCTGCCAGGTAAACTTAACTCACCTGGCACAAGGTGGCCATCCCTGGTTTCACATCAACATGATCTCAGGCACAAACCTCCTTGTTTTTCCATCTTGTCTTTAAGTTACTTGTTGAAACAACTGCACAAATATGACAAAGATATAAAATCAGGCATCTTCTGCCCCCAGTGCCTACTAATAAATGATTTTCTCACACTTTAATGATAAAGATAGAACATTTCAACATTCTGCTGCCCTTATTATTTGTCATTTTTGTTGATATTTCTATTGAATACATCTTTCAATATTTTAACAATGGAACATTTATTTAGGTTGTTCCAGACCCAGCCTTTAGTGGTAAATGTTCTGTTGTTATATTTCTATTATGTTTCCTTTAAAAATCATCCTATTTAAATGGATTAAGTCAATTCTATAGGCATTTATCTTATGATATTGATGAAATTGATACACAGAGGGCAGTAGTACAAGTTGATTGGACTTGAGAACCTGTATTAGCACAGTTAAGTATACATATTATCTATATGTAAACCAAAGTACACGCCGAGTGAGATTCTCCGACTCTTTTTCACTGTCTGCCCCTCAAGCCTGTGAGAAATGGAATATGTCTTGCCATATCAGTAAAAAAAAGGATGTCACAGTCGTCAGCACTTGCAGCCCTCCAATGTGAGCCGGCGGGCCCTGAGGCACTCAGGATATGCAAATACAGAATGCAGGCCCCAGAGAGCTGAGGTGCATATCAAAGGAAGGATTTCAGTGAGCCCAGGCAAAGAAAAGCGCCGCATTCCTCACCTTGGGAGAGCTGGTTTTCCTTAGTTAACAATCACCTTTTGATGTTCCCCATTACCTGCGCCAGTCCCCTGCCCTGTCCCCTCCCCCCGGTACTTTAGCTCAGGGAGGAAGGAGCGCAGAGGGACTCGGCTGAATAAGGGGCCTGCGCGCCTCGGGAGGAGTTTTCAGCCGCTTTCCCCGCAGTCGGGAGGAGGGGCGCTGACGCTGCAGCCGGACCCTGCACCTCCCTTGCCCTGTTTCCCCTCAGGACGCTCAGGCCGACCCCCTCCCCACGCCCACCAGGCCTCGCGAGCCAGGCCGAGGGCAGGGGCGAGAGGAGGGACCGAAGTTCCCCGGGACCAGACGCTGGGGGCCGCTCTTCCTGCACAGCAGCGGCGGGCGGCAGCGAACTCCTGCCCCTCAGAAGCTGGTCTTGTGCTGCCGCCCGGGCACCGGACCAGGCGGAGGGTCGGCGCCCACTTACCCGGCCCGCCGTCCCCGCGACTGTCACGGCTTCGGCCGCCGGGGCCCCTCCAGAGCCGGCAGCCTCAGTGAGGCCGCCCTCCCCTCGGGCTCCGGGGCAGTTCCGTGACGGCGGAGGGAAGAGACCCCGAGCCAGGAGTTCCAGCTCTGCGGAAACGCGGGCTCCGTTCTGGGCGCAGGGGGTGGGACCGCTCTGCCCCGAGGCCTTCCGGGAGGGAGGGGGACGCCGGGGGTGGAGCCGCCAGGAGCGCAGGGCCCCGTCGGGGGTCCTGGAGGGGCGGTCCGGCCTGGGGGCCCCGCCCACTGTGGCCGCAGCCCAGGCCTTTTTCCTGGAATCCTACACCAAAAAAGTTAGAAAGATACACGGTCTATAGTAAATATTCACAAATGATTGTTGCTACTGTGCTCACTATTCTATTAAAGGTGTAAAATACATAAAACACTTTAAGTTCAAAATTAAATATGAATTTTTACCTTTCTAATTATGTCTCTGCTATTCACAATTGTGGTTAATGAATCAGAGACTGTGGCATCACTAGTTAAAAATGAGCTTGTTAAAAAAATAGAACTCAGGCCCACCGGACCTACTGAATCACAATCTGCACTTTTACCATCTCCCCAGTGTACCTGTGTACCCATGAATAGTTGAAAGGTACATTTCTACCTCGACATGTCTTTTCTGTCTGAGAAATACACACATTTTATGCAGTTTGATATAAATAAAACACTCAAAAATGCATATGCCTGTGTTGAAACCATCCTTTTATCATTTATTTTCCAAACAAGTACAGTCTCTGTACTGGTTTTGTGGATCACATGCCATACTCTTTTCTTGTAGTTAGAAATAAGGTAGAGAAAGTTGCTTTGTAAAAAAAAAAAAAAAAAAAAAAATATATATATATATATATATATATATATATATATATATATATATATATATTAGTGGATAATTGAAGACACTCTTCTAAATTAAAACCAGTTCTCTTAACTTGCTGTTTTCTTCTTGGGTCACATTATAAACTCTTCCAGTGGCCACATGGCATGTGTACTTTTAATTTCAGGGGCTGCTGACATTCCAGGATGTGGCCATAGATTCCTCTCAAGAGGAGTGAGAATGCCTGGACCAAGATCAATGGGAATTGTACAGGGATGTGATGTTAGAGAAGTATAGGAACCTGCTCTCCTTGGGTGAGGATACCTTCCTTCCAGAATTCCTTATCCAACCACAGGGTTTAGAGTCCTTCATTTGTAGAATGTCTCCTGGAATCTTCTGCTTCCTACAATAGGGTTTCAGATTGCAACGTTTCAGGAAAGAGTGGGAGTTTGTGGGTATAATTTATCTTATTCTTTTAAAATTGCATCCTCCCTTTTAATATACTTTGTAACTGCTTGGGATGTGTCTATATGAACTGTGCACTATATGTTTCTGTTATAGTCCTTACAATATTTTATTGTCTTATTTTCTGTAACAATTTTCCATGGATTCTTTGGGCTTAAGGTATATTAAAAGGGAGACTGTGATTCTGGGACTTCCCTGGTGATGCAGTGGTTAAGAATTCGCCTGCCAATGCAGGGGACCCGGTTCGATCCCCGGTCCAGGAAGATCCCACGTGCCACGGAGCAACTAAGCCAGTGGGCCACAACTACTGAGCCTGCGGGCCACAACTACTGAAGCTGGTGTGCCTTGAGCCCGTGTGCCATTTATTTTTTGGAGAATAAAACCGCCTCTGAGTGATTAAAATTTAGACCAGCCAGTCAAAATGCTTTATCACCTGTTCTTCTAAAACACTGATCAACGGAACAAGTTTTACTAGGGATAACAGTGTAATTGTATTCTGGAGTTCATATGAGCAATATGGTTTATGACCTTGATGCTGGATCACGACATTTCAATGGTATAACTGCTATTAATTGTCTGTTTGTTCAACGATTAAAGTCTCACGTGATCTGAGTTCAGACTGGAGTCATCCTGGTTGGTTTCTGTCTATTGCAGATTTCTTCCAGTATGAAAGGACAAGAGCAATACGGCTTACTTTACAAAATGTCTTCAAACTAAATGATGATATAATCTACATTCAATTAATTTATGCATACCCTACTGTAGAACAGGGTTTGTTACGGTGGCAGAGCCCGGTAATTATGTAAAACTGAAACCTTTTTCTGCACTGGTTCAAGTCCTCTTCCTAAGAATATGTTTATAATCAACATTCTTTCACAAATTACCCAATTTAATTCACCATAGCATTCCTCATATTAACGAAATGGAAAATCCTAGGCTATATACAAATCCAGAAAGGGCCAAAAATCATCAGCCCCCATGGATTATTACAACCCATTGCTGAGGCATTCAAATTACTTATTAAAGAACCGCTATGTCCATCAACATCATCAATTTATATATTATTGCCCAAATGCTAGCCTTAACCCTGGCTCTCACAACATGAATTCCTCTTCCCATATCTTATCCACTAATTAATATAAATGTAGGCATATTATTTATATTAGCCATATCACACCTAGCCATTTATTCCATCCTCAGATCTGAATGAGCTTCACATTCAAAATACTCACTCACTGGATCTCTAGGGACAGTAGCACAGACAATCTCATATGAAGTAATGTAGCAGTTATTCTATTCTCAGTCTTACTGATAAATGGATCATTTACACTTTCAACAGTAATTATTACACAAGAACACCTATGACTAATTTTCTCCTGACCCCTACCCAGAATTTGATTATCTCTGCAGTAGCAGAAATCCAATGAAGCTCCACTTGATTTAACAGAAGTAGAATCAAAACCTATATTTGGCTTCAGTGTAGAAAACGTAGCAGGCCCATTCAACCCGTCCTTCCTAGAGAATATGTCAATTTCCCTGTAATAAACATTTCCACAGCAATCTATTTTTAGGAGCATTCGACAATCCCTAGGTGCCAGAATTATATACAGCCCAAGTCATCATTAAAACACATCTAACAATCTCCTTTCTATGAATTTGAGCCTCCTACCCACAATTTTGATATGATCAATGCATACATCTCTTATAAAAAGTTTTTTTACGACTAACATTAGCCCTATGTATATGAGAGTTTTCACTACCTGTCATGATACCAGGCAACCCACCACAAATTTAAGAAATATGTCTGACAAAAGAGTTACTTTGATAGAGTAAATCATAGAGGTTTCAATGCTCTTATTCCTGGAATTGAATTCTTCCTAAGAATTTTACATTCTCCATGCTACCACATTACACCACATGCTATATAGTAAGGCTCTCTAAGTAAGCTTCAGGCCCATACCCCCAAAATGTTTTTGTATATCCTTCCTGTGCTAATAAACTCTCATTGTTTTTACTATCATTCTACTGACCATTATCTCAGGAAATATAATTGTATAACAAGCTCACACTGGTTAATGGTATCCCCATTCTAATAAAAAACATGAACCCATAAGCTACAGAAGAATCCAACAAATATTTCCTAAAGCAATCCACCACATCAATGCTACTTATAATGGCTATTATCATTAATCTAATATACTCTGGTCAAAGAGCACAATGAATAACAAGAATCTTTAATCCAGCAGCATCCACCCTCATGACAATCGCCCTTGTCACAAAAGTAGGACTTTCCCCATTTCACTTCTGAGTGCCTGAAGTCACACAAGGCATCCCATGAACAGCAGACCTGATGCTATCAACATCACAAAATTGCACCCCTATCAGTTTTATACCACATGTCACCATCCATCAACCTAAATATACTATTAATCATAGTGATATTATAAATCATAGCTGGAGGCTGAGGCAGACTTCGCCATACTCACCTGGAAAGAATTACACCCTCCTCATCAATTGCCCATATAGGATGAATAACAGCTATTATAATGTATATTCAGATTATAACAATCCTAAACATACTAACTTATATCATAACAACACTATCTTCTTCTTATTTATGCCCAGATTATGTACTACAAGAGTATCATTATCACACACATGAGATAAAACACCTCCCATCACAATCCTTTTCCTCACCATTATAGTATCATTAAGACATCACCCATCACTATCAAGGTTTTTACCCAAATGAATAATTATCCAAGAGATAACAGAAATGACATCATTCTACCAACACTAATAGCCATCATAGCAGTCCTCAGCATATATTTCTACTTGCAGCTAACATACTCCACATCAATAACTATATTCCCTTCATTAAACAACACAAACACAAAACAATTTGAACATACAAAGAAATAACCTTCCTATCATTACCAATCCTAATACCCACACGATTACTACACACAACACCCATGCTATTGGTGCTGGACTAGGAATTTAGGTTAGTTCAGACCAAGAGCTTTCAAAACCCTGAACAAGTAAAATTTACTTAATTCCTAAAAATAAGGATTGCAAGACTTTATTCTACATCAATTGAATGTAAAGCAAACATTGTATTTAAGCCAAATCTTTACGAGATTGATGAGTTTTAACCCCAGGAAACTTTAGTTAACAGGCAAATCCTCTAGTCAACTGGCTTCAGTCTACTTCTCCTTCATTTGAGAAAGAAAAAAAAGGCAGGAAAATCACCGGCAGAATTGAAGCTGCTTCTCTGAAGTTACAATTCAATTTGTTGATTCACCACAGGGTTTGTCAGAAAGAGGGCTCAATCTCTGTCTTTAGATTTACAGTCGAATGCTAACTCAGTCATTTTACCTCTGTTCATACACTGCTGATTATTTTCAACAAATCACAAAGATATCGGCATTTTATATTTACTATTTGGTGCTTGAGCTGGAGTAGCAGGCAGCACCTGAAGTATATTAATCCAGGCTGAGCTATGCTGACCTGGAGCGCTACTTGGAGATGCCCAAATCTGTAAGGTAGTCATAACAGTCCCTGCACTTGTAATAATTTTCTTTATAGTTGTACCCATTATGATTGCAGGCTTTGAAAACTGACTTGGGCCACTAATAACTCGGACACCTGAAGTAGCATTTCCCCAAGTAAATCATATAAACTTTTAACTACTTCCCCCATCATTCTTACTCCTACTCATATCACCAGTACTAGAAGCTGGTTCTGGTACCAGTGGAACCGTGTATTCAGCTCTAGCCTGCAATCTGTCCCATGCAGGAGCCTCTGTCGACCTAACTGTTTTCTCCTTACATTTAGCAGGTGTCTCTTCAATTCTTGGTATTATTACTTTTATTACTACAGTCTTTAATACAAAACCAGCAGTCATATCCCAATACCAAACACTATTATTTGTTTAATCTTCCCCAACTATAGCCATATTACTATAATTACCCATCTCAGTCCGAGCAGCCAGAATTGTCATACTGTTAAGAGATAGAAATCTAAACACTACTTTCTTTGACCCTGTAGGAGGAGACCGAATCCTATACCAACACCTATTTTGATTCTTTGCTCACCCTGAAGTCTGTATTCATGGCCTACCAGGGTTTGTTATAAACTCACATATCATTACATACTATTTAGGACAAAAATTGCCTTTCAGCTATCTGGGAATAGTATGAGTCATGTCCACTGTTTTTTTAGGATTTCTCTTGTGGGCCCATCATATGTTTACCATAGGGATAGCTGTGGACTCAGGAGCATACTTTGCTTCAGCTACCGTAATTACTTCTATCCCTACAGGAGTAAAAGTATCTAGCTGATTAGCAACTCTTTATTTAATTTTTCTTTTTCTTTTCTTTTTTTTTTTGGCTGTGTTGGGTCTTGTTTGCTGCACGTGGGCTTTCTCTGGTTGCGGTGAGCGGCAGCTACTCTTCGTTGCGGTGCGCGGCCTTTTCATTGCAGTGGCTTCTCTTGTTGCAGAGCACGGCCTCTAGGCGTGTGGGCTTCAGTAGTTGTGGCTTGCGGGCTCTAGAGCACAGGCTCAGTAGTTGTGGCACACGGGCTTTTTGCTCCGCGGCATGTGGGATCTTCCCAGACGAGGGCTCGAACCCATGTCCCCTGCATTGGCAGGCGAATTCTTAACCACTGCGTCACCAGGGAAGTCCCTGGTTAGCAACTGTTCATGGAGGTAATATTATATGACCTCCCACTATATTATGAGTTTTAGGCTTTAGTTTTTCTTTTTACAGTAGGTGGTTTGACAGGAATCATCTTAGCCAACTCATCCCCAGACATTGTCCTCCAGGGTACATACTATGTAGTAGCACACTTCCATGACCTAATGTCCACGGGAGCAGTCTTCACTATTATAGGAGGCTTCCTACACTGATTCCCACTATTCTCAGGTTATACAGTTAACTCAGCATGAGCAAAAATTCACTTCACAAGTATATCTGTAGTAGTAAATATGACTCCCTGCAGCACTTTCGTGGCCTCTCAGGGATGTCACTACGTTAGTCTGAGTACCCTGAGGCACACACAACATGAAATATTTTGTCTTTAGGCTCATTCGTCTCAGTAGCAGCAGTAATGCTAATAATCTTCATACTTTGAAAAGCATTTGTGTCTAAACAAGAAGTCTTAGCAGTGGAAACTGCTACTCCTAACCTAGAATGGTTACACGAATGCCCTCCATCATATCCTATGTTTCAAGATCCTACCTATGTAAATGTAAAATAAGGAAGGACTCAAGTCCTTTTCAACCAGTTTCAAGCCAACACCATAACAATTATGTCTTTCTCAATAAATGAGATAAAAGTAAAAAGTGATGTAGCTTTGTCAAAGTTAAATCATAGGCTAAAATCCTGTATATCACTAAGGCATGTCAATTTCATCTAGGCTCTCAAGATACAACATCACCGATTATGGAAGAACTTTTACATTTTCATCATCACACATTAATAGTGATTTTTAAAATAAGTTCTCTAGTCCTCTATATCATTTCACTAATATTGACATCTAAACTAACTGACATGCATACAATAGATGCACAGGTAGAGAAAATGTGAACAATTTACTAGCCACTATTGTAATCTTTTGCCCTATCATCATTGTGAATCCTTTACATGATACATGAAATCAATAACTCTTCCCAAACCATAAAAAAACTATGGGTCAGTAATGATACTGAAGCTACAAATACACAGATTATGAAGATTTAAATGTTGACTCCTCTGTAATCCCCACATCAGAGCTAAAACCAGGAGAATAATGACTAATAGAAGTCAACAACCGAGTAGTTAGAGATAGTCATTGAATATTTGTTTCATCTGAAATTGTTGTACACTCCTGAGTTGTTCCTTCTCAGGCCTAAAAAGAGCTGCTATCCCAGGACGCCTAACTTAAAGAATCCTAATACCAACAGGCCCAGGCCTATGTTGTGGACAAGAGAGCTCGTTTTCCTGAGTTCAAAGACAGGACAGAGGGATATGGCTGAGATATGCGGTGAATCTGGAGCCCATGGGGATGCACTCTCCAAGCTCCAGGATAGGAATGGGGCCTCTAGGGTCCCAGGCCACCCACCACGCCCTCCCAAGCAGGATCTGGGCAACATTCCCTGTCAGTGATGAGGCAGCCCTAGCACTTGTGACGCCCCGATGTCGTGTCCTATGTGGACCCCATGCTCTTGGGACCACACCCCACACTCTGCAGGTCCATGCTACAGGGTCCTTCATGCCTCAGGAGTAGAGACCACACAGCAAGCAGTTCCCTCCCCAACCAGCAGGAGGAGGGGAGGAGAGCAGGGGCACCAGGGGAAGCTCACTCAGACAACAACACCCCAGGGGTGCCAGCGGGGACACCCGCTGATGCAGATGAGGCCCAGACCAATAGATGGGACCAGAAGACCCAAAAGGCAGCTGGTCATGTCCTGGCTCACCTGCACCCCGGACACCTTTGTCCCGCATACACCCCCTTCCTCATACACCCTCTCCTTAAATGCAGATTCTTCAGATGCAAACAGGCAGAGCTTCAGACTGAAAGTCAGCTCTTCCAAAATGACCCGTCAGCAAACACTGCAGGATTCCACTCCAGTGGGTGCCCTGGAGTCGACAACTCAGGGACCGAAGTGGATATCGGTGCCAGGGGCAGTGGGAGGGAATGGGGAGTGAGACTTGCATGGTTGTGGAATTTTGGTTTTGCAAGATGAAAAGTTCTAGGGATGGTGGTGATGGCTCCACGAGAAAGTGAATATATCTGATGCCTCAGAAACGTGCACTTAAAATGGTGATGATGATAAAGGGTATGTGACATGTGTTTTATTTCACTTAAAATAAATTCTTAAAATAATGTCTTGTTAATTGAGATTCCATTTCGACTCCCCTTCATCACAAATGTCAGAGGCCCAGACACAGTCCCCTACCTTAGGGGCCATCACGGTACCCTCACAGAGCACTTGGGAGACCATTCTTAGGGGGGGCTAGTCTGTGCTCACCTGACCTCTGTCCAGGGGGACCCAGGCAGTGGTGACCCCCATAGATTAGACATATAATATGCTATAGTATTAATATGATACCACCAAGTGTTGTCACTCACCAGAACACAGAGCAGCAACCCACTCAAACATGCCTGACCTCATATGATTGTGACAAGATTAAGAGAAGAGAAGGAACCACAGGTTAATCAGGGCAACACCTTAATGCAGATGTTGGAAATCTCAAAGGGGATTTCCCCTTTGAGGAAAAGAGGCAAAGAGTGCATATGCGGTCTCCCCGTACATGTGATCCTGACCCATGCAGGTGTGGTGAGACCCACACAGTCCCCGCACCCTATACCTGGGGTCACACATCCACACTCACCAGGTTGACCCACCTCCGCAGACCCTGCACCTAAAGTCACACGTTCTCTCTCACCAGGTGACCCCTCCTCCCCAGACCCCTCCACCTGGGTCACATGTCCACAGTCCCAGGGTGACCTCACCTCCCCAGACCCTGCACCTGGGGTCACATGTGCCCTTGGTCAGGATACCATGGCTCTGCAGGGGGCTCCCCCAATGTGGAAACAAGCTGGGTCCCTGGGACCTCCTGGGATGGGAAAAAGTGTCAGGTGGGTCTCCTTTCCCCACACTTGTCCCAGAGGAGTCCTCCTCTTCTCACTTTTGTTCTGTGTGATTTTAACTGTTTTTAAAGCTTTCATACTAGAGTTGAACACACGACCCTGGTGCTGGCGTGCTCAGTCCTTTCTCGTCTCACTTACATGTTGAGAAAACTCACAGGACAGCAGGGCTGAAAGCCGAGGGGCAGCTCTGGACGCTGCTGAGTAGGGACGGTAGACTGGAGGGAGAGCTCAGCAGCAGCCTCAGCTGTCACCCATCGGCCTTTTGCCCGATCTGCGTGCCCTGCAATCAATTCACCAGCTAACCCTGCCTCCCTACGCACCATGCACGTGCTGGTAAATTGGAATTATTGCCAGGTAGTCCTCCTGAGGATTCTCCAGGAGCCCCAGGGAAGGTGAACCTTGCAGGGATTAAGACTAAGGCCCCGACCATAGCACTGACCATTGGGAGGACCAGGTCACCACACTCAGAAGAGAAGCTGTTACGTAGACGAACCCACCTCAGCTCCAGACCCCAGACATCTAAGCACTGATATTCAGATGCAGGCACGGAGCTTCCCAGTACTGAGGCCAGGCCGGGTCTCTACCCAGGTCCCCATAGTCCTAGCGTACACAGAACATGGTCAGGTCTAAATCTTCTTATTATAGACAACACATGGTCAGCTCTAAACATAATCAGTAGACAAGACATGCAGAGGTCTAAATCTACCATGTAGACAGAACTTGATCATGTTTAAACTAGCTTAGGGCTGATCCCATAGGAGGTACAGATCACACACATGGGTCTCTCATCTTTGGACACCCACATCAGGAAACTGAACAAAATCTTTGTCATTAAACATTTCAACAAGCAAAACAGAAATGTTCCCAATTTCTCTGGCCACCTGATGGTCAGGATCCACGGGCGAGCCACGAACTTCTTAGAGTGCAGCCCAGTCTGCTGCCAGGGCAGACAAGAAGTGGCCTGATTCCAGCCTCCCAGGCTTCCAGAAGGAGGCGGCCACACTGGAAGCCCAGGCAGGAGAGTCCTGCATGGTCCGGGCCGGGAGATCCGGTCTGTCCATTCGGCTGGCCGATTCCGGGCGGGGCGCTCAGGGCCGCTGAGAGCCCTGCACTCAGGTCCTGCTTCCCTGCAGCGTGTGCGTGTGCGTGTGCGTGTGCGTGTGTGTGTGTGTGTGTGTAGAGGGGGCGGAGGCTGACGGCTCCCATGGCTCCCGTCCCGGGCACCACGCTGTCTTCGAGGGGAGGCACGGGGAGAGGTAGGGGCACGGAAGCCGTTGGAGAGGAGAACCCACTGCGGAACTCCTTGCACACTGGCTCGCCCCACCCGGAGACCCGCCTGCCCATCGTGGGCCGCATGTCACCCCCCAGCCCCCCACCCCCGAGGGCAGGGTGCCTGCTCTTTCAACAGCACAGGGTCTCACATGAAGGAGACCCAGTGGGGACTGTCACCCCCCCCTCACTCCTGATGCTGTGTTTGGGGAGAATGAACCCCCTTGACTGGGCGATGGGACCCTGTAAGGAAAGAGGTGGCGGCCCCATCCAAGTCGGGGACTGGCTGAGATATGAGAAAACGGGAGCCAAGGGCAGGGCCTGGAGGCCAGGCCAACAGGAGGGGCACCCCCAGCCTTGGCCGGGCTCTCCAACGGTGACATTGTTGCTTTACGGGACCTGGGACAGGTGACTGAATGTAAAGGGAGTCTAAACTGGACCCTGAATGGGGCTTAAAGAAGGTGTGAAGGATGTTACTGAGACAGTGACAGTCATTGGAAGACAGACTCTGTGTCAGGACATCCTGCTCCATCCATTTAAATCCCTGAGATCTGTGACCTTTACGTGGCTACGCAGGATTGTTAGAGCAGGTGCGTGCGGATATATCTGGGGCACAATTCAGTCTGCAACCAACTTGCAAGTGGTTCCAGCAAACACACAGGTGTGCGCACAGACAGGCACAGCACACACACAAACATATGCATGTGCGCAGCACAAATAGAGTCACACACTAGCATGTGAACACACATGCACGCATATGCCCATGCACACACTAATGTGTGCAAGTGCACATACCTATGCACATGCACAGCATATGTATGCAAACAGGCACATGCACACGCACAGCACACACACAGGGAATAAAGTGAATCCGTAAAGCATTAATTCCTGAACACAAGTGAAGCTCACATGTATTTTTCCCTTTTCTTAGCCTTGATGTTTTCCACAACAAAAAGTTTAAGAAAAAAGTTAATGGCAAATGACTTTTGATTCATAGGACTTTCTGACGTTATTCCACAAATATTATGACAGGAGAAATGAATGTAGATATTACATGTGTCCACTAATGGATGAATGGAGAAGAAAAACACGGTCCATCAATACAAGGGGATGCTATTCAGCCTAAAAAGGAAGGCAATTCTGACACAGGCTGCAGCAGGGATGAACCTTGAGGGCATTATGCTCAGTGATGTAAGCTAGACACAAAAAAACAAACAGTGCTTGATCCACTCATACAAGGCCCCTAGAGCAGTCGGAAACATAGAGACATAAAGTAGGATGTTGAGTGCCAGAGGCTGAGGGAGGGACAATGGGGAGTGAGTGTTTAATGGAGACTGTTTCAATTTTGCAAGATGAAAAAGTTCTAGAGGACGATGGCGGTCAGGTTTGCACAACAGTGCGAATTACTTCTTGACCCTGAAATGTGCACTTAAAAATGGTTAAGATAGTAAATTTTATGTTATGTGTATTTGACCACAATTTTTTAAACTTTTTTTAAAACAACAGGAAATAGTCCATGAATACCACAAGATGCACAACTTCACTAACAACAGAGGGATTAAAGCCATAAGAAAAATACTGTGCATACACCTACCAGAGTGGCAGACATGAAAGACATAGTATCAAATATCAGCAGGATGTGGAGCAATGGAAAGCCTGGTACACAGCGGGGGGTGCAATCACTTCTGAAACAATCGGGCCTCAGATAGCGAAGTCCGTGCACACAGACCCACAGTGCTCCTCCCAGCTGAACACAAACCCACCAGCCCTGCACCAGGACACATGGACATGGACTCCACAGCCACAGGATCCAAACCTGAAAGAACCTGAAGGCCACCACAAGCAGATGCAGAAATGAACCATGCACGCTCCTATGAAGGAATATTCCACAGCAATGGAGTACATTTTGTTTAAAGGTAGTAAAACTATAAAAGTTATTTTTTAAAAAAAACCATATTCACAAGATGAAAGAATCTCATGGACACAAGGCTGAGCCGTCAAGAACAATAAAGCAGCAAGCACGGTACACACACTTACAGACTTTGGAACTAGGCAAAGCTGGGCTGCGTTATTGAGGGATGCATGCCTGGGCGTAAACTATGAGAACAAGTCACGGACACAAAATCAGAAGAACAGCTACCTCACGGTGGGGAGGACGCTGTGACGAGGGAAGGGCACTCCTGGGTGTCCACTCATCATGTTCTGTTTCTTGATGTTTACGATTATTCTTATCATTTTTCTTTATTAAAAAGGGGGTCTCCCCAACAAAGTGGAAAGAGACCTGCTTCTCCCAGGGAAGAAAAGGAATAGTTTCTACCAGTGAAATCTCGATACCATGGCTGCTTCAACCATCAAGCCTGACAACAACTCCCGTGAGAGGGGCAGCGGGGCCACGACACTCAGAAGGAGGCTCTGGGACCTCAGTCCTGGGTCACTGCCTCTGAGGAGCCCATGGCACCTGGTCAAAGTTCTCAGTCATTCTGTGCATGACCCTTTTGCCTTGGTTGCTGTGGCACAGCTCGGCCGGCACCACCGCTGGGAGAGAAAGAAGAAACGTGCAGAAGAGGGAACTGGGCTTCAAGCTGACCCACAACCTTCTATGGAGGCGATGCCACAGACCCTAAGAGAGGACAGCAAGGCCACGGAATCCAGCCTGTCTGCCTGAGGCCTGGCCACACTAGCGCCCCACGCTTCTGATGCCACATGGAGAATTTCGCAAGGTGCCCTCAGACCACCTGGTCGGACACATGGGGCTTTCAGAGGCGCAGGTCCTGTCCGACCCCATACCTCTGCTGTCACATTCTGGGGGTGGGCCTGGAAGCCTCCAGGTTTCACTTTTGACAACATCTTTATTGACGTTGCATTTCTCTACCACACACCCGGGGCCCCACTGGTGCCTGACACACCTCCCCGATCTCTTCCGGGGGTCTCCCGTGGTCTCGCCCTCGGCCCTGAGCTACCCGCCCATCAGCATCTCTTCCGCGGGCTCTCCCCTGGGTTCATCCGTGGGCCCCGGTTGCTCGCCCAACACACCTCCGAGACGCCGGCGGGAGACAGAAGCCAGCCTCCGGGGCCCCACTGCTGCCTGGCACACCTCCCCGATCTCTTCCGCAGGGTCTCCCCTGGGCTCGCCCTCGGCCCTGAGCTACTCGCCCATCAGCATCTCTTCCGTGGGGTCTCCCCTGGGCTCGCCCTCGGCCCTGAGCTACTCGCCCATCAGTGTCTCTTCCGCGGGGTCTACCCTGGGTTCACACGTGGGCCCCGGTTGCTCGCCCAACACCTCTCCGAGACCACGGCGGGAGACCGAAGCCAGCCCCCGGGGCCCCACTGCTGCCTGGCACACCTCCCCGATCTCTTCCGCAGGGTCTCCCCTGGGCTCGCCCTCGGACCTGAGCTACTCGCCCATCAGCATCTCTTCCGTGGGGTCTCCCCTGGGCTCGCCCTCGGCCCTAAGTTACTCGCCCATCAGCATCTCTTCTGCGGGGTCTCCCCTGGGCTCGCCCTCGGCCCTGAGCTACTCGCCCATCAGTGTCTCTTCCGCGGGGTCTACCCTGGGTTCACACGTGGGCCCCGGTTGCTCGCCCAACACCCCTCCGAGACCATGGCGGGAGACCGAAGCCAGCCCCCGGGGCCCCACTGCTGCCTGGCACACCTCCCGATCTCTTCCGCGGCGACTCCCCTGGGCTCGGCCTCGGCCCTGAGCTACTCACCCATCAGCATCTCTTGCGCGGAGTCTCCACTGGCTTCCCCCGTGGCCCCCGGCTCCTCGCCCCAGTGGGGGACTGAATTGAGCCCCCGGGGCACCACTAATCCCTGGCAGACCTCCCCCATCTCTTCCACTGGGTCTCCCCTGGGCTCACCCACAGCCCCCTGGGACTCTCTCGTGGCCCCCAGCTCCTCTCCCACCACCCCCAAATTTCTGCCCGAGTCGGCTCGTCCCACACCGGAAAGCCCTGTCAGCTCACAGACCTCAGAGCTTTACTCCCCTTCATTTCCCCTTTATCCAGCAGTGGCTCCCGGATATTTTCGAGGGTTCCCATACTCACCTGGTTTCACACTGGGATACACCCATGGCCTCACTGACACTCTCCCTTGTGGTTTCTTGACCCCAGGCGTGGGCCAAAGGCCGAGCCCACAGGAGTCTGGGTCTTGCCTGTTTCTCCACGGTGCCAGTCACTGTCACACACCTCCCTGTGGAAGAGACCTTCGTGCATCCCGAGGGCACACACACCCTTGCCCTTCACCTTGCTATTGTCACCCACTGGCTCTCAAGAGAGAACGGTCTCAAGGCCGTCCTCAGCACCCCTGCGCTTATCGGCGGGACCCTCTCACACTCCCACTCCCAGGCCCATCCGGCCGGCACCCCCAGCCTACTGGTGTCCTTGTGGGTGACACTGCAGACGGCGGTGACCACATCCCCCACCCCGCCACCCCACATGGCCACCGGCATGGGCTTGTTTCCTGGCTGGAATCATCTCCTGGCTTCTAGGGGACCTCGTAGGGGTGGTGGGCGTGGTGTGAGCAGTGGAGACAGGACGATTCTTTTTTTTCCATCACCCTCTCCCCTGCCTCCCCACTCCCTAGCCCGCCCTTCCTTCCCATCGTCTCTCATCACCCTTTCCAACCAGCATGAAGCTGCTAGGAGGAACACTGTCTCTTTTCAGAAGGAGAGGGACAGGGGTTCCGGCTGGAAGGGGCACCAACTCACCCACACTTGGGTCGTTGGAGAATTCTAAAGGATGCTTTCGGTTGGTGATGGCGAATAACCCAGGGAGTTCCAAGACGGAGGGCCTTCTGGGAGTCCATCACGACCTAGATGTGGCGGTGAAAACATCCGTGAGATGAAGAGTGTTCCACTGCCCTCCCCCAGTACCGTGGAGTGGGACGTAATCCCATGAGAAGGAAAGAAAGAATTCGAGCCATTCCCCTAGTGAGAATGCATCCCGCCAATCAACATCCCCAGAAGGGACACTCTCACGAGGTCTGTATTTCCCTGCTGACCTCCTGTCCAGCTTTCACCCCGACGAGTACTTTGTGAACGACCAAGAGCAGAAGAGCCACTTGACAGAGGAGAAACCTGGTGGGAAGGCACCCCAAAGGTCAATTCCATTTGCGGTAATGGAGGCCACATGAAACACACTTCGATGGACGTCCGCAGTAAATATCACGTTATGGATATATTAACCATGATGAAGTTCGGGAATTCAGGAAAAAAAAAAACGCGTATGGAAAACTGATTAAATGACTATTTCTGATTATTTCCAGAAATAAACCTACGGATAAAAAGAGATACAGCTGTCCGCCAAAGCCTAAAGGTTGTGAAAAACACTGCCACACAAAATGCAGTCTCATTCTTTGATGTTAAGGTGTGCAAAAAGGTGAGAGATAAGGTTCCTTGGATGAGAAATTCTCCAGGAGATCGGAGATCACGTGACCTTAAAGCCCTATAAAAGTCAGCGGGACGAGGAACTCCTTCTCCAGTCCTGTGGGTTCTGCACCATGTCCAGTGGAGTTTGTCCAGCACTCACATTTCTTCCCATTGTTCCTGAGGGAAGTAGAACAATACTCAATATACGGAGTGAGGTGTGAGGTGTGAGGTTGTCCTCAGGCAATGGAGTAAATGCCCTTTGATTTACAGAGGAATCGCTGGAATAGTAGTCTGGAAGTTTCATTTCTATAACAGAACTGTATTTGAATTTCTCTTTTTCGCACAAAGCCAAAACAAAAGCAAACAAAGAATCAAACGAACAAACTCACACCCAACAACGTTGCTTCGGGTATCATCCTGTCATCCTCCATTTCTCATGGGGCACTTCCTTTGTGAACACTCCCAGTAGGAATGCAGAATTCAGCCCTGTGACTCTTTAAAATTGTTTTTTGGTAATTTGAGTTCTTTCATGAAACGTTCAATCTACTTTTAGTTTTTTCAATTTTTCTTTTTTTATGGGCCTCCTACCCTCTAAATAATAGATATCTCTCTCCCTGCTTCCTGGCTTATCTTGTGAGCCAGAAACAAAGATACTGAAGAATGGGAAATTTCCGTATACTTAGAAACTATGGAAAAGTAGGGGATGGCATTTAGACTAATGTCAAATTTATTTGACCTTATCGAAAGGGGAGTGAGCTAGAACCCATGAAGTGTAGGGGATGAAGAAAAAAGAAATTAGGGAGTTCGATAGGTACATGTATATATACAAAGATAGATAGAGAGGTAAGACATCCATAACCACATACCTATTATATACACATACAAAGATGATGGCTATTATTAGATGGATATTTTAAAATCTGTTATTTTACAGCAATTCTCCCCTGCCTGCCCCTCCCCCCCCCCCATTTTACAGCCAAGGTCGTGCTCCTACGGGGTGCAAAGGCACTGAGCCCAAAGAGGAGTCTCTGCCTCCCGAAGCATGGGGAATTGAAATGAAAATTTACATGTGAGGACTTCCACGGGGGAAACTGCCCCTTCTGCCTAGGCATTATAATCCATTCTTCATGACGCCCGGATCCACGGGTTGGGAAGGATAGGAAGCCTTGTGTATATAGCCTGTCTTTTCCTCTAGAAATAGTACCACATCTGACACTGTGTTCTGCTCCCGGAGTTTCTTGAGTTGAATTTGGGTGAGCATGCAAGATTGTGATGGGAGAGATCCTTTATATTTCAAGGGAATTCTGAAACAGAGAGGGATTAAGGTACATCTTTCTGCAGGCGATGTAGTTCACGAAGATGGCTGAGCAACTGGACAACGTGACATTGACATCACCACTGGGATTCCTGATCAATCGCACACCCACATAAAAGATGAAATACATGAAAGAGTTCGAATACCCAGCCACGAAGCTTCTACCAGTCTAGTGGAGGAGGAATAGAACTCATCTCTTCTCACAGGGGAAAGCCTGTTTTTCAGAAGTGGCCATACGCTCTTTGAGGTTCCAATGCCTGTACGAAAAATATTACATGAAGGAATCCCGTCATTGTATTATGACCCCACCCCCACCCCTCCATTTCCTTCCCAATTCTATTGCATTCTCTGCTCTCTGTGGAGAGTAGGTGTGGCGCGGACCTTGGTGATGTTGCTGTTTGCAGCAATATACGGAAAGAAGGGAGGCCCTAGGAAATACACCCCAAGGAATGTTTATTAAATAGTAAATATTACTACATTCTGTATACTTTTCCATATTACGTTCTGTATGCTTTTCCAAGATAAACCTTGTGGACTTCAGAAGAAAAAAAAATTAAGTTGCTCTTTCCAAAAATAAATATAGTGCTAAAAATATGTCCGCAGAAGGCCGAAATGCTTGAAAACACTACATCACAAGTTGCAGTCGCATCCTTTGATGTAAGGATGTAGGGGGGTGTGGCCAAAAAGGTGAGAGATAAAATTCCCAGGGTGAGAAAGACTCAGGGAGATCACTTGACCTTAAAGCCTTTAGAAGTCAGGGGAGTTTTCCAGCACCTGCCTTTTTTAGAACCCAATAAGCAGTGGGAGAATCAGAGCTGAATTTCAGGTTGGATTCCTATACATTTGCTGTTCACCTTATCCCCTCAATTTATTTCCTGACCTGTGTAGGGTAGGGGGAACGGCCTACTGGATGTCTATACATGTTTGTATAGTCTCACGTAGGCGTACTATTAAAATAGAAGAATGGCTTCACACAACAGTCTACCTTTACCTCTCTCTTCCATACACACGCTCCACCCATAATTCAGACATACCAGCTTGTCGGTGTCCAGGCCTCTTTCCCAGGACACTAGACGTGGTTGCCAAATCTTGACTCTTGGCGATCAGTTGTGCGGTGTACATGGCAGAGCTGCGATCACTTCGAGGTGCTACCTCTTTTCAAGTCTTTGGGAGGAAATCCCTGACCTGTGCCCGAGCTGGGTGATCATGCAGTGCTTCCACTCTTCATTTGGTTGCAAAAGTCGACCGATTGTTTTGCATTTTCGGTACCTTCCTCCCCTGTTCCAGAGCAACATCCGCTCCACACCCACCCACCCACACACACGCACACGCACACGCACGCACACGCACACACACACGCACACGCACACGCACACCCACCCACCCACGCACACACACACACACACGCACACACACACACACGCACACGCACACCCACCCACCCACGCACACGCACACGCACACACGCACACACACACACACACACGCACACACACACACACACGCACACACACACACACACACACACAGACAGCACTCTTCTCACCCCGTGAGCACACTTCCCCCCCAATGAAACTTTCTCTCTAGGTTTTTTTCGGGTTTTTTCTTAAAACAAACACTAAAATGTCTGTGGGGCCCTTTAACCTTACTAGTTAGCACAGTGGGCTGGGGTGGGCTGGGGGTAGGTTGCGGTGGGGTGAGGGGGTGGTGGTACTGAGATTGCTTTTCTAGATCCCCGCTCCACACAAGCCTACCCTGCCCCATTATCAACATCTCCCACTCCCATCCCCATCGGCTGAACCCACATGGCCACATCCGTAGCCAAAACCATTCTGCACCCTTTGCCTTCAAGTTGTGGACCATTTTAGCCCACTCTCTAATCAAGAGAGTCCTTTTCTCTGTGGCAGAGAGAGGTTCACACACCTGGGGCGGGCCGGTGGAAGGAGCGGTGAAGCTCCGCCTCTTCCCCTCTCAATCCCCGCCCACACCTCCAGCGAAGCTATTTAAAGCCTCACCCAGCGGGTCTCTGTGCACAGCGCCTCAGAGGAGGACAGATCCGTTGGTCTGAACTTCTGCGCGTGCCCGGTGCTGACAGCGTCCTGCGACCTGGAAGCCCATTCCCAAGACAGAAGGACCGAACGCTTTGGTACCTGAAATCTCTGTCTGTCTCCTTTGTTCATATCTGCGTCTCTGTGGAGGACGCATTCTCTCCCCACAAGACACCCCTCACCCCCACCCCCGCACACACACACACCCCACCACCCCGTCCCCCATTCCTGTTTTCAGAGGAGGGGGCAGGGTGTCCTAAAAGCAGCAGGTTTCTTCACCATGTCTGCATCTGAGGAGACAGGGCCCATGTCCTTCTCGACCCCTGAGGGATCCCCCAGCCTTGACAGCCCAAACGATGGTCTGGACTCCTCCAGCCTCTCAGGCTCAGGAAGGGACTCCTCACTTGGGACTCTCCAGGTGGAATTTCCATCCTTTCCCAGGGCGACCACCCCAGCTTCACCTCTACCTCTACCGCACGACTTCGACTTCCCGTTCCCCCCTAAAGAGCACAGGGGACAGTCACGAGACTCCATGGACTCGACACCAACTTCTTCCCTCGTGGTTTCCTCACTGTCACCCGGCTTCTCAATAATGTACCACATGTTCGTACCGTCATCGCCTAGTCCTTCATGCCCAGCCCTCAGGGATTCCCCACCGGCCCGAAGCTACTCGCCTCCCACCAACCCTCGGAGACCCCGGCGGGAAAAAGAGGCCAGCCCCCAGGGCAACACTGGTGCCTGCCACACCTCCCAGATCTCTTCGGCGGGGTCTCCCCTGGGCTCGCCCTCAGCCTTGAGCTACTCGTCCATCAACATCTCTTCCGTGGGGTCTCCCCTGGGCTCTCAAGTGGCCCACGGCTGCTCGCTCAACACTCCTCCGAGACCCCAGCGGGAGACCGAAGCCAGCCCCCGGAGCCCCATTGGTGCCTGGCACACCTCCCCGATCTCTTCCGCGGGGTCTCCCGTAGGCTCGCCCTCTGCCCTGAGCTACTCGCCCATAAGCACCTCGTACGCGGGGTGGTCCCTGGGCTCGCCCTCGGCCTTAAGTTACTCGCCCATCAGCATCTCTTCCGCGGGGTCTCCCCTGGGCTCACCCTCGGCCCTGAGCTACTCGCCCATCAGTGTCTCTTCCGCGGGGTCTACCCTGGGTTCACACGTGGGCCCCGGTTGCTCGCCCAACACACCTCCGAGACCATGGCGGGAGACCGAAGCCAGCCCCCGGGGCCCCACTGCTGCCTGGCACACCTCCCCGATCTCTTCCGCAGGGTCTCCCCTGGGCTCGCCCTCGGACCTGAGCTACTCGCCCATCAGCATCTCTTCCGTGGGGTCTCCCCTGGGCTCGCCCTCGGCCCTGAGCTACTCGCCCATCAGTGTCTCTTCCGCGGGGTCTACCCTGGGTTCACACGTGGGCCCCGGTTGCTCGCCCAACACCCCTCCGAGACCATGGCGGGAGACCGAAGCCAGCCCCCGGGGCCCCACTGCTGCCTGGCACACCTCCCCGATCTCTTCCGCGGCGACTCCCCTGGGCTCGGCCTCGGCCCTTAGCTACTCACCCATCAGCATCTCTTGCGCGGAGTCTCCACTGGCTTCCCCCGTGGCCCCCGGCTCCTCGCCCCAGTGGGGGACTGAATCGAGCCCCCGGGGCACCACTAATCCCTGGCAGACCTCCCCCATCTCTTCCACTGGGTCTCCCCTGGGCTCACCCACAGGCCCATGGGACTCTCTCGTGGCCCCCCGCTCCTCTCCCACCACCCCCAAATTTCTGCCCGAGTTGGCACGTCCCAGACCGGAAAGCCCTGTCAGCTCACAGACCTCAGAGCTTTACTCCCCTTCGTTTCCCCTTTATCCAGCAGTGGCTCCCGGATATTTTCGAGGGTTCCCATACTCACCTGGTTTCACACTGGGATACACCCATGGCCTCACTGACACTCTCCCTTGTGGTTTCTTGACCCAAGGGGTGGGCCAAAGGCCGAGCCCACAGGAGCCTGGGTCTTGCCTGTTTCTCCACGGCGCCAGTCACTGTCACACACCTCCCCGTGGAAGAGACCTTCGTGCATCCCGAGGGCACACACACCCTTGCCCTTCACCTTGCTATTGTCACCCACTGGCTCTCAAGAGAGAACGGTCTCAAGGCCGTCCTCAGCACCCCTGCGCTTATCGGCGGGACCCTCTCACACTCCCACTCCCAGGCCCATACGGCCAGCACCCCCAGCCGGCTGGTGTCCTTGTGGGCGACACTGCAGACAGCGGTGACCCCATCCCCCACCCCGCCACCCCACACGGCCACCTGCATGGGCTCGTTTCCTGGCTAGAATCATCTCCTGGCTTCTAGGGGACCTCGTAGGGGTGGGGGGTGTGGGGTGAGCAGAGAAGACAGGACGATTCTTTTTTTTGCATCACCCTCTCCGCTGCCCGCCCACAACCTAACCCGCCCGTCCTTCATATAGTCTCTCATTACCCTTTCCAAACAGCATGAAGCTGCTCAGAGGAACCCTGTCTGTCCGAGTGGGCAGCCTGCCCAGGGGGCCATCGTGCCGCCTGCACCGCCAGAGACACACTTCTGGCCGCAGCAGCCAACCTCAAGTGAAGAGACATCTCCCCAGCTGGAGCAACAGCCCCAGCACTCAGCCCTTCCAGGCTCCTCAAGCCTCCTGGACGAACTCTTGTCAGACGCGGACATTCTGGACAAGGCAGGCCCTTTTCCGAATGCGGACGCAGAGGAAGAGGAACTTGCCGCAACCCTGGAAGCCCCCCTCAGCGAGGAAGAATTCCAGGCCTTGCTCGACATGCTGCCAGGCTCCCCAGTGCCACAGGCTTAGGGGGAGGTAGGAAGACCTTCCCCCGAGCCCCGTTCAAGCCTCCTTTCCTGGGAGGCAGAGCCACGGGCGAGAGAAAGGAGAAGGAACAAGCAACGCTCATGATAGTGTCTGGCAGGGCGACCAAGGCAAGAAGACTGTCGACCGCAACTGCGTTGTGTCTACGAGCAATGCCATGCTCCACACGGACTGTCAGGAAGCATGGGCACCAGGAGGGACACCACCTCTGAAGCCTCAAGGAATTCTAGCCTTCCAATGACAACGAGGAGGACCCAAGGCTGAACTGGATTTCCCCGTTGTATGTGACATTCCATTGATCCAATCAATAAATCTTGGCACTCAGTTCAAGTTCCTGGTTGCGCTTTGGTCACTTTATATTCTCCCGCGTTTCCTCGGGGAGGTGAAATTCCTCCCTTGGCCTGGGACAGCATGGGAAGGTGGTCCAGACGCCCCTGTCTAGTCCCGTAGCTTGTAGCCACAAACACACCCTAGTGGAATCAAGAAAACAGTCTCTCAGTGACAGCCTTCACTTGATTTCTGGGTGCATGGTGTGGAATGGTTCCTCAGGGCATCGCCCTTTGCGCACAAGGACAGAACTGTGCAAACACTTTAATTGCCAGAGTTCATAGTAACAACTGTGCCCGGTTTATTATGCAGGCAAATAATCTCTCTCCGTCCCTCTCTCTCTCTCATTGTCTGTCTACGGCCACACATTACACGCGCACACCTCTCAAAAGATAAGCCGGGTTACAACTAAAGCGATGCACAAAGGAACTGAAAAACCAAATGCCTGTGGCATCGTAACGTCGTGGCAGGTGATCCCTTCCACTGCTTCTTTCAAAAATATTTTCCAACACATGTGCCTCGTACACTCTGTGTTGAGTGATTCTCGATTGGCTCAATCCGTGCTCCCCATGTCCAGCATGGGTGTGTTAGCGGCACGAAGTAGGAAAATAATCTGAGAGTTTCCACTTGAATGTGTATACACCGATGTATCTGAGTCTCTAGCTACAACTGCATCCGGGTCTCTAGCTCTATAGTGTGTATATCTCTGCAGACACATCTAGTCCTCAGCTCCCTCCCAGTCACTCCTCTGTCTTAGGCTCCCCTTTCTCCGGAGCTCTAGAGCAATATACAGCCCTCTCTCTCTGTCTCTCTCTCTCTCTGTCTCTCTCCCTCTCTGTCTCTCTCTTCCTCTCTCTCTCTCTCTCCTTCTTTCCCTTGGGCAGAAAGGAAACGTCAGTTTCAAGGGCCACACAGGTGGCATAGGGCTTCTGGGAAAAGAATCTGGCCACGGTAGCGTCAGGACAAGTATGACTGGAGATGCGGTAAGAGACAGCTTATGGAAAAGATGGTGCTTTCAAGAGGGCGGGAGGAACACTGGGTCACAGTGTGCCGGGAAACACTGAGATCCTTGTGGGTGGCAGGACTTGCACAGACGCTAGCTAGAGCTAGGAGCTGTGGCTTTACCATCTTGGGGGTTCAATGCTGGCTGCTCCAGCGAAATCTCGGAGCCCAGGGACGGGCAGCGGAACATCCACAGGGAGGCCACTGGTGGACTGTGCATAAACACACCTGCGGGCTCTCAGGATGTCCTGGCTGCCATGCTGATCAAAGCTTCTACTCTCCCAAGCAAGCTTACCCCACCTGGATTGTCCAGGAGGGAGCCGGTCCAAGTCTGGAAGCCCGTGCCTTCTGGGAGGAGCCAGCAAATCCCATGTTTCCGTGATTATCTCAGCCAAAACTTCCACCTTCTCGGGAAAAACCACCCTGATCCAACAAGATGGTCACGCCCCCCACTCTGATCTCTGGCACTTGAGGACAAGGGACCAGGACCTGCACCTCCTCAGGACATCCTCCTGGGCCTCCTGGGACTTGCAGACTCCTACTAGCTCCGGTGGCATCCGTCCACGGGGACCACCCGACAACTGCCCTTAGTGGGTGGGTGCAGAAAATCAAACACACAGATCACACAAACACACACGCCCCAGCCATATTTTCACGAATTAGTGGTGTAATTACTCCAATTCCCCACTGTTTCTAAATAAGCTCACTGTCCTCATGTTAATCCACGTGGTGGCAAAAGAACATATTAGAGATGGTTCTGTGTTTCTGTGTGGTTGTTTTGTTTGTTTGCTTCTAAGTTTTCAATTCTCTGCAGCGCAAACGCCCCGAAAATGTTGGGATGGTTGTATTTGGAATCCAAAGCACTCCTTTCAAACCAAGCTGTGTCATCATCCATCATATAACTTGCTTCATATCCCTCTCCTTCTTCCGCCTCTTCTTCTTCTTCCTCCTCCTCCTCCTCCTCTTCTTCTTCCTCTCTTCTCCTTCTTCCAGATGCCAGTTGACCAGTGAAAGTGAACCCGACTTCGTCTTGTGGACGCCAAGGACAAGCACTGAAATTAAGTTCCTTGGCTTGTGAAACCTACACGTGTGGCCTGCCCCTTTCTCTGGTCTCTCCATGGCATGTGAGCAAGGGGGTGGGTTTCAGGGTACCTCTGAAAAAGTCCCGAACTGTTGAGGACCATGGGTAGACCCTAGATAAGCAGTCAAGCTTAGTGTGTGAATTATCGGGAACTCAAACCCCAGCCAAGGAAATGCTTTAAGAGTGGGAGGCAATGACGTCCTGGTGGTGATGAACGAAGTGGGAAACGTACTCGAGGAAAGCTAGGCTCCAGGTTCTCTCTCCATTTTGGAAAGTACAGTGACACAGCTAAGCGTGAGGGATTCAGAGTTGGGGAATTCCACGGAGAGCAAAAGTATGTGTGGAATGTGAAAAGGTGTGAAAACGAGAGAGCACTGGACCCCAAGCATTCTGGGAAAGGATGACGAGGGCGGCAGCTTCAAAGAGACCTGGGAGCCTCCGAACAGGCCTTCCATTCCAACGCCCACTTGCCTCACGGGATTCCTTCCAGGTTCTCAATTTGCAAGGAAGGGTTCCCCACCATCTGCGGCTATTTACATAAATAGGGGCGGGGCATCCTCATCCATTATAAATCCTGAGCTTCTCAGCACTGAGCAGTTGGCCAGCAGCTTCCGTGCCATCCGTGTGGGTCTCCCACCATGGATTCGTCCAGCTCGTCCGGCACATACAGCACCTCCACAGGTACGTTGCCCTCAGCATCTGGGCTCTGGGGTTGGGTCCTCCAAATACACTCATGCACCTCCCCACCCCAAGGGTTGATCACCACGAAGGTTGAAGTTTCCCTATGACCACTAATTGGCACGGACAGATATGCTGGGACATGTTTCTGGAATCAGTTGGGCAAAAGGATGCACCTTGGTTTGGGCAATTCACGTACATATTTCTGGTTTGATGGTTCGTTTGTTTTCCTTCTTGAAATCGACATGGAAGTAGGTAGGCCTGTTGCCTGACAATGGCTTCTCTACCAAAAATCCCAGCCTGTGGTTGCACTGAACGGAACACGAGTGTTTGAAAACGTTCCCAACCAAACTGACACTCTTTTCCAGTTGACCGTGTTTGGGATTTTGAGTTGGTTTCCCATGTTCTATTCTTGCTCTTGTTACGGATTTGCTCTCTTTGGTCTCGTGTTCCATTTGAACTGGTTTATCTTCCATGGTCGCCAGGGAAAGAATCCACATCCAGTATGTATTAAGAATAGAAGAAAAAGAGAGTTTTTCTTTGAGCACAACTGAAAGCTAGAGCCTGGGAAACAGAGATTCCCGGAGTACTCGAACTGTCTCTCATTGGACTCCAAGGTAGCCAGTGCAGGAGCCTCTGGAAAGGCAAAATCCGCAGTGTGACACGTTCGTTCCTTGAGTGCTTTCCAAAGATTTTCCTTGGAGCTGTCAGGAAGGAAGGGCGCTTTTAAAGGAAGTCACCGTTGGGGGTCCGAAACCCTTGCCTTGCCTTGTCTCCTTCCAGCGCGAGACCTGGAGACGACTCTACGTCACCAGCTGCCAGATGCTAGAGCGGGTGGCCCTTGCAGAAGGGTTGGTGTTGTCCTAGAGTTGGAGAGAGTTCAGAAAACTCAAATCTCAAGGATGTGCAGGACGTGCCTGAAACCACATCCACCCTGGCCGTCACGCCCGGCTCCCGCCTTAGAAGGCAGGAAACAAACACGCATCTATTCCCTTGCCGCCAGAAAGACGCAACCTCAAATAGGACAGGGATGGGGGCAGCCCTTCAAGGCTGCCCAACTGAAACAATAGCACACACACACGGCGAGTCAGCAAGACCTTGGTGCCTGGAAAGGGAAACTCATCTTCCGAAGAATACTGGGCTGTTGTGGGTATGTGGGTGGGCGGGCGCCATCAGATGGGGCCCCACGTTGGTCCTTATCTCAAAAATGTGGGTCTTCTTAACAATCTCCTAGTGCGTTCTGTGTTGGGGGTTGGCTTGTGTGTTTGTCTGGCTTCGATTGGCTTTCGTCTCGTTTCCTTTCAAATACTGAAAGCGGATGTGCCCTGTACGTATGACAGGCCAGAAGCCGGGCCGGGCTCCTTCCGTTAGCATAGAGTTCAAGGTAAATCTGGTAGGAGCCATCAAGACTTTCTGAGGCCTCCACAGGTGGGCAATCCTTCCACCCATTTTGGTCACGTTAGCCTGTTTTTCTAGGGCTTTCCCCTTCTGCTTGCATGGCGCCCTGTGGATCCTTGGCGAGTGGTGGGGGGATCCCCATAGCCTTGACCCTCAGCTTAGCTTGAGCCCACAGGGTCCCACTCAGCGTGGCTTTCAGGGTGTGCCCACGGTTGTTCCAAATGCAGAGTCTTCCCCTGGCTTAGAGATTTTTCACGTGGCACAAGGACCAGCGCTGTGCCGGTACCGTTGGTTTGCACCTCCATGGATTCGCCCCTGACACATTCCCCCTTTTCTCTCCCACAGGCCGACTCTCAAGACCATCGCGAAGGAGGAGGCTGGTTCTGAGGCTGAGTCAGAAGGACACCCTGCAAGCACTCTTTCAACAGAACCCCTACCCCGGGATAACGACCAGAGAACGGCTGGCACGAGAACTGGGCATTCCAGAAAGCAGAATTCAGGTACGTCCGAGTCTCTCGATCCATTCTCCCTCTCGGGGTCCATGTCCAGACGCAAGTCGCCCTACGCCAGCTGGAGTCCTTGCCCTTGGGGCTTCCTCTTCTGGGTGCTCCAGACAGCAGGGACTCGAATCTTGGCAAGGAAGGTGGCTCCCTTTGGAAAACGTGGCCAGACTGAGCTGTGTGGCGAGAGGTCCATTCAAATGGGTGGTCAAGAATAAAGGGCGAGGGGCCAAGGAAGCAGGAGGGCCTGGTGGTGCCAGGGAGGTGTTCCCTTGATGGCTGGCCTCCGAGGAACTAGCCGTGCTGAAGACTTCCCTCTCTGGGCAGGTTGGAGAGGAGTCACCAAAGGTAGGAACACCTCGCCTGCCACCTTACAAAGCGTCGCCAAAGACTGATTGGCTTTCCCTACGAACACGTTTTCTCAGGGTGTCACATTTTCCACACACCACCGTCAGAAACTTCTGAAAACATGCACACACACACGCACACAAGCACAGGTCCACACTGCGGTTCGGCCTCGGGGAATGAGGTAGCATGCACACGGCTTCACTGTTGAAGACAAGGACACATATTCTGAAGATGGGGAGCGGGTACATAAGAGTCTCCTGACCTAAGAGTGATGGAGGCATGTAGTCCCTGAGAAGTGACTGTCAATGAGTAGTTCCCAGGCAGCATGGGAAGTGTGGTTTTCATGGGGGCACTTGCTAATGGATATGATTGCGTGTTATGAGACAGTACCGCCTGTGGGGACATAAGAGAGGCAGGGAACCTTGAATCGGGCATGGACCGTGCCAAAGTGGAGGCAAAGAGAGCAAATGAGGGAAAGGAGATTGAGCCTGAGAGCCTGGGACAGAGACAGAGAGAGGGGAAGGCAGGCAGGCAGGTGGGCAGGCGGGCGGGTGGCAACAGAGACAGATGTCAACAGGTAGATGCGGAGTATCGTAGACGGAGACCAAAAGACCCACAGAGAAACTGGTAGTTTTGATGAGGAGGGGTGGGGCGGGTGAGAGTGTGAGGGAGAGGTAGCTATCCATCCCATTCTGACTGTGGGAAAGCAAGCATTGTCTCCTCCTGTGTCACAAGTCGTTACTCTGGACACCAGGAAGGTGACTCGAAGAGGAAGGATTATTTTCACGGACACAGATTGTGTATTCTGGAATCTGGGGCACTTCTTCAGAGGTGAAAGCGGGAGTCTACATTCTACCTGCCAGTGAGAGTTCAGTCCCTTTGACTCGTAAATATTTCCACTGGGGGCAGAGGGGCCATACTGGGTCTCCATTAGTCGGCTTGTTGCTGGCTGGCTGGCTGGCTGGCGCATTTGTGCGTTTGTGCTATGGTGCATCCCTGCAATCGATCTTGGAAGTACGTGCATGAGCATTGAATGACAAGGCTTTCTTTCTTTGCACCCAGGTTTGGTTTCAAAACCAACGAAGAAGACGCCTAAAGCAGAGCCGATTGCTGTCGGAGCATGCCTTCAAAGGAGGGCAGTCGCAGCCGCTGCGGCCGCCACCACCTCAGGCTTTGACTCGAGGTAAGTACCCAGCAATCCAAAGGCATTTCCCCAGAGCATCTCCTTGAGACACAATCATCTCTGAACGTGGATGACCGTGGGAGGCCAGGAACGCTTCAGAGAGGAAACCATGATATCTTGGCTTCTTGCCCCATTCCTGTTCCACACAGGAGCATCATGGCCCTGTTGGAGGGTGGGGAGATGCATGGCCAGGAAGGCTTGGAATCTTCGGGTCTGGAACCTGCCCGGATGTGCAGAAATCCCTTCTTCCATCACATGGGGCATTTTCACATAGCACTGAATAAGATGTATCGATGTATCGATCTTGATCTATGACATACCACTTCCTACATACCACACACTGTATCTGCCGTGAATGTGCTGCAATTGGCCTGAATGTCCTCTCTTCTCTGTGTGTTCTTCTTCAGAAAGCTTGGGAAGAGAGGCCAGGCGAAAGAGGACTTTCATCTCTCCTTCTCAAACAAGGGTCCTTGTGCAAGCCTTTGAGAGGGATCGATTTCCATCTATTGCTGCCAGGGAAGAATTGGCTCACCAGACAGGAATTCCCGAACCTCGAATCCAGGTAAGTTCTCCACCAGTGGGTGGGACTTGGCTTCTCCCACGAGGAAGGAGTGTTAAACCTTGTGACGGGTTGCTGCTGGATATAGGTAGGCTTGGCGAGGGGGGATTGGGAGGAGGTTCCCTTCGTCCTACGAATACACTAAGGGGGCTGATCTGAAGGCATCCCTTTCCGGAAGAGGAGAGGGCAATGGAAGTCCTGGGCAGCCAGGGAGGGGCCTGAGGTTGTAGCCGGTCAATGACGGCTCTCCTCAAAGCCAGGGGTGGGGAGGGGTGGGGTGGGTCCTGTGCTGCCCTGACGTCCTCCCGCATTTTCAAGAGCCAAGGCGAAAGCTCTAGGTAAAATGGCCCTTAGATGAGGCCCACCAGTAATTGCCATGGACCTGACAGATTCGAGGGCTGGGCAGGGCAGGGCAGGGCGGGCCGGGGCGGGGCCGGCCGGGGATGGGGCGGGGGCAAGTAGATCTGGACTGTCGCGCTGCTAATGTTCCTGTCTCCCCATATGGTTCCCTAGATATGGTTCCAGAACCGAAGAGCTCGGCACCCGAAGCAGAGCGCTAGTGGGCCTGTGAATGCCCTGGCCGAAGGACCAGATGCCACATCAGCCGTGACTGCCCTGTCGGACCAAAGCCCCCCGCCCACTGTCCATAGCAGCTCTCATCGTTATCCTCCCTCTCATGCACCTGAGAGCACGCAATCCTTTGCTGCGGCCACTCCTGTTTTCTCCCCCACCTTTCTTGTGCCAGGGGCTGCCTCTGGGTGCTGTGTGGGCCACCCGTTGATGTTCATCGTGGTCCAGCCCAGCCTGGCAGCACTTCAGGGATGCCAGAACCCGCAGCCTCTTCCGGCCACAGTTCCGTGGGGCGAAGGGACACATGCTGTCATCGCCAGTGGGCAGCCTGCCCAGGGGGCCATCGTGCCGCCTGCACCGCCAGAGACACACTTCTGGCCGCAGCAGCCAACCTCAAGTGAAGAGACATCTCCCCAGCTGGAGCAACAGCCCCAGCACTCAGCGCTTCCAGGCTCCTCAAGCCTCCTGGACGAACTCTTGTCAGACGCGGACATTCTGAACAAGGCAGGCCCATTTCCGAATGCGGTCGCAGAGGAAGAGGAACTTGCCGCAACCCTGGAAGCCCCCCTCAGCGAGGAAGAATTCCAGGCCTTGCTCGACATGCTGCCAGGCTCCCCAGTGCCACAGGCTTAGGGGGAGGTAGGAAGACCTTCCCCCGAGCCCCGTTCAAGCCTCCTTTCCTGGGAGGCAGAGCCACGGGCGAGAGAAAGGAGAAGGAACAAGCAACGCTCATGATAGTGTCTGGCAGGGCGACCAAGGCAAGAAGACTGTGGACCGCAACTGCGTTGTGTCTACGAGCAATGCCATGCTCCACACGGACTGTCAGGAAGCATGGGCACCAGGAGGGACACCACCTCTGAAGCCTCAAGGAATTCTAGCCTTCCAATGACAACGAGGAGGACCCAAGGCTGAACTGGATTTCCCCGTTGTATGTGACATTCCATTGATCCAATCAATAAATCTTGGCACTCAGTTCAAGTTCTTCGTTGTGCTTTGGTCGCTTTGTATTCTCCCGCATTTCCTCGGGGAGGTGAAATCCCTCCCTTGGCCTGGGACAGCATGGGAAGGTGGTCCAGACGCCCCTGTCTAGTCCCGTAGCTTGTAGCCACAAACACACCCTAGTGGAATCAAGAAAACAGTCTCTCAGTGACAACCTTCACTTGGTTTCTGGGTGCATGGTGTGGAAGGGTTCCTAAGGGTATCGCCCTTTGCACACAAGGACAGAACTGTGCAAACACTTTCATTGCCAGAGTTCATAGTAACAACTGTGCCCAGTTTATTATGCAGGCAAATAATCTCTCTCCGTCCCTCTCTCTCTCTCATTGTCTGTCTACGGCCACACACTACACGCGCACACCTCTCAAAAGATAAGCCGGGTTACAACTAAAGCGATGCACAAAGGAACTGAAAAACCAAATGCCTGTGGCATCGTAACGTCGTGGCAGGTGATCCCTTCCACTGCTTCTTTCAAAAATATTTTCCAACACATGTGCCTCGTACACTCTGTGTTGAGTGATTCTCGATTGGCTCAATCCGTGCTCCCCATGTCCAGCATGGGTGTGTCAGCGGCACGAAGTAGGAAAATAATCTGAGAGTTGCCACTTGAATGTGTGTACACCGATGTATCTGAGTCTCTAGCTACAACTGCATCCGGGTCTCTAGCTCTATAGTGTGTATATCTCTGCAGACACATCTAGTCCTCAGCTCCCTCCCAGTCACTCCTCTGTCTTAGGCTCCCCTTTCTCCGGAGCTCTAGAGCAATATACAGCCCTCTCTCTCTGTCTCTCTCTCTCTCTGTCTCTCTCCCTCTCTGTCTCTCTCTTCCTCTCTCTCTCTCTCTCCTTCTTTCCCTTGGGCAGAAAGGAAACGTCAGTTTCAAGGGCCACACAGGTGGCATAGGGCTTCTGGGAAAAGAATCTGGCCACGGTAGCGTCAGGACAAGTATGACTGGAGATGCGGTAAGAGACAGCTTATGGAAAAGATGGTGCTTTCAAGAGGGCGGGAGGAACACTGGGTCACAGTGTGCCGGGAAACACTGAGATCCTTGTGGGTGGCAGGACTTGCACAGACGCTAGCTAGAGCTAGGAGCTGTGGCTTTACCATCTTGGGGGTTCAATGCTGGCTGCTCCAGCGAAATCTCGGAGCCCAGGGACGGGCAGCGGAACATCCACAGGGAGGCCACTGGTGGACTGTGCATAAACACACCTGCGGGCTCTCAGGATGTCCTGGCTGCCATGCTGATCAAAGCTTCTACTCTCCCAAGCAAGCTTACCCCACCTGGATTGTCCAGGAGGGAGCCGGTCCAAGTCTGGAAGCCCGTGCCTTCTGGGAGGAGCCAGCAAATCCCATGTTTCCGTGATTATCTCAGCCAAAACTTCCACCTTCTCGGGAAAAACCACCCTGATCCAACAAGATGGTCACGCCCCCCACTCTGATCTCTGGCACTTGAGGACAAGGGACCAGGACCTGCACCTCCTCAGGACATCCTCCTGGGCCTCCTGGGACTTGCAGACTCCTACTAGCTCCGGTGGCATCCGTCCACGGGGACCACCCGACAACTGCCCTTAGTGGGTGGGTGCAGAAAATCAAACACACAGATCACACAAACACACACGCCCCAGCCATATTTTCACGAATTAGTGGTGTAATTACTCCAATTCCCCACTGTTTCTAAATAAGCTCACTGTCCTCATGTTAATCCACGTGGTGGCAAAAGAACACATTAGAGATGGTTCTGTGTTTCTGTGTGGTTGTTTTGTTTGTTTGCTTCTAAGTTTTCAATTCTCTGCAGCGCAAACGCCCCGAAAATGTTGGGATGGTTGTATTTGGAATCCAAAGCACTCCTTTCAAACCAAGCTGTGTCATCATCCATCATATAACTTGCTTCATATCCCTCTCCTTCTTCCGCCTCTTCTTCTTCTTCCTCCTCCTCCTCCTCCTCTTCTTCTTCCTCTCTTCTCCTTCTTCCAGATGCCAGTTGACCAGTGAAAGTGAACCCGACTTCGTCTTGTGGACGCCAAGGACAAGCACTGAAATTAAGTTCCTTGGCTTGTGAAACCTACACGTGTGGCCTGCCCCTTTCTCTGGTCTCTCCATGGCATGTGAGCAAGGGGGTGGGTTTCAGGGTACCTCTGAAAAAGTCCCGAACTGTTGAGGACCATGGGTAGACCCTAGATAAGCAGTCAAGCTTAGTGTGTGAATTATCGGGAACTCAAACCCCAGCCAAGGAAATGCTTTAAGAGTGGGAGGCAATGACGTCCTGGTGGTGATGAACGAAGTGGGAAACGTACTCGAGGAAAGCTAGGCTCCAGGTTCTCTCTCCATTTTGGAAAGTACAGTGACACAGCTAAGCGTGAGGGATTCAGAGTTGGGGAATTCCACGGAGAGCAAAAGTATGTGTGGAATGTGAAAAGGTGTGAAAACGAGAGAGCACTGGACCCCAAGCATTCTGGGAAAGGATGACGAGGGCGGCAGCTTCAAAGAGACCTGGGAGCCTCCGAACAGGCCTTCCATTCCAACGCCCACTTGCCTCACGGGATTCCTTCCAGGTTCTCAATTTGCAAGGAAGGGTTCCCCACCATCTGCGGCTATTTACATAAATAGGGGCGGGGCATCCTCATCCATTATAAATCCTGAGCTTCTCAGCACTGAGCAGTTGGCCAGCAGCTTCCGTGCCATCCGTGTGGGTCTCCCACCATGGATTCGTCCAGCTCGTCCGGCACATACAGCACCTCCACAGGTACGTTGCCCTCAGCATCTGGGCTCTGGGGTTGGGTCCTCCAAATACACTCATGCACCTCCCCACCCCAAGGGTTGATCACCACGAAGGTTGAAGTTTCCCTATGACCACTAATTGGCACGGACAGATATGCTGGGACATGTTTCTGGAATCAGTTGGGCAAAAGGATGCACCTTGGTTTGGGCAATTCACGTACATATTTCTGGTTTGATGGTTCGTTTGTTTTCCTTCTTGAAATCGACATGGAAGTAGGTAGGCCTGTTGCCTGACAATGGCTTCTCTACCAAAAATCCCAGCCTGTGGTTGCACTGAACGGAACACGAGTGTTTGAAAACGTTCCCAACCAAACTGACACTCTTTTCCAGTTGACCGTGTTTGGGATTTTGAGTTGGTTTCCCATGTTCTATTCTTGCTCTTGTTACGGATTTGCTCTCTTTGGTCTCGTGTTCCATTTGAACTGGTTTATCTTCCATGGTCGCCAGGGAAAGAATCCACATCCAGTATGTATTAAGAATAGAAGAAAAAGAGAGTTTTTCTTTGAGCACAACTGAAAGCTAGAGCCTGGGAAACAGAGATTCCCGGAGTACTCGAACTGTCTCTCATTGGACTCCAAGGTAGCCAGTGCAGGAGCCTCTGGAAAGGCAAAATCCGCAGTGTGACACGTTCGTTCCTTGAGTGCTTTCCAAAGATTTTCCTTGGAGCTGTCAGGAAGGAAGGGCGCTTTTAAAGGAAGTCACCGTTGGGGGTCCGAAACCCTTGCCTTGCCTTGTCTCCTTCCAGCGCGAGACCTGGAGACGACTCTACGTCACCAGCTGCCAGATGCTAGAGCGGGTGGCCCTTGCAGAAGGGTTGGTGTTGTCCTAGAGTTGGAGAGAGTTCAGAAAACTCAAATCTCAAGGATGTGCAGGACGTGCCTGAAACCACATCCACCCTGGCCGTCACGCCCGGCTCCCGCCTTAGAAGGCAGGAAACAAACACGCATCTATTCCCTTGCCGCCAGAAAGACGCAACCTCAAATAGGACAGGGATGGGGGCAGCCCTTCAAGGCTGCCCAACTGAAACAATAGCACACACACACGGCGAGTCAGCAAGACCTTGGTGCCTGGAAAGGGAAACTCATCTTCCGAAGAATACTGGGCTGTTGTGGGTATGTGGGTGGGCGGGCGCCATCAGATGGGGCCCCACGTTGGTCCTTATCTCAAAAATGTGGGTCTTCTTAACAATCTCCTAGTGCGTTCTGTGTTGGGGGTTGGCTTGTGTGTTTGTCTGGCTTCGATTGGCTTTCGTCTCGTTTCCTTTCAAATACTGAAAGCGGATGTGCCCTGTACGTATGACAGGCCAGAAGCCGGGCCGGGCTCCTTCCGTTAGCATAGAGTTCAAGGTAAATCTGGTAGGAGCCATCAAGACTTTCTGAGGCCTCCACAGGTGGGCAATCCTTCCACCCATTTTGGTCACGTTAGCCTGTTTTTCTAGGGCTTTCCCCTTCTGCTTGCATGGCGCCCTGTGGATCCTTGGCGAGTGGTGGGGGGATCCCCATAGCCTTGACCCTCAGCTTAGCTTGAGCCCACAGGGTCCCACTCAGCGTGGCTTTCAGGGTGTGCCCACGGTTGTTCCAAATGCAGAGTCTTCCCCTGGCTTAGAGATTTTTCACGTGGCACAAGGACCAGCGCTGTGCCGGTACCGTTGGTTTGCACCTCCATGGATTCGCCCCTGACACATTCCCCCTTTTCTCTCCCACAGGCCGACTCTCAAGACCATCGCGAAGGAGGAGGCTGGTTCTGAGGCTGAGTCAGAAGGACACCCTGCAAGCACTCTTTCAACAGAACCCCTACCCCGGGATAACGACCAGAGAACGGCTGGCACGAGAACTGGGCATTCCAGAAAGCAGAATTCAGGTACGTCCGAGTCTCTCGATCCATTCTCCCTCTCGGGGTCCATGTCCAGACGCAAGTCGCCCTACGCCAGCTGGAGTCCTTGCCCTTGGGGCTTCCTCTTCTGGGTGCTCCAGACAGCAGGGACTCGAATCTTGGCAAGGAAGGTGGCTCCCTTTGGAAAACGTGGCCAGACTGAGCTGTGTGGCGAGAGGTCCATTCAAATGGGTGGTCAAGAATAAAGGGCGAGGGGCCAAGGAAGCAGGAGGGCCTGGTGGTGCCAGGGAGGTGTTCCCTTGATGGCTGGCCTCCGAGGAACTAGCCGTGCTGAAGACTTCCCTCTCTGGGCAGGTTGGAGAGGAGTCACCAAAGGTAGGAACACCTCGCCTGCCACCTTACAAAGCGTCGCCAAAGACTGATTGGCTTTCCCTACGAACACGTTTTCTCAGGGTGTCACATTTTCCACACACCACCGTCAGAAACTTCTGAAAACATGCACACACACACGCACACAAGCACAGGTCCACACTGCGGTTCGGCCTCGGGGAATGAGGTAGCATGCACACGGCTTCACTGTTGAAGACAAGGACACATATTCTGAAGATGGGGAGCGGGTACATAAGAGTCTCCTGACCTAAGAGTGATGGAGGCATGTAGTCCCTGAGAAGTGACTGTCAATGAGTAGTTCCCAGGCAGCATGGGAAGTGTGGTTTTCATGGGGGCACTTGCTAATGGATATGATTGCGTGTTATGAGACAGTACCGCCTGTGGGGACATAAGAGAGGCAGGGAACCTTGAATCGGGCATGGACCGTGCCAAAGTGGAGGCAAAGAGAGCAAATGAGGGAAAGGAGATTGAGCCTGAGAGCCTGGGACAGAGACAGAGAGAGGGGAAGGCAGGCAGGCAGGTGGGCAGGCGGGCGGGTGGCAACAGAGACAGATGTCAACAGGTAGATGCGGAGTATCGTAGACGGAGACCAAAAGACCCACAGAGAAACTGGTAGTTTTGATGAGGAGGGGTGGGGCGGGTGAGAGTGTGAGGGAGAGGTAGCTATCCATCCCATTCTGACTGTGGGAAAGCAAGCATTGTCTCCTCCTGTGTCACAAGTCGTTACTCTGGACACCAGGAAGGTGACTCGAAGAGGAAGGATTATTTTCACGGACACAGATTGTGTATTCTGGAATCTGGGGCACTTCTTCAGAGGTGAAAGCGGGAGTCTACATTCTACCTGCCAGTGAGAGTTCAGTCCCTTTGACTCGTAAATATTTCCACTGGGGGCAGAGGGGCCATACTGGGTCTCCATTAGTCGGCTTGTTGCTGGCTGGCTGGCTGGCTGGCGCATTTGTGCGTTTGTGCTATGGTGCATCCCTGCAATCGATCTTGGAAGTACGTGCATGAGCATTGAATGACAAGGCTTTCTTTCTTTGCACCCAGGTTTGGTTTCAAAACCAACGAAGAAGACGCCTAAAGCAGAGCCGATTGCTGTCGGAGCATGCCTTCAAAGGAGGGCAGTCGCAGCCGCTGCGGCCGCCACCACCTCAGGCTTTGACTCGAGGTAAGTACCCAGCAATCCAAAGGCATTTCCCCAGAGCATCTCCTTGAGACACAATCATCTCTGAACGTGGATGACCGTGGGAGGCCAGGAACGCTTCAGAGAGGAAACCATGATATCTTGGCTTCTTGCCCCATTCCTGTTCCACACAGGAGCATCATGGCCCTGTTGGAGGGTGGGGAGATGCATGGCCAGGAAGGCTTGGAATCTTCGGGTCTGGAACCTGCCCGGATGTGCAGAAATCCCTTCTTCCATCACATGGGGCATTTTCACATAGCACTGAATAAGATGTATCGATGTATCGATCTTGATCTATGACATACCACTTCCTACATACCACACACTGTATCTGCCGTGAATGTGCTGCAATTGGCCTGAATGTCCTCTCTTCTCTGTGTGTTCTTCTTCAGAAAGCTTGGGAAGAGAGGCCAGGCGAAAGAGGACTTTCATCTCTCCTTCTCAAACAAGGGTCCTTGTGCAAGCCTTTGAGAGGGATCGATTTCCATCTATTGCTGCCAGGGAAGAATTGGCTCACCAGACAGGAATTCCCGAACCTCGAATCCAGGTAAGTTCTCCACCAGTGGGTGGGACTTGGCTTCTCCCACGAGGAAGGAGTGTTAAACCTTGTGACGGGTTGCTGCTGGATATAGGTAGGCTTGGCGAGGGGGGATTGGGAGGAGGTTCCCTTCGTCCTACGAATACACTAAGGGGGCTGATCTGAAGGCATCCCTTTCCGGAAGAGGAGAGGGCAATGGAAGTCCTGGGCAGCCAGGGAGGGGCCTGAGGTTGTAGCCGGTCAATGACGGCTCTCCTCAAAGCCAGGGGTGGGGAGGGGTGGGGTGGGTCCTGTGCTGCCCTGACGTCCTCCCGCATTTTCAAGAGCCAAGGCGAAAGCTCTAGGTAAAATGGCCCTTAGATGAGGCCCACCAGTAATTGCCATGGACCTGACAGATTCGAGGGCTGGGCAGGGCAGGGCAGGGCGGGCCGGGGCGGGGCCGGCCGGGGATGGGGCGGGGGCAAGTAGATCTGGACTGTCGCGCTGCTAATGTTCCTGTCTCCCCATATGGTTCCCTAGATATGGTTCCAGAACCGAAGAGCTCGGCACCCGAAGCAGAGCGCTAGTGGGCCTGTGAATGCCCTGGCCGAAGGACCAGATGCCACATCAGCCGTGACTGCCCTGTCGGACCAAAGCCCCCCGCCCACTGTCCATAGCAGCTCTCATCGTTATCCTCCCTCTCATGCACCTGAGAGCACGCAATCCTTTGCTGCGGCCACTCCTGTTTTCTCCCCCACCTTTCTTGTGCCAGGGGCTGCCTCTGGGTGCTGTGTGGGCCACCCGTTGATGTTCATCGTGGTCCAGCCCAGCCTGGCAGCACTTCAGGGATGCCAGAACCCGCAGCCTCTTCCGGCCACAGTTCCGTGGGGCGAAGGGACACATGCTGTCATCGCCAGTGGGCAGCCTGCCCAGGGGGCCATCGTGCCGCCTGCACCGCCAGAGACACACTTCTGGCCGCAGCAGCCAACCTCAAGTGAAGAGACATCTCCCCAGCTGGAGCAACAGCCCCAGCACTCAGCGCTTCCAGGCTCCTCAAGCCTCCTGGACGAACTCTTGTCAGACGCGGACATTCTGGACAAGGCAGGCCCATTTCCGAATGCGGTCGCAGAGGAAGAGGAACTTGCCGCAACCCTGGAAGCCCCCCTCAGCGAGGAAGAATTCCAGGCCTTGCTCGACATGCTGCCAGGCTCCCCAGTGCCACAGGCTTAGGGGGAGGTAGGAAGACCTTCCCCCGAGCCCCGTTCAAGCCTCCTTTCCTGGGAGGCAGAGCCACGGGCGAGAGAAAGGAGAAGGAACAAGCAACGCTCATGATAGTGTCTGGCAGGGCGACCAAGGCAAGAAGACTGTGGACCGCAACTGCGTTGTGTCTACGAGCAATGCCATGCTCCACACGGACTGTCAGGAAGCATGGGCACCAGGAGGGACACCACCTCTGAAGCCTCAAGGAATTCTAGCCTTCCAATGACAACGAGGAGGACCCAAGGCTGAACTGGATTTCCCCGTTGTATGTGACATTCCATTGATCCAATCAATAAATCTTGGCACTCAGTTCAAGTTCTTCGTTGTGCTTTGGTCGCTTTGTATTCTCCCGCATTTCCTCGGGGAGGTGAAATCCCTCCCTTGGCCTGGGACAGCATGGGAAGGTGGTCCAGACGCCCCTGTCTAGTCCCGTAGCTTGTAGCCACAAACACACCCTAGTGGAATCAAGAAAACAGTCTCTCAGTGACAACCTTCACTTGGTTTCTGGGTGCATGGTGTGGAAGGGTTCCTAAGGGTATCGCCCTTTGCACACAAGGACAGAACTGTGCAAACACTTTCATTGCCAGAGTTCATAGTAACAACTGTGCCCAGTTTATTATGCAGGCAAATAATCTCTCTCCGTCCCTCTCTCTCTCTCATTGTCTGTCTACGGCCACACACTACACGCGCACACCTCTCAAAAGATAAGCCGGGTTACAACTAAAGCGATGCACAAAGGAACTGAAAAACCAAATGCCTGTGGCATCGTAACGTCGTGGCAGGTGATCCCTTCCACTGCTTCTTTCAAAAATATTTTCCAACACATGTGCCTCGTACACTCTGTGTTGAGTGATTCTCGATTGGCTCAATCCGTGCTCCCCATGTCCAGCATGGGTGTGTCAGCGGCACGAAGTAGGAAAATAATCTGAGAGTTGCCACTTGAATGTGTGTACACCGATGTATCTGAGTCTCTAGCTACAACTGCATCCGGGTCTCTAGCTCTATAGTGTGTATATCTCTGCAGACACATCTAGTCCTCAGCTCCCTCCCAGTCACTCCTCTGTCTTAGGCTCCCCTTTCTCCGGAGCTCTAGAGCAATATACAGCCCTCTCTCTCTGTCTCTCTCTCTCTCTGTCTCTCTCCCTCTCTGTCTCTCTCTTCCTCTCTCTCTCTCTCTCCTTCTTTCCCTTGGGCAGAAAGGAAACGTCAGTTTCAAGGGCCACACAGGTGGCATAGGGCTTCTGGGAAAAGAATCTGGCCACGGTAGCGTCAGGACAAGTATGACTGGAGATGCGGTAAGAGACAGCTTATGGAAAAGATGGTGCTTTCAAGAGGGCGGGAGGAACACTGGGTCACAGTGTGCCGGGAAACACTGAGATCCTTGTGGGTGGCAGGACTTGCACAGACGCTAGCTAGAGCTAGGAGCTGTGGCTTTACCATCTTGGGGGTTCAATGCTGGCTGCTCCAGCGAAATCTCGGAGCCCAGGGACGGGCAGCGGAACATCCACAGGGAGGCCACTGGTGGACTGTGCATAAACACACCTGCGGGCTCTCAGGATGTCCTGGCTGCCATGCTGATCAAAGCTTCTACTCTCCCAAGCAAGCTTACCCCACCTGGATTGTCCAGGAGGGAGCCGGTCCAAGTCTGGAAGCCCGTGCCTTCTGGGAGGAGCCAGCAAATCCCATGTTTCCGTGATTATCTCAGCCAAAACTTCCACCTTCTCGGGAAAAACCACCCTGATCCAACAAGATGGTCACGCCCCCCACTCTGATCTCTGGCACTTGAGGACAAGGGACCAGGACCTGCACCTCCTCAGGACATCCTCCTGGGCCTCCTGGGACTTGCAGACTCCTACTAGCTCCGGTGGCATCCGTCCACGGGGACCACCCGACAACTGCCCTTAGTGGGTGGGTGCAGAAAATCAAACACACAGATCACACAAACACACACGCCCCAGCCATATTTTCACGAATTAGTGGTGTAATTACTCCAATTCCCCACTGTTTCTAAATAAGCTCACTGTCCTCATGTTAATCCACGTGGTGGCAAAAGAACACATTAGAGATGGTTCTGTGTTTCTGTGTGGTTGTTTTGTTTGTTTGCTTCTAAGTTTTCAATTCTCTGCAGCGCAAACGCCCCGAAAATGTTGGGATGGTTGTATTTGGAATCCAAAGCACTCCTTTCAAACCAAGCTGTGTCATCATCCATCATATAACTTGCTTCATATCCCTCTCCTTCTTCCGCCTCTTCTTCTTCTTCCTCCTCCTCCTCCTCCTCTTCTTCTTCCTCTCTTCTCCTTCTTCCAGATGCCAGTTGACCAGTGAAAGTGAACCCGACTTCGTCTTGTGGACGCCAAGGACAAGCACTGAAATTAAGTTCCTTGGCTTGTGAAACCTACACGTGTGGCCTGCCCCTTTCTCTGGTCTCTCCATGGCATGTGAGCAAGGGGGTGGGTTTCAGGGTACCTCTGAAAAAGTCCCGAACTGTTGAGGACCATGGGTAGACCCTAGATAAGCAGTCAAGCTTAGTGTGTGAATTATCGGGAACTCAAACCCCAGCCAAGGAAATGCTTTAAGAGTGGGAGGCAATGACGTCCTGGTGGTGATGAACGAAGTGGGAAACGTACTCGAGGAAAGCTAGGCTCCAGGTTCTCTCTCCATTTTGGAAAGTACAGTGACACAGCTAAGCGTGAGGGATTCAGAGTTGGGGAATTCCACGGAGAGCAAAAGTATGTGTGGAATGTGAAAAGGTGTGAAAACGAGAGAGCACTGGACCCCAAGCATTCTGGGAAAGGATGACGAGGGCGGCAGCTTCAAAGAGACCTGGGAGCCTCCGAACAGGCCTTCCATTCCAACGCCCACTTGCCTCACGGGATTCCTTCCAGGTTCTCAATTTGCAAGGAAGGGTTCCCCACCATCTGCGGCTATTTACATAAATAGGGGCGGGGCATCCTCATCCATTATAAATCCTGAGCTTCTCAGCACTGAGCAGTTGGCCAGCAGCTTCCGTGCCATCCGTGTGGGTCTCCCACCATGGATTCGTCCAGCTCGTCCGGCACATACAGCACCTCCACAGGTACGTTGCCCTCAGCATCTGGGCTCTGGGGTTGGGTCCTCCAAATACACTCATGCACCTCCCCACCCCAAGGGTTGATCACCACGAAGGTTGAAGTTTCCCTATGACCACTAATTGGCACGGACAGATATGCTGGGACATGTTTCTGGAATCAGTTGGGCAAAAGGATGCACCTTGGTTTGGGCAATTCACGTACATATTTCTGGTTTGATGGTTCGTTTGTTTTCCTTCTTGAAATCGACATGGAAGTAGGTAGGCCTGTTGCCTGACAATGGCTTCTCTACCAAAAATCCCAGCCTGTGGTTGCACTGAACGGAACACGAGTGTTTGAAAACGTTCCCAACCAAACTGACACTCTTTTCCAGTTGACCGTGTTTGGGATTTTGAGTTGGTTTCCCATGTTCTATTCTTGCTCTTGTTACGGATTTGCTCTCTTTGGTCTCGTGTTCCATTTGAACTGGTTTATCTTCCATGGTCGCCAGGGAAAGAATCCACATCCAGTATGTATTAAGAATAGAAGAAAAAGAGAGTTTTTCTTTGAGCACAACTGAAAGCTAGAGCCTGGGAAACAGAGATTCCCGGAGTACTCGAACTGTCTCTCATTGGACTCCAAGGTAGCCAGTGCAGGAGCCTCTGGAAAGGCAAAATCCGCAGTGTGACACGTTCGTTCCTTGAGTGCTTTCCAAAGATTTTCCTTGGAGCTGTCAGGAAGGAAGGGCGCTTTTAAAGGAAGTCACCGTTGGGGGTCCGAAACCCTTGCCTTGCCTTGTCTCCTTCCAGCGCGAGACCTGGAGACGACTCTACGTCACCAGCTGCCAGATGCTAGAGCGGGTGGCCCTTGCAGAAGGGTTGGTGTTGTCCTAGAGTTGGAGAGAGTTCAGAAAACTCAAATCTCAAGGATGTGCAGGACGTGCCTGAAACCACATCCACCCTGGCCGTCACGCCCGGCTCCCGCCTTAGAAGGCAGGAAACAAACACGCATCTATTCCCTTGCCGCCAGAAAGACGCAACCTCAAATAGGACAGGGATGGGGGCAGCCCTTCAAGGCTGCCCAACTGAAACAATAGCACACACACACGGCGAGTCAGCAAGACCTTGGTGCCTGGAAAGGGAAACTCATCTTCCGAAGAATACTGGGCTGTTGTGGGTATGTGGGTGGGCGGGCGCCATCAGATGGGGCCCCACGTTGGTCCTTATCTCAAAAATGTGGGTCTTCTTAACAATCTCCTAGTGCGTTCTGTGTTGGGGGTTGGCTTGTGTGTTTGTCTGGCTTCGATTGGCTTTCGTCTCGTTTCCTTTCAAATACTGAAAGCGGATGTGCCCTGTACGTATGACAGGCCAGAAGCCGGGCCGGGCTCCTTCCGTTAGCATAGAGTTCAAGGTAAATCTGGTAGGAGCCATCAAGACTTTCTGAGGCCTCCACAGGTGGGCAATCCTTCCACCCATTTTGGTCACGTTAGCCTGTTTTTCTAGGGCTTTCCCCTTCTGCTTGCATGGCGCCCTGTGGATCCTTGGCGAGTGGTGGGGGGATCCCCATAGCCTTGACCCTCAGCTTAGCTTGAGCCCACAGGGTCCCACTCAGCGTGGCTTTCAGGGTGTGCCCACGGTTGTTCCAAATGCAGAGTCTTCCCCTGGCTTAGAGATTTTTCACGTGGCACAAGGACCAGCGCTGTGCCGGTACCGTTGGTTTGCACCTCCATGGATTCGCCCCTGACACATTCCCCCTTTTCTCTCCCACAGGCCGACTCTCAAGACCATCGCGAAGGAGGAGGCTGGTTCTGAGGCTGAGTCAGAAGGACACCCTGCAAGCACTCTTTCAACAGAACCCCTACCCCGGGATAACGACCAGAGAACGGCTGGCACGAGAACTGGGCATTCCAGAAAGCAGAATTCAGGTACGTCCGAGTCTCTCGATCCATTCTCCCTCTCGGGGTCCATGTCCAGACGCAAGTCGCCCTACGCCAGCTGGAGTCCTTGCCCTTGGGGCTTCCTCTTCTGGGTGCTCCAGACAGCAGGGACTCGAATCTTGGCAAGGAAGGTGGCTCCCTTTGGAAAACGTGGCCAGACTGAGCTGTGTGGCGAGAGGTCCATTCAAATGGGTGGTCAAGAATAAAGGGCGAGGGGCCAAGGAAGCAGGAGGGCCTGGTGGTGCCAGGGAGGTGTTCCCTTGATGGCTGGCCTCCGAGGAACTAGCCGTGCTGAAGACTTCCCTCTCTGGGCAGGTTGGAGAGGAGTCACCAAAGGTAGGAACACCTCGCCTGCCACCTTACAAAGCGTCGCCAAAGACTGATTGGCTTTCCCTACGAACACGTTTTCTCAGGGTGTCACATTTTCCACACACCACCGTCAGAAACTTCTGAAAACATGCACACACACACGCACACAAGCACAGGTCCACACTGCGGTTCGGCCTCGGGGAATGAGGTAGCATGCACACGGCTTCACTGTTGAAGACAAGGACACATATTCTGAAGATGGGGAGCGGGTACATAAGAGTCTCCTGACCTAAGAGTGATGGAGGCATGTAGTCCCTGAGAAGTGACTGTCAATGAGTAGTTCCCAGGCAGCATGGGAAGTGTGGTTTTCATGGGGGCACTTGCTAATGGATATGATTGCGTGTTATGAGACAGTACCGCCTGTGGGGACATAAGAGAGGCAGGGAACCTTGAATCGGGCATGGACCGTGCCAAAGTGGAGGCAAAGAGAGCAAATGAGGGAAAGGAGATTGAGCCTGAGAGCCTGGGACAGAGACAGAGAGAGGGGAAGGCAGGCAGGCAGGTGGGCAGGCGGGCGGGTGGCAACAGAGACAGATGTCAACAGGTAGATGCGGAGTATCGTAGACGGAGACCAAAAGACCCACAGAGAAACTGGTAGTTTTGATGAGGAGGGGTGGGGCGGGTGAGAGTGTGAGGGAGAGGTAGCTATCCATCCCATTCTGACTGTGGGAAAGCAAGCATTGTCTCCTCCTGTGTCACAAGTCGTTACTCTGGACACCAGGAAGGTGACTCGAAGAGGAAGGATTATTTTCACGGACACAGATTGTGTATTCTGGAATCTGGGGCACTTCTTCAGAGGTGAAAGCGGGAGTCTACATTCTACCTGCCAGTGAGAGTTCAGTCCCTTTGACTCGTAAATATTTCCACTGGGGGCAGAGGGGCCATACTGGGTCTCCATTAGTCGGCTTGTTGCTGGCTGGCTGGCTGGCTGGCGCATTTGTGCGTTTGTGCTATGGTGCATCCCTGCAATCGATCTTGGAAGTACGTGCATGAGCATTGAATGACAAGGCTTTCTTTCTTTGCACCCAGGTTTGGTTTCAAAACAACGAAGAAGACGCCTAAAGCAGAGCCGATTGCTGTCGGAGCATGCCTTCAAAGGAGGGCAGTCGCAGCCGCTGCGGCCGCCACCACCTCAGGCTTTGACTCGAGGTAAGTACCCAGCAATCCAAAGGCATTTCCCCAGAGCATCTCCTTGAGACACAATCATCTCTGAACGTGGATGACCGTGGGAGGCCAGGAACGCTTCAGAGAGGAAACCATGATATCTTGGCTTCTTGCCCCATTCCTGTTCCACACAGGAGCATCATGGCCCTGTTGGAGGGTGGGGAGATGCATGGCCAGGAAGGCTTGGAATCTTCGGGTCTGGAACCTGCCCGGATGTGCAGAAATCCCTTCTTCCATCACATGGGGCATTTTCACATAGCACTGAATAAGATGTATCGATGTATCGATCTTGATCTATGACATACCACTTCCTACATACCACACACTGTATCTGCCGTGAATGTGCTGCAATTGGCCTGAATGTCC